>NC_079315.1:78405595-78721533 GCF_029931775.1 Euleptes europaea
CATGGTGCAATTAGAAAAATGCTGTAACTTAAACTTAAAGTTGGAGGAAGTAGAACTGAATTCCTTAACCGGCAAGCTTAGGGGGCAAACAGAACACCTACCGCACTTGAAATGACCAACTGTCGAGGAATGTTGTGTAGTTTTTAATAAGTTTGAATGAACAAGACGATCCCGTAGGGAGCTAGTCCTACGCATTCCAAAGACTGGAGGGAGTTCACAGCCAGGAATGTTTTGGATTACATGCCAATGTTTCTTAATAGCTCTCTGGATCTCATAAGAATGTTTAGTATACGTGAATGAGCAAAAAATCTTTTGGTTATTATGCTGTTTATTTTTAGATTTTGAGAATAACATCGAGCGATGTCGATCCCTAGCTTTTTGATGTGCTTGTGAAATAACCTCTAAAGGATATTTTCATTTAAGTAAAGAGGCTGTCATTTTATGTGAAGCTACCTCAAAATCCTCATTACGTGTAGAATTTCTTTTTAGTCTAAGAAAATGACTAAATAGTAAATTCTTCTTCAGGGCCACAGGGTGGTTAGAATCAAAATGCAGGCCTGAGTCCTTAGACAAGTTCTTACGGTAAGGTTTCACTGCTAGTTTGCCTGTTGTTAACACAAAAATTTCTAAGTCTAAGAAGGTTATACTTTTAGGATCACAAGTTCCAGAAAACGTTAAGTGCTCATTGGTGGTATTGAGCCATGTAGTAAATGCATGGAACATGGAAGCTGAATCAAAAATAAAAAACAAATCATCCACGTAACATTTAAATAAAAGCATGTGTTGGCTAAAGGGATTGTTATTAATGATGTTATTAAGTTCAAATTGGATCATAAACAAATTGGCTATCGCCGGGGCGCAAGGGAGAGTATTATTATACAGCCCTGGTTGGCAGCTGAAGAAGACCCCGAATGGTGGAAATATCCGGCACCCTGTCCTGTAATCTGAAGATTGCCACTTGGCTATAAATTGGAAATTGCCACCTGTGAGACCTTTTATCTATAATACTGTGGCAAGAAGAAAAGACTACCTTATTGCCAGAAACCCTTGCCACTGGGACTACCTTCACATCTCCAAGACGCAAGTCAAAACGAGATATTTGCACAATTTGTGATTGTCAGTTGATATATTGTGATTGTACAAATTCATATATGAACTTTAATATAATGTGAATATTTCTGAAACATATATCTAACTAAAAAGATTGCAGTACAAACCTTCAGGTGGTGGTTGGAGATCACCTGGGATTGCAACTGATCTCCAGGCAACAGAGATCAGTTCACCTGGAGAAAATGGCCACTTTGGAAGGTGGACTGTGTGGCATTATACTCCACTGAAGACACAAAACCCGCCCTGCTCAGGCTCCACCCCCAACATTTCCGAGTATTTCCCAACCAGGAGCTGGCAACCCTACTGATCCAGCACTGACCAATCCTTCCACTATTAAAAAATATCTTATTCAATATTCACATAATGCATGAACCTCACATGAGGACTATGACTACAGTCTGGGCAATATCTGTGAACAGATCAATTCCCCCAAAGCTTAAGTATTTCACATATTCCTACAAGATATCTGATGTACTTTTCTCTTTAAATGTGGAGTATTAATGTGACAAGCATCTGTCTTTCACAAGTGCACCACTTAAGAAGGCAAGTTTGGCTGATTCTGTGACAGAATTGTTTGTGTTTTAAATTGGTACCTTTGGGGTGTGTGGGAGAAGGACTGGGAGGCTTTAGGATTATGAGGGTATGTCCACAACCCCATGGAATGCTTGGATTTCATGAATGTGATGGATTTTGTGAATGTCGTGATCTTCCATGGTAGAATGGGGATTCAAATGTGAGTCTACCCACGAAGCTCCTGCCGGTAAAGAGGGGGGACCTGGCAACCCTAAGTCTAGCAGTACTGCATGATTGCCTACCAACAGTCACTTAAGGGCATTCATTTCTTAAAGCTACAAGTTCTCCTATCAATTGGAGGGGGTTAAGCCCCCAGTATATTTTTTATTTTTGGATTGCAGGTCTGTCGGTAAATCTGGGGTGTTTTTCAGGTTTGTAGAAAGATCTGTCTTGTCTGTTTATGACTCCAGTTTCTGGATTTAAGTATCCACAGATTTGGCCATGCTGAGAATTAGGAATATTTAGATTTATGATGCTACAAATCTTATTAGAGCCAGCCGTTTTTGCCCATAAAACCATAAGAAAAGAATAGATTATATTTAATTGTTTGTGGCCTTTTGTCTAGCCAGGAAAGCCATCAGTGCAGCAATTTTAAGAGATTCCCCCCCCCAAAAAAAAAATTGCAGTGGAAATATTCTACCAAACAAGAAGTTTCTTTATGCAAGCAAAGTATTGGCCTAGTTTCAAATAGCCAAGATTTTTTTTAATGAGAGAATGCCCAAAATCCTGCTATAACCTTACAAAATATTTACATGACAGACAAAAATGAATGGAGGAAAGATAAATTTAGAAAGCTGGCTTTCCAGAGTCCTTGGACAGTCTTAATAATGCATGTCTATAATCTGACAATTCATTTTTATTATCCACATGGCTTTAATTTTCAGGGAAATTTGAAAGTTCCATCCATTGCAATAAACGGTGTGTTAAGCAAAGTGACATAAGATTGAACTATGGATATTCATGTCACAGAGATCAATATACCTTAGCTATTAGCCGCCGCCTCCATCAAATAGCTGCATGGTTAGTCTCCTCTCTACATTTCTGTGATAAGTAAAGGCCAATCACACTACTAACCCAGATTGGGCTGCCAGGTTCCTGCCAGGGGTAGAGAATCCCTTGCCCACGGCTCCCTTTTTGCGCTGTCACTGCTGCAGCTAGCAGGAGTAAAGAAGTTTTAAAAAATTATCATCAGACAAGTGTTACATCACTTCCAGGGAAAACCCAAAAGTGATGTAAGTCTGCTCTAGGAATCTCCAGCAGTTCCTAGAGCGGACTGACATCACTGCTGGGTTTCCTCTGGAAGTGATGTAATGCCATCAGCTGATGGTGCCCCCCCCCCCCATGTCCTCATCCACCTAGACATCCACCATTTGCCAGAAATGGCTGGTAACCCTATGGCCAGATTATGTGGCTACTTCCTGTAGAAGTGCTGCACCTCTACTCAAGAAGCAGACTTTTTGGTATTTAGCACATCATCTAGACCAGCCATCTCCGGTATAGTGCCCATTTGCTTCTTCCCCAAAGCGTTAAGTGAAACATGGTTCTTCTGCACTTCACTTGAACTGGAAGAGCCCAGGCAGTAGTATCGTCTTTGTGTATTCAGGGCGGACCCATTTGGAAGCAGCTCCCTCCAGCATCAGTGGTTGATTGTCTTGGAGCATCATACCATTTTGTGGAACATGCCTTTTTGTGTGTGTGATTAAATCAAGCTTCCGTGACAGCCATTTTGTAATTAGTTACCCGCCTCGCATTGAAGCTATTTTGTGCATGGCCCCACCTTCATGGAAGCCATTTTTGGTTTGGCACCAACTACCTGTTCTCCAAATTCCAAAAGTGAGGATAGATTTGACAAGGTTGGAGACTCCTGACAAACATAAGGTTGCCATCTCCACCTTGGGAAGTCCCTGAAGATTTGGGGGTGGAGTTTGGGGAGGGGTGGGAGCTCAGCAGAAAAGTGATGCTACAGAGTCTGCACTTCCAAACTACCATTTTTTCCATGGGAACAGATCTCTGTAGTCTGGAGAGCAATTGTAATTTAAGAAGAACTCCAGGCCCCACCTGGAGGTTGACAAGCCTAGGTAATATATGAATTGGGCCCAAATTGCAATAGCTTGAGGTCAGCGCAGACATCGAATGCTAATCTAAATCTCCTGACAAATAAAATACCTCATTGGCCTCTGTTACCAGAAAGCCATTTTTGCTTCCTATCTGCTGTCACTGCCTTAATGGATACCACATCTAGAATCAGAATCAGAATAAAGTGTAGGTAAGTTCTGAACAATAGCAATCGTGGTGTAGTGGTTAAGAGCGGCAGACTCTGTTCTGGAGAACCAGGTTCGATTCCCCACTCTTCCACATGAAGCCTGCCGGGTGACCTTGGGCCAGTCACAGTTCTCTTAGAACTCTCTCAGCCCACATGGAGGCAAGCAGTGGCAAGCCACCGCAGAACATCTCTTGCCTTGAAAATCCTACAAGGTCATTGTAAATCAACTGTGACTTGATGGCACTTTCCACCACCAAGCTCTGAGCAATTGTTGTCCTCTCTGCTTATGTTTTCTAACTTTTTCAGATTTTTACGTAAGGCTGTCATCTGTGGCAAAACATCTTTTCAGAAACATTTTGACACGGACTGCAGTGATAAACTGAAAGTTTGAATGTTTGAAGTTAAATATTCATTTTTAAAAATTCTTACCAGGCCTGCCCATAGTGGTAAGTCCATATTAAAGAAAAAGGAGCAATAATGGATGCTAAACAAAAATATTATCACTGTAGGACAACTAATATTAAAACAGCCCAGATCTCACAGACTAGCTTGGTTTTTGTTTGTTTTTTTCGGGTTATGTGTAATTCTTTAAATTACATTACTGTAACTTAATGTTTTGATACAATAATTTCCAAATCTGCAGAAAATAAGAGGATTCCTTTGATAAATTCAAAAGCAACAGGTCACCAATCATAATTCCATCTATTAGATGGCTTTGGTGACTTTCATAGATCAACAGCAAGTAGTAGTTCAAATTAAACAAACACTTCATAAATTCTGCTGGTCTCAAGGGAGAAATATAACTTTAATTTAGAAAAAACAATTCTTTTTTGTGACTTGGGTTTTCACCTTTGCTCAGTTTGTGACAAAACTTAATTCTGCCATCACACATTGAGATAGCCATCTGGTTTCTATTTTAGTTTGGTTTAATTGGGGAAGGGGAGGGGTCCATGCCCTCCTGAAGGGTAGGTCAAACAGAGTTTTATTTTTCATATTACTTTACAGAGTCTTTATGCTTTCTATTTAGGTCATCCATATAAGTAACTGAATGAGAGACAAGTGTAACATAGACATTCTGTTCTTTCCCCCCTTTTGATTCTCACAGAAAGCAACCGTTCAGATATTTTTTTGCTGTCAAATCACAGCTGACTTATGGTGACCACTGTTGAGGTTTTCAAGGCAAGAGACATTCAGAGGTGATTTCCCATTGCCTGTCTCTGCGTCATGGCTCTGGTATTCCTTGGAGTTCTATTCAAATATTTGGCAGGGTTGAGGCTGAGAGTGTGTGACTGGCCCAAGGTCCCCCAGCAAGTTTCCATGTAGGGTTGCCAGCTCCGGGTTAGGAAATTTTCAGGCAGAGCCTGAAGAGGGCAAGGTTTGGAGTGGGGAGGGACTTCAATGCCATAGAGTCCAATTGCCAAAGTAGCCATTTTCTCCAGGGGAACTGATCTCTATCGGCTGGGGATCAGTTGTAATCCCAGGAGATCTCCAGCTATTACCTGGAGGTTGACGAGACGAGCAGCACCAAGGCTCATAAACTTAATATAACTTGTAAATACTCATATAACAAAGAAATAAGGATACAACCAAGGTAGGTACTAAACATATAATAATAGTCCAATAGGTTACAAAAATACAGCGTCTCAATGCCTGGTGACTTCACCGTTTCTTTTTCAACTGGTTACAAAAATACAGCGTCCCAATGCCTGGTTGCTTCACCAATAAACACAATTCCTACGTGTATCACTATTCAAAAACATCCATCCAGGATAGTACCATATCCAAAATGCAGAGGGTTCAAAAATAAATCCTTTCCAAACTGGAAAAAGATCAAGAGTCCAATCCAGGAAAATAAAATAAAATCCAAAACGACACTTCCGGATTCGTGTGCGTTTCGCAATCCGGTTGCTTCTTCAGTTGATTATTTCTTGTCTTAATGATAATTTCTCCGTTTCCATATACAATGCTGGCTCTCTTCACCTTTTGGAATAGGGGGACTATAAAAACAGAATTTCATGAGGGTCAATCAGCGATGTCAACATATCCCAAAAGATGCCCTATAAAAGTGAAAACAACAATCCAAAATACAACAAGTATACAACAAGTATATTTGGAAGTTCTATTTTATTTTTACTTCAATGTAAAAAAGAAATTTGAGTCACTTCTGTACCTTTCATCCACAAGATATAACAAATCCGGCCTACCATAGAGTGAGCTCTCTCCCCATGTAGTCAGGAGGATTTTGCTGTACATCAGGTAAGATGTATGGTAAACTATTTGATAATCTACCCATCAACCTTTGACCAACTAAAATGTGAATGCTTTAACATTTTTTGTGTTAAACCAATTGATGTAAGTCTTTTAAAAAATGAATTTGTTGTATAAATACTTATCTGTATATCATGCTTTTGATATTAGCTCTTTTGACTATGCATGACTTGTGGGATGTGATTAACATATTGCCATCTGTATGTTTTTGGCAGTGAATGTTGTGGCGATGCTGCAGGAATTTTGGGAGAGTAAACAGAAACAGAAGGGTGTGTTTTCAAGTGAAGGCACTGTGGTATACGAATCACTGAATTCACCTGGGCCTCCATTTGTGAGTTATGTCACCCTGCCTGGAGGAAGCTGCTTTGGTAACTTTCAGGTAAGAATATACATATAGATATATATTATATACAGACATATATACATACATATATATAGACACACAGATAAGCGTTTGATAGACAGGATGTACGCTAGGAGTAAAATCTACATGCTATTCTGTTCATCACGACTATCCATACCTTTCTGGTATTCTTAGAACCTAGAGTTATCCAATGAAGTTGATTGATAGTAGGTTCATAGAGACAAAAAAGAAAAGACATGCTTACTAACAACCACCCTGGTCCCCCAGACAAATTCCCTCTAGACACCCACCTCACAGGCCCTATATCCAATCCAAACATCATATGAAAATAAATCATATTGCTTGGCCAGCTTCATGAGCCCCCTGGGTGACCAGCCCCCCCTCCGATTTTTGTCCCAGTAGTCTCCTCCCATTACTAGCCTGTGATGATGACCACTCATTTGTATCAATTTTTCAGTGTTGTCCAAATTCACCAGAACTGCAGTGTAGTGTGATTGTTGGTTAGAAGGTTGAACTAGGCCTGCGAAGACCCAGGTCCAAATCTTGACTTGTAACAAAAATCCTTGGGTGATCTTGGGCCAGTAACTCTCTCTGAGCCTAATGTAAGCTTAGAAATGTCATGCCTAGAAATCTGGATAAATTGATAGTATAGTAGCCAAAGAGATGCCTCGACATGTATATACGAGTGTAACTTGAGATGCTAGAATAATCTCTAAGTAAATGTGTAGTGACTTATGAAAGGCTGCTACATTTTGGTATGTATATACAGCATGTCATGGTGATTAATTTAACTTTTTTCACACTGCTATTACTCAGACTATTTCTTTAACAAGGATAATAATAAGCATTAGAATGATAACTGCAAAAAAAAGTTGGATTTAGATTCATGTTATTTGCTGTTTTAAAAACCTGCATTTGGTTCTTTAATATTTTAAGCTAGACCAAGATCAAGATAATTCATACTATAGTACTCCCCATTACTATATATGGGTGTGAAAGCTGGACAATGAAGAAAGCTGACAGGAAGAAAGCTGATTCATTTGAAATGTGGTATTGGAGGAGAGTTTTGTGGATATCATAGACCACCAAAAAAGACAAATAAGCGGGTTGTAGATCAAATCAAGCCTGAACTCTCCCTAGAAGCTAAAATGACCAAACTGTGGCTGTCATACGTTGGTCCCATTATGAAAAGACAAGAATCACCGAAAAAGATAACAATGCTAGGAAAAGTTGAAAACAGTAGAAAAATAGGAAACACCAACAAGAGATTAAGTGAGTCAATCAAAGAAGCCACAGCACACAGTTTGCAAGATCTGAGAAAGGCTGTTAACTATATGATGTTTTGGAGGTCACTAATTAATAGGGTTGCCATAAGTTGGAGACAGCTTGATGGCATGTAATGCACACACACACAGTCAAATTATGTTAGGCATTTCAACATATCTTTCCATTGGTTCCAAAGAGAAACAATTCTGGCTATAAGTTCTTCTATAAGTACTCCTTCCCCCCATCTGAGATCACCCCAGAGATCCTACCTTCCTAATTTCAGGCTAATATCTGAAATTATGTCCTTTCTCTTAGCAAAATATAAATTCTGTCTCCCAGTGTAGGTACAGGGATGGATGAATTTGTATTTTCAGAATGTTTTTTTATGCTGAAAAGTACTATATGCTGGAGTCAATAGATTTGTGTAATTTATTGACATGAGGTATCATTCCTGGAAATCTGGATACATTGATATTATAGTAGGTACAGAGAAGTGAGATTGTCTTAAAAAAAAACACACACACACAACAAAGTGTGCAGGGAAGGGTACCTGGATCTGAATCCAGGGATTGTTAACTCCAGGTTGGGAGATTACAGGTTGGGAGATTAGGGGGTAGAGCCTGGGGATGGTGGAGTTTGGGGAGGGGACCTCAGCTGGGTATAATGTCATAGAGTGCACCTTCCAAAGCAACCATTATCTCCAGGTGAACTGATTCCTGTAGTCTGGATATCAGATGTAATTCCAGGAAATATTCAGGTTACACCTGGAGGTTGGCAACCCTACCTATATGCCATCATGACTGTATAATATTTCACCCTACTCTGCCAACAGTTGGCCTACAAATGCTTCAACGCTCATCCCTATTAGCCCTGTCACATAATCAAATGTGTCCCTAGTGTATTTAATGATGCACTTGTAGTGCTGTTAGCATACATGAAACATCCATTATGTGGACCCTCAGTTATCAATACTATTACAACAACATTCTACCTCTGATTCCGGTAGGTGTATGAGAGGATATTGGACAAGCTGCGAAGGCTTCTGTAGATTTATCCCTTCAGGAAAAAACATTAAGAGCAGACAGGTCTAATTGAAAAAAAGCAGTCTGTGAGGAATGGAGGAACAACGCTGAAAAGGTTTAACAGATTCCAAGGCAATGGACTGCCAATACTTTAGCTGACAGACAGACATGTTTTCCATTGACACAATTCTGGTAAAAGCTACAGAGACAATTCACTGGAATTTTCTCAAGCAAAAGCCCTCACGGTGGATGGGAACGGAACACAGTGTATTTTACTACTGCTAACTTGTTGAATTTTGAAAAACATGTTGTTGGGATGGATCCTATGAGCCAAGAGTACAAAGCACTCATTGTAGCAGAGCTTCTCCCATTTTCCCCTAGAAGTCCTCTAAGATCCC
This sequence comes from Euleptes europaea, assembly GCF_029931775.1. Lineage (NCBI taxonomy): Eukaryota > Metazoa > Chordata > Lepidosauria > Squamata > Sphaerodactylidae > Euleptes > Euleptes europaea. The sequence continues at coordinate 78,414,860 of NC_079315.1, forward strand.
CTGAAAAGCCAGTGCTGGGATTTGAAGAAACCACATGGATAAAATGCCACAAAGCAGGAGAACAGCAGTCAGGAGTGGAAATTGGGCGAAATCACCTGCTGGCAGCAGGAATGTGGTGGACCAAGAGGGAATTATGCAATTATGAAATTTCCCTGATTACTGGGGGGTGGGGGTGGAACCATGCTTTAGGGCATTTTGTCCACGAGGCTCCTTCAGTCCTCAGCGTTGACTTTTTGGGAATTCTGGGGGATGGCAAAAACAGATCCACTGCCATGCACATCATCTGATTGTGGTTCATAGGGACCAATCCAGTTTTGAGCTTAACATGCTGTGAAATCTGATGGCAGCCTCATTTGGTGAGGTCCCTGCCTATCAGCCAACAACCCTATCTTTTCCTTATGTAGAAGAGAGGACAAAATATCTTTTAGTTTATTTGCTGACACTGTACTTCTTAGTTTCTGTGTGAGATGAAACAATAAGGCAGTAGCTACATTCTCATGGATGCTTATCTGGTTGTAAGATGAGTGGAATGTTGGCTTCTCGCATCTGAACTAGCCCATCATTCAATTAGGGTGTTTTGGTTTTTTTGCCTGACTTAACCATAATATTAGGCAAAGAGTAATTTTAAATTGGCATCAGTTTAAGGGGTTTCTCAGATGCAGATGAGCTGGAGTTTCTGTCACACATGGGAGCCCTTGGTCTCCACGTTAATACTAAAAGCATATGAAATATAGTTGATGCAGCTATGTATTTCATGCATTTTCCTGATGCCACTTTATAGAGGGACATTTAATCCTAGCAACTATAGCCAACCATGCAAACCTTGCTTTCTACTTACTGTAAAGGAGGGCAACTTGAGGCCTATCTGATAAATTTCTGGCTCCCCTTTTGTTGACCTCTGATGTCAACCCACTCATAATTCTAGCAGATGTTTTTGCTTTTCTTACCAATGGTAAGTGACCATGTTTTTATTTAAATACAACAAAGTAGGTTCAATACATCTTTAATTAACAACAAACAAAGGTATATTCAACTTTTTAAAAACCTTTTTAGCTTTGGGGGTATTAAGCAGAGAAAAAAAACTATTTATCAAAATGTAACCAATACTATTATCAGTATTAAGGCTGCTACATTTAATAAATTTGTAAGCACCTGTGCTAGGTGTCAAAGAAACATATCATAGTCATGATCTAAATGTGCTCTTGCATCTTATGCTTTTCAGTTGAGCTTATGTAAAATTCATCAGCTAGAACTAAGAGTACCAGCAAGTATCTGTTTTTTGGGGGTGGGATTAACAGAGCAAAGGACATTTTATCAATTTCTCCATATTTATTATGGGACCTACAACTAAGAAGCCCCGTGGCGCAGAGTATTAAGCTGCAGTACTTCAGTCAAGCTCTGCTCATGACCTGAGTTCAATCCCGACGGAAGTCGGTTTCAGGTAGCCGGCTCAGGGTTGACTCAGCCTTCCATCCTTCCGAGGTCGGTCAAATGAGTACCCAGCTTGCTGGGGGTAAAGGGAAGATGACTGGGGAAGGCACTGGCAAACCACCCCGCAAACAAAGTCTGCCTTGAAAACGTTGGGATGTGACGTCACCCCATGGGTCAGGAATGACCCGGTGCTTGCACAGGGGACCTTTACCTTTACCTACAACTAAAGTCTATTGTTAGAAGGCTAGCTAAGCCAAAGAACATCAGCCCTGTTCATAAGTTACAGCAAATGTACATACAATCTATCTGCATATAATGTACATATGTATGGTGAGTAATTCTCATGTTACATTCAATGCTTGTACAGGTGAACTAGTGATTGAAACCTCATATATATGCAGGCACTAGTCTCCAGTTTCATTTGCATGAACTCGCATTGGCTCTTTCTTACAAACCAGTGTATGCACATGCAGGCAGGTTGTACATGTGTTCACTGTAACATGTGAACAGAGCAACGACTACCATCAATCATGTGGTTTCAATTATTTTAACAATCACAGGCGATCGGGTCAAAGACTCCGTTGCACAAGCAGAAGCTCTATTGTCCTATGCTGTTCCCAAGGATCCACTGATACTCAGGAGTGGCTTGGGGTCCACATGAAGTGGAAGTGGCAAGGATCTGCTCATGGTTCTTTAAGCCCGACCTAAAAATGTCTAATGAAGGCCCTCCAGTAGAAGAAAAAAGAGGAAAATAAGTAAATAAGTAAATAAATAAATAAATAAATAGAAAATATAATTTATTGGAAGCGCTATGTCTAGATTAAAATTATTAAAAAACATTAAAATAGCACAATGGCATTTCCTGAGGTTGATGTCGCTAACCACATGCCAGACACGTTTCAGCCTATTTGGCCTTCATTAGTGGTCAGTCTAGACATAGCGCTTCCAATAAATTATATTTTCATTATATAAATTATATTTTCATTATATAAATTATATATATATATATAAAATTCTACCCAACCTTGGGTACCCAGCTAATGAAGGCCCTCCTCCTGAGACTATTTAAGTGGAAACCTAGAGAGTCATCCTAACAGGATCCTAACGGGATAATTCTATCTAATTAGATTGTAACTTTTAGGATAAAGGAAATAAATGTGTACTGAAAACTTCATACTGGTGATCCAAAAAGCCCCAGAGAAATTTCTAGTGGCCAGAATTCTCCCTCAACACTGTGATAATATTTTTTTGATTGTGGAAAGATTGAGTCAGCCCTGGAATCAATGTTATAGGGGATCTTGTGAATGAAGACTACAAATTGTTTTCCTTTGAGGAATTTAGTAAGCCAGAACTAGGCCCGCACAACCCAGTTCGAACAAGTTCTTGGATGGGAACTCAGTCTTTGAAATGGTGGTACATCCCCAGGGTGAGCTCATGGACACCCATCTTGTCTAGTTTGGCCCTCAGTGAATGCTTGTTGGAATCCAACCTGATGTGACAGAAGAATCTCCACCTGATTGTCTTTACTAAAGACTGTAAAGAAGAAGGACAATATCAATCTCATTTGGTCTTTTCAAAATAAACATTTAGTATCAAAATATTGCTTATTCCACATTCCCATTATTGATATTCCTATCAGGAAATGACTATGGGGATATTCCTATCACGTACACGTCATTTACATTCACAATGGCAAAGCAGGCTACTGCTTAATATCTCCAAGCATAGTTGAGATTGCACACAGCCATCTACTTGCCTCAGATTTATTTGCTTTTTAAAATGGTAATATAACTGTACATGTTGCAAGTCTTCCATTTAACCAGTTTTCACAAACATTGTAGGTTTTTTGTGTTTTGCACATGCCCACCTCTTGCAATGGGAATTATAATTTTCATCTAAACCTCCTGCTTTCCTCTTTTGGTCATACCAGAAAGTTAGTAGTATATAACAGGTTTACATATCCAACTACAAAAATACAGTGTGGATTAAAACTAATGAAAGAACATGTGTAAACAAGTATAGTTACCTTAGGAGAATGAAACAAACATACCCTAGACACATGATAAGAAATGGGCATAGCTCCCAGATCTTGGCACATGGGCATTAGGGGGAAAATGCTGAAAAATGCTAATAGATTGTCCCAAAACAGACAAAGTCTTAGCAGTCTTTGAGACCATTGACAAAAAGACAGGATATAAATCTTTTTAATGATTAAAAAGCTATTCCTGGAATAAGACCAGGTATACAAACTTGCCTCCATCATTTGCTGGTTTCTACTAAACTTGGGTAATATTGTAGAATATATAATAAGGCTTTTAATGTATTCTAGGAAACAGAATAGGGCTTATAATGTAAGACTTACATTTATTTCTATATCAGCAAGAGCCTAATTTCATTACCCAAGTTTATCATGATTTAAGGAGATCTTTAATTCACTAGGCATGGAGAATCATCACCTAAAGTACATGACCATATGGTTTTCATCTCCATCATTGTAGCCTTAGGTAACTTCCTGAAACCACATCCTTGGCTATTAGAAAGTATGTAGTTGTCCCCCAAGTCTCTGCCTTCTGTTTCCATCCAGATATTTAGTTCACCCTTCCTTTAATCTCTAGATTCCATAGTTAAACTTCTGCAAGGATTAAAATAAAGCCAGTGTACGTTACAGTACTGAAATCACATATCCTATGGTTTTATCCATATAAAAAGAATAGGACATTTTTACTTACCTTATCTGCCTAGCATATCCCGTGCTTGGTTTGGAACCTCCTTTCAGAGAATCCAAATATAACAGTGATAATTCAATTCAGACATCAAAATCTTTGTTTTTTGTGATACACCTTGACTATTCTCAGGGACTGCATTTCTGTAGAGGACATAACGTGTGATGCAGGATTGATTTGCTGCAGCTTAAAGGTGTTGCTGCAATTAAAGAAATTGTTGTTGGTGAAATGCAGTTATATCTATGGATGCAGAAGCATTTACAGCCCATTCCTACCCTTTCAGCGGCCAGGGCCAGCGTGGCCGAGGCACTGCTGCAGTGCCTCCGAAGCTGTTTCACGGCCGCCAGGTTTAAAAAAGCCTTTTAAAGGCTTTTTTTGTAGGGAAAAAGGGGGGCTTTTGCCCCATAGAGAACAGCGATGCTGTGCCTGCTAAAAAGCAGTTGCAGCAATGCCATTCTCTATGCCAACATGCCGGGCCGAAAGGGGACAGGAAGCTGCCTACAGGCAGCTCCGCTCCCCAGCAGGCCCTGGGAATGCCCCCAGGATGCCTGCACACACACACACACACACACCCCAGAATGCTGGCGTGGGGCTTTGCACTGGTGGGATGCCAGCGGAAGGCCCAGCCAGCATCCCTGGGCAGCGCTGCCATGGGGTCCGGGCCTTCCTGCTGGCATTAGGGCCACTCACCACGTGTAAGTAGCCTGGGGTCCCCCAATGCCAGCACAGTTTCTTCCTGGCCTCCTGAGGACTTTTGTTCTCGGAGGTCAGGAATGTGCTGTTAGTCTCCCTGGCAGATTTGCAGTACTTATATAGCCTCTAGTGGCCTTTGGGAAATGACATATATATGCCCTCTTGCCCAGTTAGTCCAGAGTTTCGAGCTGGGTTTTCATCAATATTTAGATGACACCCAGCTGTATCTGTTGATGGTTGGCTAGCCAGGTACAATCCCAGATAACCTGGCCAAGTGTCTGGAGCCTGTGGTGAAGTGGTTGAAACAGAGCCGGCTGAAATTGAATCCATCAAAGATGGAGGTTCTATGGCTGGGTGGGGAGATCCAGGTTTGGGATGTCAGCTTCCTACTCTTGACGGTGTGCAGTTTATACCAGCCTCCACTGCCAGGACCTGTGTGTGATTCAGGATGCCTCCCTCTCTTTGGAGGCACAGGTCACATATACAGCCAGGATGGCATTTTTCTACCTTTGCCAGGCCCGGTAGCTGACGCCCTACCTGTCCCTCCCTAATGTAGCCACAGTGATCCATGCAGTGGTCACCTCCAGATTGAACTACTGTAACTCACTCTACGCAGGGCTACCCATGAAGCTGCTCCAAAAACGTCAGTTGTTCCATAATGCAGCGGCATGGGTCTTTATAAGGACCCCATGGCGAGCATATATGACCAGTGCTCCTCCAGCTGCACTGGCTCTCAGTTGAGCACTGGATCAGGTTCAATTCAATTCAATTTATTATTGACCAGGTTCAAGGTTCTGGTATTGACCTTCAAAGCCCTAAACGGTCTGGGACCATTGTATCTGCGGGACCGTCTCTCCTTGATTCCCCCCCCCCCCAAAGAGCACTATGCTCAGCTAGTAACAATTAACTGGTGATCCCTGGCCCAAAATGTGTCCAGCTGTCCTCAACCAGGACCAGAGCCTTTTCGGCTCTGGGCCCAACCTGGTGGAACTCTCTATCCAATGAGACACGGGCCCTGCGGGACTTGACTCAGTTCCACAGGGCCTGTAAGACTGAGATGTTCCATTGGGGCTATGGTTGAAGACAGCGACAGTTCCATTCCAGCTGGCCTCCCTCTTCTTGACCCCCCCTTCTTTTCCATTTCCTCTTCCTTTCTTCTCTTTTCACTTCTTCCCTGATTGTTCTCCCCATTATTAATATTAGTTTTGTGGGGGCCAGCATGGTGTAGTGGTTAAGAGCGGTGGTTTGGACTCTAATCTGGAGAACCGGGTTTGATTCTCCACTCCTCCACATGAAGCCAGCTGGGTGACCTTGGGCTAGTCACAGCTCTCTTAGAGCTCTCTCAGCCCCACCTACCTCACAGGGTGTTTGTTGTGGGGAGAGGACGGGAAGATGATTGTAAGCCGGTTTGATTCTTCCTTAAGTGGTAGAGAAAGTTGGTATATAAAAACCAACTCCTCTTCTTTTTATATTTGGTAGGATTTTAAATGTTAATCTATATACAGAGTGTTCGTTTTAATTGTATATTTTAACTGCAGTTAGCTGCCCCAGGAAAGGGTGGGATATAAATAACATAAATAACATAAAAATAAGTTATAATTGACTGAGAATGGGTGAAGCCAGTTAGATAATCAGCATAGAAATCAGTTTTCCGAAGTGATAGACGGTCTGAAAACACTGCAGGGAGATGCTTTACCATTTCTGCAGAAAGTTGTTTGGGTTATGAAAACATTTGTTTCCAAAATTATTTTCCATGTTCAGGTCCAACAGCCTCATCCACCCTCCTGTATGCAAACCAATCCTTTTTTAAAAAGAATTTTTTTATTGTTTTCCATAAAATCATATATACGCTTTTCAACAAATACTCAAAAATATCTGCATAAAAATTCATATCTAGATATAATTGTTGAAAGTACCTCCTAATTAAGAAATTAAATAAGTAAAAACTTCCCCATCCTCCTCCTCCATCTTTCTAATTACTTGTTTAGTCTTTTGCATTTAAAATTCTAATCCTAAAGTTGTTTTATGTTATATCATATCTAACAATATCTTTCTCATTGCATACTAATTTCTTCATTTCAACCAAAGAAAATAAAAAGAACTACATAATATATCATTTACAAACCTTGGTTGTTAAATGTTGTGTGTAATAATAAAAGAAAAAGTTTAAGACCAACTGTTCACTATGAAATTAGCATTTAAGTATTGCATTTTTAAAACTATAGTGTATGCAAACCAATCCTGTTGGCAGTTATGGGAAATCTGACCGAACAAGCCATAGCATAGCTGGCAACAGCAAAAGCCCCAATTGTGCTCATAGTCCTCGGCTGCTGGGTGGTGGCACCACTGCTCTGATTAAGAGCCTCATTTATATATGCACAGAATTCCACATTGGACTGAGGAGAGGAGGCATCTCTGTACATTCATCTCTTTGTGCCCCATTGAAATTAACGGGGAAGCCAGGTGAGCTCTGCGTATGCAATGGAATTTCTGAGCCTGCGACAGATTTCTGCTTTCACACACATCTTTCCAGTTTAAAATAACATAACAAAAATAGTGATGCTGCCAATTCTATTCTCAGCCCATAATGATGCATTACATCCTGCAAACCCTTTCCTACCTTTCCCTCCCTGTTTGATGAGTGGGGTGGGGGTGGGGTTGTGAACCTCTAGGTACTAGCAGAAGATCTCCTGCTATTACAACTGATCTCCAGCCGATAGAGATCAGTTCACCTGGAGAAAATGGCCCTTTGGCAATTGGACTCTATGGCATTGCAGTCCCTCCCCTCCCCAAACCCCGCCCTCCTCAGGCCCACTGGAGGTGAGGAGGGACCTGGCAACCCTAGTGTGGGGGGTGTGTTTTCTTCATGAGAATCTAATAATGCAGCATGGAGTAAAGGGAGGGGCAACTGCTTTTGTTCACATTGTAGTTATTTTCCTTTACGAATACATCAAGACTTTTTCCAGTACTGTCAAGCAAGCTTTCAGACACCTTTGACCTTAGTAAAATTAAAAGTTCTTACTTTTACAGTACTAATTTCATATGAATTTCAAATCTGTGCTGTTGTCACAAGGCAGACCAACCCTATATGAACTGAAACACTTAAGAAAGTTGCTAGAGAAAGTCATATGTCAGTGACCTAAATTAAAATTCACAATTTTGTTAAGCCTTTGTGTTTCCAATTACTTCCAGAAAGTAGTAAGAATTATTCTTTTTTCCCCACTCTAGATTTGGACATCTCTTGGTCTGCAAAGATTTGCCTTTTGCTTTTAAACTTATGCAGCCTCTTTGATCTACTGCTTTGCTAGCCTTACTTAAAATAAATAGTTTCTTTTATCTCTCATTTTTACTGGGTTTTGTCTTCACAAAGATGGTTTAAATCCAAATTATTTGGATTGGTTTCTATTAAAACGTTTATTATTAAAAGCATACAAGTCTGAATTTGGTCTCGGAATTTGAGAGAGTAAACATTCATATAACCCACAAGAGAAGATTGAATAATAAGAGTATGGTTAGATATGTTGATATAGGCAACTCAGAGAAGTTTTGAGAGGTTTATAGAATCGCTCATGGACTGTTGTGCCCATTCATATACAATGCAATGGGTAGGTACTGGAGGATTTCTCAAAATATGTTTGATAGAACAGTTGTTGCAATGGAAAATGAAATGTTATATATGTAACATTGTTTCCTTGAGCAAATATGCTCCGACAGCACGATCCTTGGGCAGGAACTACACATGTGTTTTGGAATGTGCGTGGTTTTTAGAAACTGAGATGTTTACTATTTCAGTTCTTCTGTGCTGCTGTCTTTGCCAGCTACATGGCACCCAAGCAGGTATACAACAACAATGATAAAAGCAAATATAAAATTGCAAGCACGATGTTTAAGCACCCTAACATTATTTAAAGTTGCAGGTATTCTTAAAACACAGCCCAGAAATACATCCTGAAGACATGAGCTCAAAAATAAAATGAACAATCGTCTTCAGTAAGCCTTCTTGACAAGCCAGGTTATAACCAAACACCCAAAGAAGTGGCTAGAGGAACTACCGGTGGAAGCCATACCCCCCCCCAAAAATGACAGTGCCCTATAAAAGCAACATAAAAGTACCTCCTTTGCACATGTAAGGGAATGAGAAAGAACATATGGGTGAAGGCACTTCAGATGGTATGCATGAAGGACTTTGAAGAGGGTCCATATTGGTGGACCACAGTAGAAGTTGTGTGCTCCCTGTGACAGGTCTACGACAGGACATGAACCACAAGATTTTTAATAAGCTGCAGTTTCAAAACTATCTTCAAAGGCAGCCACAAATGCAATGTGTGTCTATGATCAATATGGCGTGTTACCAAAGTATGAATGACCAATGTCAGGTTTTTGTGAAAGAAGCAAGTGAATCAGCAGCCACTGCCACAACCTGAGAATCTAGCAACTAATCAAAGTCCAGCAGAACCCCAACCACTTTATCCTTCAAGAGGAGTATAACCCCAGCCAAGGCAAGTAAAATCAGCACCCTTCTCAACTAGCCCATCATCCCCGCTTTTGTCTTTGTCTGGATTAAGCTTCAATTTGTTAGTCTTTGTCTGGTCTAACACTGCATTCAAGCGTTGATCAGGGACTGAACCATTGGTCCTGATATGATAAATATGAAATAAAATAAATCTGGCACTGATGGAGAATATCTCCCGATGTCCACATGTAGGTGTTAAAGAGCACCAAGGTCAAGATGGAGGACAAAACCCAGGGAGTAAAGTACCAGTACATTGCCACATATCAGGACTAATCCAAAAACCTCTTAAAATCTTCTATTTGTTTTTCAGTACTGCTTGAGCAGGGCAGAGGCAAGACGAGATGCTGCAAAAGTAGCTCTGATAAATTCTCTCTTCAATGAATTGCCTTGTCGCAGGATCACAAAGGAGTTCATTATGGAAAGTGTTCAGGAAGCTGTTTCCTCAACCAGTGTAAGTACCACATATAGCCTTGTGTGTTGTCATCAGCTATGTTTACAGTAAACTACGAAACAGTATAGAATGATGTAATGTTCTGCAGAACAGTATAGCCATTGATGGATTCCAGCCATTATGACTCATGCATCTGTTCCCTATCCTTACCTCTTCACCTCCGGATCACACTTTGCTAGCGGGGTCAGGAAAAAAGCTTTAAGAATAAAAAACTAGAAAAGTGGCTAATCTGGACTTCCTTCCCTTTCAAGGGCATCTACAAGTGATCCCTCCCCTTACATTTAGGGAGTCAGCCCTTCTTCTAAACTACTATTAGTGTAAACAAATCTTTATACTATAAATCAGGAGTGGCTGACCCTCTGGAGCTCAGATGATACCCTTCAGAAGTTCAAATGTGTAGCTGAAACAGACACACGCAATTTTTTGCACTAATTTTTCGCATGGCATATTATGAAAATAAGAATATCCTGTTTATTGCATTATTTTCATCCAAGAAATTAACAGGAACTGATCTTCACCCTGACCCTGGAACCTCTGCCAATATGTCTATCCAAGGAGTAAGACAAGCCTTGTTCAATAGTTAAAATTTTAACCTCAAGTAATGGAAGAGCTCATTATCTGCAATCTTCCTGATACATGTAGTCACTATTTTATGCGAATACGGCAATGTATGTATTTTCTCACTTCAGTATGCCCAAGTGTGTACCCTTGAAAACCCTGAGTTTCCAACCATGTATACCAAAGCTAGAAAATACACATATTATCTTACTCAAACAAAATGGTGGCCACATGTATCAAGAGGCTAGCATGTCCTCACTTATGCATGGTAGGATCACCAAACAGTAGTGAATGAATAGGACTACAGGAAAACTGAAATGAATGATAGTGGTTAATTAAAGACTGAATAAAGGAACCTTGGTTCTTTCAATGGATATCTATAAAGGCCTTCCTTGGATGGGATTGGCTATTTTACTCAAGGGAATAGTGGATCCTGGCCTTTGGAGCAAATTGGTGAGCTACCTCTTGCAGGACATCAGGGAAGCTTGATGTCCCCACCCCTTCCTGACAGGCATCCTAGTCTCCCTATTAGTAGCTGGGGTGGAAAGGCTATATTATGTAGGAAGAGTGCCACTGTATGAGCTGTTTAGCAGAATCAGAACCACATGGTTCACAAGACATAGTTTGGTCATGCCTGTACAAACAACAGTCGCAATATAAATATATATTCAGCAGTGTTGATGAGAATTATAGGACTGATGGTTGACTTATTAGGGAGATTTCCATGGTCTCTTAGCACAACTTAGAAACAAGCTACAAGTCAAAAAATTACATTCACCAACAGCTATTTTCCCCACCAAAATCAGGAAATAACTAAAGTGACTGGTCAAGAGCAAGAAAACTACGTAGGGAACCATGTTGATTACAATTCCCCCCTCCCCCCATAGTATTATCTAAAGCAAAGGTTCCCAAACATTTTGACTCATGGGGCACTTTTCAGGAGAGAAATTCATCACGGAGCACTAATTTTCACCTAGCACCGATATACTAAACCGAATGCCAGAAGTATTTTTCTTTGCAATCTCTTCACAGAGCACTAGGAGATGTTTTGTGGAGCGCCAAGTGCTCCATGGAGCACAGTTTGGGAACCTTTGAGCTAAGGGAATCATCTGGAAGTTGAAATCTCATATCTACCACAAACTATGACATGGCCTTAGGCAAACCATTCTATCTTTCTCTTACTCTTTAGAGGACTGTTGTATGGCTAAGACAATGTGTGTGAAATACTTTAAACACTGATTGCGCTATATAAATGCTAAATATTTATTCCACTCATACTCTTTGCTGGGGTGTGAGGTCACCACAAAAGGGAACGAAACCAGAATACACCTGAGGCATTTCCTGATCTTTGGCCATAATTGTTTAGAACGTATTGGGGAGGGGGACATAGTATCTTATTGCATTAAGTTTCAATGTGGCTCTTCTTTTCCAACCTGAAATCTGAAAAGTTGCCTTATCCACCAAAAAAATATTGGTCCAATAAAATGAAAATTAGTGTCTACCCCCTCTTCTTTCACCCATCATTTAAGTGTATCAATTAATAGTAACATTATTAAGATAAATGTTCAGGAAAAGCTAGTTTCATCCTGCCGTTTCCTTCAAGGAACACATACTTTCTTGTTGCAGATTATAAAACATAAAGGAAAGCTAGTAATACATCCAAGGCAAAATCAGCTCAGTAAAGTATCCTGGTCCGGCAATTTACTTCCTTGCATCTCCATTTCAGTGCTTTATTCTTGACTACATTACTGCCTCTGGCAAGGAAGTGGGTTGGCAAGGAGCTTTTGTCACAAAATACACCGAAACCATATCAGACTGCTAACATCTGCATTTGAGGTTAGCTGCAGTTGTGTGTGTCGGCTTAGTGTTCTTGTACACTGTCATCAGCTACTGTGTTTCATTGCAGAAGTGGTTGCAGTGCTTAATGGAACAGATTCTTATATGCCCTACCCGTAGCTTGAACAAGCCAAGCCACATTCATGCGACATTACAATTTAAATCTTTACATTTATCTGCACCATGTAAATGCAAGCTATTGGATTAAAAAAACACCTTACTTTCTGTAGTTCACCTGTATTATTGATTCATTAAAAGCAAAGTGCGCTCGCAGTCTTGGGATTGATCGGTAGAGAATCACAAACACATTAACAGTACAGTCTTACCCAGAGTTACACCAGACCAAGCCCATTGATTTCAAAGGGCTTAGAAGGAGTAACTTTGTATTGTATTCCATTGGTAATGTGATGAGTTAAAAAGCAAACGAATTCCCTCATTGCTTTGAAAATATCAGTTTAAGTCTCCGACTTCTAACGTTTGCAAGCATGAAGTAAATTGGGGGCGGTGCCATTTTATCATAATTTTTTGCAGATATGTCTACGGATGAACAAATCCCATTAGACAACTATTCCCCATACACTGAGCAGATGTGTATGATGGCCCTCTACCTCTGCAAAGAGGTTACATAATCCCCTTGGCTCAAAGCAAGTACTTTCCCATTGAATCACGAACAAGGTATCGCCACAGTGAGTTACTCAATTGCTTCCCTGCCATCACCCAACATTACAGTTAAAATGTGCCCAAACGGAGTAAAATAAATAAATAATCGTACTGTAAGAGTGTTGTCACTGGAAATGAGTTTCTCAGATTCAATCTTGTGCAGTTATTGGTAGAAGGGGAAAAAAGCTAGCTCAGTAAACGCTAACAGAGTTAGAGACTCTAGAAGGCTGAGCATCGGACTTTTGATGGCTTAATGAAATCCTCCCATCCCTGCAGAAGGAGCTCCTGATAAGAAGGGGAAAGGAGATTATTGTCCTGGGAAGAGGGTTAAGAGCAGCAGCCCTCTGGTGAAACAAGCAATTTGAAATTGTCCCTCTTTGGCTGAAAAGTCTCAGTTATGCGATGTTGGTGGGGGCACGTGGGAGTGCTTATAATTTAGGTGTGTTTGCAGAGCTGCAGAGGAGATCTGGTGTATATCTTGGTCTGTGGATGAAAGGAGTCCTCTCTTTTCAAGGTTTACGAGTCTCATGCCCTTTTGAGGGACAATGCTAATCGACATGAGTTTTGGAAAATGGGCCATGATTTATTTAGATGTGATTTGGAGAAGAAGGTTCATTTCGTGCAATTCATCATTTTTTATGGAAAATTTGCAAGGTAAAAGCTTAAAATTGCAGAGTTCTGGGCAGATGTCCTCAGGGATATTTAAAAGCCAGCATAAATATTTCAACAGCAGTGTGTTAACGTTACTGCATTTCAAAAGCTATAAATTTGCTGACAGTTCTGCTCAAGAAACTATCTTGTGCACAGAGTTGTGCATAGCTTCCCTAGATCATCAAGGGTTATACGAAGGGAGTTTTAATTTTCTTGAAAGTTTTTTTTGTGCATAGATTGCCCCCAAATATGAAAAAAACACCTTGAATATAAAAGCTTGAAGGAAGAAATGTATCTGTCCACCTGCAAGTATTTAACAACAACAACAACAGCAACATGTTTATTACATATGGCCAAAGGTCATTACAAGTATCAAGTATTTAATGCTGTTTATTGATCTAGTAACTTAAGGGACAGCTTTTATAAGTATGAGTTAGGCCTCTCTAAGGGTGACAAAGCTGCTATTGGGTGCAAGATGCTTTTTTACCTCTGATGTGTATACTGGACAGATACACAGTCCCAAATCAGGACTAATTAGGGTTGCCAACTGCCAGGTACTAGCTGGAGATCTCCTGCTATTGCAACGGATTTCCAGCCGATAGACATCAGTTCACCTGGAGAAAATGGCCGCTTTGGCCATTGGACTCTATGGCAATGAAGTCCCTCCCCATACCCTGCCCTCCTCAGGCTCTGCCCAAAAAACCTCCCGCCTGTGGTGAAGAGGGACCTGGCAACTCTAGGACTAATTCATCACATCAAAACCCAGTATAAAAATCACTCTGTGGACTTTCTACCTCCAAAAGAGCTGTGAGTGCCTGAAAGCAAATAGAGACAAGCAAGCTGTGTCTTTTGTTTGGTAAAAAAAAGTCTCAAGCTGCTATTTTCCAGGACAGTTTGAAGCCAGACTTACCACAGCCGGCTGGTAACAGCCAAAACCACTCTCAAGACTGATTCATCGCACAGTTATTAAAGGAAGATTTCCAAAGGGTAATGAAAATGGTGGATATCAAATAAATCACGATTGTCACCGGTCCTGCAGCATGAAGAATCCAATCTGAGGATGTGAAAACTGTTTACATTTTCCACTTAAAAACGTGCCCGTATAATTCAGAAATCTTTTTTCTGTCGAAGGGTTCTTTACATGATGCGGATGACCCAAGTACAAGCATCGGAGCTTATCATTACATGCTGGAGTCCAACATGGGGAAAACAATGCTGGAATTTCAGGTACCAGCCTGCAGTGCGTTCATTTACATACTTCCCAACTGGCATGTGTAGAATTTTTAAAACTTACACTGCAATCCTATGCACATTGACTCTGACTTGCTCTACCCAATGGGGTTTACTTCCAGGTTAACCTGCATAAGATTTTTGTGCGTTTAATATAAAGCAAGATTATATCACTGATGCATCTCTTTGTTTCTTCCTGCATAAACATTTATATTATATGGATGGGCTAAGACAGCATCTTTAATTATTTCATTCTTCTAGCACTGAAAAAGAAAATCTCAAGTGTAACTCAATAAAGTTTGTAGATGCTTTAAAAAAAATTAAATAGTGTGGTTTTACATTTTCCTCTTGTACAGTGTTTTCCAGGTTAGATTCCAGTTGGAAAGAAGTTGCTTGTTATTCATCCTTACACTTGTTTTTAATGTGTACTGGAAAATCTGCATCATCCAAACTGATATTTCCTTACATTCCAAAAAACCTATCCAAGTCATATTTTCAAATGTGTCCAACAAACAAATTTCCTTTACAAGTACAGCTATAACAACTTTGCTTCTGATGAGTGTTTTTCTTATGACTGATGAAAGGCAGACCAACAAAATTTGTCTGTTATAAGAGCAGAAAACCATTCAACTAGAAGCCCAATTATGCCTTTTTGGAACATGTGACAATGTATGCATCTCTGAATGTTTTCATGGTGGAATAATGGACCAATTATAGTTTATCTAAATCAATTGCTGCCAAACTAACCCAAGTGTCACTGTAATCTCACTGCTATGATAGCAGCTATCTCACATTTGAGGACAATAACATCTTCACTTGTCTGAACTGTGCTTTTTATTATTTTGAGTCCTCTCTACCTAGGGTTGCCAACCTCCAGGTACTAGCTGGAGATCTCCTGCTATTACAACTGATCTCCAGCCGATAGAGATCAGCTCCCCTGGAGAAAATGGACTCTTTGGCAATTGGACTCTATGGCATTGAAGTCCCTCCCCTCCCCAAATCCCATCCTCCTCAGGCTCCTCCCCCAAAACCTCCCGCCAGTGGCTAAGAGGGGCCTGGCAACCCTATCTCTACCCCAAGGTACCAGTGAAAGCAGGCACATCATAATTTGATGCAGTTTTCTCCTAGTGAATTATAAAACCAAGCTTTTTTTTTAGATCAGGCTCTTTAGAATTATGATGTCAAAAATAATTTTCAAATTTAAAAGTTAGATGGTTGATGATAATCTAATTATAATGGCCTATAAATTTTTAAAGGCGAAGAAGGTTGGTTTATATATGCTGATTTTATCTACCTTTTAAGGAGACTCAAACTGGCTTACAATCTCCTTCCCTTCCTCTCCCCACAACAGACACCTGGCAAGGTAGGTGAGGCTGAGAGAGCTCAAAGAGAACTGTGACTAGCCCAAGGTCGCCCAGCTGGCTGGTTTCATGTGTAGGAGTGGGGAAACCAAGCTGGTTCTCCAGATTAGAGTCCGCCACTCATGCGGAGGGGTGGGGAATCAAACCCGGTTCTCCAGATTAGACTCCACCACTCTTAACCAATACACCACACTGGTATCCATACAACCCACATTTTAGAATTCCCAGAGCTCTTGCACAATCAAAAATACAAAAAAGGGGGTCTATGGTAGCCACTTGCATGAAATAAAATTTATTGTATTTCTACTTGTATAAGATCTTGTTCAACCAGTTTCTGGACATTTTAATATATAAGGGGAACAAGATCTTGCAAAGTAGAAATGCACTAAGTCTGTTTCTGCTTATGCATTGCTGGATTCACTCCACTGAATGTTATCTGTTTGCAGAATGGTTGCTTGTCACATTTAGGAAAGGCGTAATTCAGTTCTGCAAAACAGCCGCTCCATCCCCACCTTCAAGGAAGTAAGGGGAGGGGCATGTTTTGGCTTAGAGTTGCCAGGTCCCTCTTCACCACTGGCGAGAGGTTTTTGGGGTGGAGCCTGAGGAGGGCGGGGTTGGGGGAGGGGAGGGAGTTCAATGCCATAGAGTCCAATTGCCAAAGCGGCCATTTTCTCCAGGTGAACTGATCTCTATCGGCTGGAGATCAGTTGAAATAGCAGGAGACCTCCAGCTAGTACCTGGAAGTTGGCAACTCTATTTTGGCTGCTGATGGTACAAACAGTGAGCTGGTCTGCTTTCATGATTTGGGCCTGAGGCCAGCCCAAGGAAAGGGCATATAGGGCCTGCGTCAGGCTGATCCTTCATTTTGGAAAAGTGAAGCAGGAGGCACCCTCCCTCTGTTTCAGAGCAGGTGCAAGCTGGTCACCCATTTAGGAACATAAGAACATAAGAAAGGCCATGCTGGATCAGACCAAGGCCCATCAAGACCAGCAGTCTGTTCACACAGTGGCCCCTAGGAAGCCCACAAACAAGACAACAGCAGCAGCATTATCCTGCCTGTGTTCCATAGCACTTGATATAATAGGCATGCTCCTCTGATCCTGGGGAGATTTGGAGCCAGGTAGGAATTTTTTTACCCCTCTGGCACAATTGGCAACAAGTGTGTGTGTGGGGGGGAGGTTCCACCTACCCTACACTGAAAATGGTTGGTGGCATGCAGGAGCAGTGTGGGAAAATGTGGCTTCAATGGTACATTGTACAACTCAGGTGAGCACCCTGGAGCATCAGTTTGGAAGATGAAAGGGTAACCCTCAGACCAGAAGCCTGGTGCCTTGGTGCCTTGCAGTGACCTGGG
The DNA here is from genome assembly GCF_029931775.1 of Euleptes europaea. Taxonomy (NCBI): domain Eukaryota; kingdom Metazoa; phylum Chordata; class Lepidosauria; order Squamata; family Sphaerodactylidae; genus Euleptes; species Euleptes europaea. The sequence continues at coordinate 78,432,321 of NC_079315.1, forward strand.
ACAGGAACCCCTTGATGGGTGCTACTATCCTTGACCTATAGACCTTGCGGCTTCTGGGATTGGACATGGCGCACCTCCCTCAAGCACTAAAGAAGGCTTGGCAAGGAGGAGCATGAGCCATACCTACGAGACAGCTCAGAGCCAGGGTGGGCTCACTGTAAGACCAGGGATGCACAAAATAGAGGAGGCCTGACTCTTCTGCATCCTACCAATTGCCCACACTGCGATTGGCTCTGGAGGGTTTGGCCTGTGTGTGCTGCAGATCCCTCTTGAGCAATGAAAAGAAAGTTGTCCCTTTGATTATCCCAGCTTTGATGTCAGCTCTCTTTATTCCGCATCCGTAGACAATTTACTTCAGTACTGAGAAGTCATTGAAGAAGAGTCGGCTTTTATACCCCACTTTTCTCTACTGTAAGGAGTCTCAAAGCAGCTTACAATTGCCTTCCCTCCCCTACCCCCCACAACAGGCACCTTGTGAGGTAGGTAGGGCTGAGAGAGTTTGGAGAGAACTGTGACTAGCCCAAGGTCACCCAGCAGGCTTCATGTGGAGGAGTGGGGAATCAACTTCGGTTCTCCAGATGAGAGTCCACCTCTCTTAACCCCTACATCACACTGGCTGTCAACTGGAAGGTTCCCGCAAAATGACCCACCACAGTTTGGCCATTGTATCTTGGGCTTATGCATCCCCTCCTCTACTTTCCCTACCCTCTTCTACCTCTCACATGCCACTTTGGGTCCCCATTAGAGAAAGGCAGAGTATAAATGAAGTAAGAAAATAAATAAATGTCTATTATGGACCATTTCATGCCCACCCACTCAACCATCACAGTAGGTTGTCCCCCCCCCCCCAAAAAAAAAACAGAGTGTACGGAAGACGAACTTGTTTGGGGTGTTTCAGACACTCTTGTTCAAGAATTCATTCAGTGCTGTAATAAGTAGGCTCTGTTCCCGTTTTCATGCTTCAGTGGTAGAGCATCTGCTTGGCATGCAGAAGGTACCAGGTCCAATCCTTGGCATCTCCAGTTAAAGGGACTAGGCAAGTAGGTGATGTGAAAGACCTCTGCCTGAGACCCTGGCGAGCCGCTGCCGGTCTGAGTAGACAATACTTACTTTGATGGACCAAGGGTCTAATTCAGTATAAGGCAGCTTCATGTGTTCATCTTTGGTTCTAGCTTCACTTTTCTCGTGTAGTGCTCCAGTGAGGAGTGCAGAAGCAACCTTCCACATGCACAAGTACCTCTCTGAATCCCACCCATTGCTTGCACACTAACTCCATTATTTTTCCCATCATGAAAGATTTTGCTTTTAAGCAGCTGAGCCACTAACCAGTTACTTTTATTCTACAGGAACTGATGATTGTCTTTCAACTACTGCATTGGAACGGAAGCCTCAAAGCCCTACGTGAAACAAAGTGCTCTCGGCAAGTAAGTACTCCTGTATAACACAATAGTGTCTCAGTTATCCCCAACGCTCTGTTAAGGTAAGAATGGCAAATGTTTCAACTCTGCTCAATAGGTGCCTTATTTTCTATAGGCACAATTCAGCCAAATCCCATGGATTTCAATAGAAAACACTCAAGCATCAGTTTAGCTGTCTGCCACTAATCTAATACTATTGATATAAGAGATGAGTATCAAAACAAGATGGCAGTAGAAGGACCTGCATGATAAAAAAAAAACCCAAATATGTTAGTATCAGTTCACAAAAATCCCAAAAGACCTTAACGAGTTGTTTTGAAATTTTTGAACGAAACAGTGATATATCTTTCACTAACCTTATTTTTTTGTGGTGACAGGAAGTGATTTCCTACTATTCCCAGTACAGTTTAGATGAAAGAATGAGAAGCCACATGGCCCTGGACTGGCTGATGAAGGAGCAAGAAACTCCAGGCATTATTTCCCAAGAGCTGCAAGTGGCCCTCAGAGAGCTGGAAGAAACAAGGAAAGCTGGACAGGAGCTGCGGTTTTACAAGGAAAAAAAGGAAATCCTGGGTTTAGCACTGAGTCAGCTCTACAGCGATCATGCTGTGACTTCTTCGAATGACGATCATATGAGTCTAGCCCTAAGTGGGTTTCGCTAGGGTAACCTATAGCGACGAAATAAATTTGTAACCCTGAGTAGTAATGTGGTCATTCAGATCAACGCCAAGTCACGATTCACCTTCAGCATATGAGTGTTGGATCCTGCAGATCCATTCTGCTAATGGCAGTGCTTTTCTCCATCACCTTCTGCTGGCAAGGTGTTGTCTTCCACTGGAAGAAGAGCCTCTTGCTTTAGTAGAAGACTGCTTGTGCTGGAGGGAACTTGATTTGTACATTCGGTTGAAATGTACAAGTTAGGAACTCTCCAATTTCTCCTTAGCAAGTGGCATGAGTTCCAGATGCACATGCATCCTTTGCATCTCATGCACAAGTTCACAGAAGTGCATCATGCATGTTTCCTCTGACTCTTGAGTGGGAAATGCCTGAGGCTGCCATTATACATTGTGAAATTCTGTGTGAATAACAGAGATTTGGGGATATTTTTTAACAGTTATAGCTTAGGTTTACAATTTCTTTAAGAACACCAACAGTTATATACCAGCTAAGTCACCGTCTTTATATAATCAAAGCAAGGCTGACAATTGTTTACATTATGTTGATTTTTATGCGAGTCATCCTGTGAATAAGGAATGAGACACCTCTGCAGTAAGCATAACGTACCATTTTAAACTTTTCTTCATTATTCAATTGAGAGATTAAAGAGGCAGCCATTTTCTTTCAATTTTCTCTCCAATTGTCAAGTGAAATCAATGAAAAATTGAAGGCAGATAGCCAGTAATTGTTCTTGGAAAATAACCAAGATTAACATTCTTCTTGTCACTAGAACATAAACTCGGGGACTTATTGGCAGTCGCCAAATTTCTTTCCCAGTCAATTAAGATTAAAAAATACTAATTTCCTTATGGGCTATTTAGATAGTTCTTTTTTTTTCTTTATTTTGATCTCAGTGTGACACTGTTCAGGGCCGAATCGGCCATATGAACAGTATCATTAAAGTAAGAAAACCTGAGGACTTAAAAAAATATCAGTAGACATTGGCCCTGAATGCTCTGAATTTTGTATATAAAAGATGAGTAAACGCTGGTCTTCTGAATTCCAACAAGCACCCATCTGTATAGTACTGGAACAGCAAAATGTGATCAAAGAGCAACTGATTACATCAATTGAAATTGCTATCAATGCTGAGATCAAGTGCCAAACTGGAGAAGAACAAATTGGTTGCTTTATTTCCAAGGCATCGTTATTCAGAATGGGCTGAAGTTGCAAGATGCGATTCTACTGCTGAAGTGGAGCAAATACAGTCCCAGACTGCTTGGTAACATGTAGGCTGCTCTTTCTCTGGAGGAAGAAGGGAGTTAAATGTAATACAATAAATGCTCCTAGCAAGTTGCCTTCGCTTTAATAAATTCTGGAGAAGGCACCAAATGCCCGGGCCACCAGCAGTTCTCTTTCTTTAGATAGATCATGATAGGTAGCTGTGTTAGTCTAGCTGTTGCAGTAGAAAACAGCAAGAGTCTAGTAGCTCCTTAAAGACTAATAAAATTTCTGGCAGCTTGTGAGCTTTCGTGAGCCACATCTCACTTCTTCAGATCAGGTATCTGAAGAAGTGAGCTGTGACTCACAAAAGCTCACACCCTGCCAGAAATTTTATTAGTCTTTAAGGTGCTACTAGACCCTTGCTCCTTTCTACCCTCTTTAGATGTCCAGCACAGACCAAAAGGAAGAAGTGTCCTCTCCAGTCAGCCCTCCCGGTCCCACCTCCTAACCCATCCCAACGCAGAAGGCTGGCCAAAGGCTGTAAGCAGCAGGCATGGGATTCTGCAAGATCCCACACAGAAAATGACCACTCTTTACCATCCTGCACGACCTGCAGAGACAGAAATTCTTAGCAACTTGCTTTCCCTTTAATAAAAGGGATTACTATCAATCAACTCCTCATTCAAATAAAGACAGATTCTCTATGGTCAAGTCAGATTTCTTTTAAACTCTAAGCTCATCAGAAGTAGCTGGAGCTTAGAAGGGTCTCTATCCAAACGTTCAGTAGTGGTTTTCACATCTTCTAGCTTAGCAGAACTTTTTGGATTTGAGCTGACTGACAGGAGACTCCGTCATGGGTGCCACAGCTACTGCTTTATTACCAGGGATTCTAGTGGAATTATCTAGGGTGCAGTGTCATCTGCCCATGCCTGTATGGCCTTACTGTTGCCCGGCTTGCAGAGATAAACATGACTGGTCTCTTCACTGCAGAACTCTTGATGAGTCTGAGGAACTCCACACAGGCGGCATCCACCCATCATTTGATGTCAAGCTATTAGACAAGACAATCCAGTTAACAAATGGTTGCTATGGTGCAACAGTGCAATATTTAATATTGGGGTCAACTCAGCCATAGTTTGAAAACCACTGTTGGTGAATCCACCAAAAATGCTAACTTGTTTTTTTGTTGATTTCATCTAGTTGTTGGTTACAATACTATAGTATTTAAAAGGTATATTCAGAAAAATTCAAATATATTTTAGAAGTAAAAATAACAACTTAAAATCTATAATCACGAGGTTTGCATTTATGTCTACATAAGATGAAGAAGTTTTAACATTTGGATGTTCAGAAGCCACTTTCAACATTTCTGTGAAGAATGTCTTGAGTTCTCACTTTTAACCAAATGAGCTGAGGCTGTTAATGTTTCGTTCTGGGTTGGAATCTAGTGGCTTTGTCTTTACCACTTTCCCTTTCCAGTGACATGACTCTCCCAGATGGTAACAGCATAAGCCAGCTAGTCAATGAGACTAGTAGCAGTGTAGGTTGTTACAGTCACTGGAATTACCATTGCAACAAAATATGCAAGATATTATACACCAAGGTCAGGTTGTGAAAAGCTTTACTCATCACCATGTAAACTGATCCAAGCACAAGGCCTTTAATTCAATGTTTATCTACAGATGTCCTTTGTTTGCTATAGTCAATGGCTTCTCTTCCTTACATAAAAACACAATCTGGTCTGCCGTTAAATGCACACTTTGATATTGCATAAGGAACAGAACAAATTAAAGAGAAACAGCACTCAAAGTTTCAATCATGGCTTTGTAAAATAAATTCAGAGACCTCAGAAAAAAATGTGTGTATTGTTAACATTCCATTTGCTATATGTGAGCATAAAATCCTGTTTTAGTAGTTCAGTTCTCACTATTGGCCATTCTTCTTTCAAAAAAAAATATGCTCACGTCACTGTAAGCTTACACATTTTGTAGTATGTCAATAGAGAAGCAAAGAAACAGAAGCAAGCCTGAAAACTTGAAATGTTGCAACTTTTGCCCCAGTTCGTAAAACCTTGACTACCAGGTATAATACAACTGCAAGTATGCTCTGTTGGTTTCTTCCTTCAAATTAAAAAAAACACACACATAGACAATTTCACTAGTTGATTAACGCTGATACTTGATCAATTTATTGAAAAGCGATGCCAATTTGTTGAATGTTTCAGTCAGAGAGCTCTGCAGTCAAGAGGTGAACTATATCATTAGACTGCAGCTGTCTGTTATTAATCCCCAATAGTTCCTTCTGTCTTGCAGTGCACAGACAGAAGGAAGAGAAGAAGATGGGAATTGTTTTTTCCCCCTTGCTAGTAGCTTTCCTCCATTCCAGAATATTCCAGCTCCATGTTTACATTGCAAATATGGGTCTGGAATACCAGGAAGTAAAAGCAGCTCTATTGGAGAGAGTGTGGAGGGTAAAAAAAACCTAACAGATCAGCAAAGGAAGAGTAAGCGTTCCATTCCCCTATGCTCCTTCTCTCACAGATGCTTTGCAATGGATAAGGGGCCATCACAGCTACACTGCTGGAGCATAACACATCTTTTGTACCTCATTCATTTTAACATGATGGCTTTCCCAATGCAGTACCCCCCAAAGTTAGAAGACAGTCGCTCATAGGAACGAGGTCATGTGCAGATTCACCAATTGTCTGTAAAAAGCCAAGGCTCCTTTGCACCGACACCACTGAAGAGTGGCTTAAGGAGACTCTGCCTTGCCACATGAGCTACTTCATCCCAGGCATTGCTGTTCGCACACACGTTAAATGTTGGGTTAACAGGATCCAGGATAACTGGCCTGAGAAAGAAAAGAAAAGAGGTTGTCCCTACAAATGTCAACAACACATGTTGAGAGATGCATGGCTCTTTACTGTCTATTTCAGTGTAATGCAGTTTTGCACCGAGGTGATATAGTTGGGTCCTCCTCCCTGTGACACTCAGTTTAACACATACCCAGACCCTCACTCAACACATAGTCCCCTGCTCCTCCAACTCATCCGCAGTGTAATTCTTCTTTCTCCTGTGCCACTTCTGAGCTCTACCTGCACATATGGTTGGTTGCTTCACCCTTAATCTAGCTTGTCTGCTGTTTCCAAGCAGTAGAAATGACAAACCCAGCACTTGCGAAATGGCTGGTCCAGAGGTGAAGAAAGTGGCTACATAAATCAAGGAAAGACAGAAGCAATGATGGGGCCAACCCAAAGCCTATAGCCAATGTCTCAGATTAAAGCAGTGCTGCTTTTATTCTGGTATGACATCACTAGGGAAGGGAAGCAGTAGGACACAAAGCATGTTTTCTCAATGAAAAGTTTAATAGGACAGGAGTTCTTTAAGAAGAAGGAGTCACAACTGGACCAAGCACCAGCACGGTGAACATATGAAGCTGCCTTATACTGCCCTCGGTCTATCAAAATCAGCTTTGTCTACTTATACCGGCAGCAGCTCTCCAGGGTCTCAGGCAGAGGGCTTTCACATCACCTACTTGCCTAGTCCCTTTAACTGGAGGTACCAGGGACTGAATCTGGGACTTTGCATGCCAAGCAGATGCTCTACCACTGAGCCACGACCCCTCCCCAGGGGATATACATAGCCCACAGAAGTGACACTGTTGCAGATACTAGAAATGGTGAACGGATTCCATTACTGAGCCAATGGTGGTGGTGGAAAGTGCTGACAAGTCGCAGCCAACCTATGGCAAACCTATAGGGTTTTCAAGGCAAGAAACGTTGAGAAGTGGTTTGTCATTACTTGCCTCTGTGTCGTGAACTTGGACTTCCTCAGTGATCTCCCATCCAAATACTAAAAAGGGCTGACCCTGCTTAGCTTTCAAGGTCTGACGAGATCAGGCTAGCCTTGGCCATCCATGTCAGGGAGAGCCAATATTGCTGAGCCAGTAAGGGCACACAAAAACTGAATGGGTTAAGGATATGAAAGAACTTAACTCTCCCCTAACAACCGCCTGCTCCTGATTATGCCACATTTTGAAAACTGTGGTGCTGAAGTATTAGTAAAATATGATTGCCAAACAATAGCATTCATCTGCTAAATTTCCATTCTAGTTCCCAGAATACACGTAATATGTAGAGAACGGAACACAGACAAAGGAAGATATGCTGGACATTTTATATATGCCATAAAGGGTATGAAAAATATATCATGCAAGTGCACATGTACCAAGTCTCATAGTTACCACAAAGTACTACATGCACAGAAGATTAACAGAAGAAGAAAAAACATAAATGATCAATGACTATCTGTACATTTTTGAAGAATGTGTTTCACATTAAAAATTAATACCACAGTCTGTGCAGCCACTAATGGGGTCGCCTTATTTCTGGCCAGGAGGTTACATTTGTATTTATCTTACATGACTGCTCTGACCAATTGCAAAGTTTTCCAGTTAGGAAAAGGGCAGTGCCAGAGGTTGCACGGCTTGTGGTTGTACAGTAACTGGCTCCCAGGTATGATTGAGGAAAGCTGGAACTTGGCATTCTTGGCTGGTAAGGAAGAGGAAAGAGTAACATCAGACCAGCAGAATGCTGTTGCAGAGCACAGTCCAATGCATGATGACTTCCTCCTGAGCAATTCAAAGATTGTGTACCTGGCTGAGATGTTAGAACTCTCGTAAAACTACTGTCTCAATGATTCTCCATTAGACAGATCAGTTCAAGGCGGAATGATCGATGCTCCTAAGCACAGCCTGACAAAGAAAGTTAAGCATACATACCCAACTAGGCCCTGGAAATATAACCATACCGAACAATTCTCACCCAGTATGGCTTTCTAGTATATTGTTAACAAAGGCACTGGGACAAGCATGACACTTCTCATACCCATCTAGTATCTTACACTGCTCATGAACAGGATCTTGCCCAAGATTTCATACAGGTGAATATTGTCTAGATTGTTGTGGAAGCCTGTTGTGCTTTTTAATTACCTCAGGGATAACCTTTTGGCGACTTAACTTAGGTCTTTTATGCGTGGCTGTTTCACTCGCTGTCGCCCCTCCAACGACTTCGGGTGTGTGTTTGGATGATGCGTGCCATTTCCGATCGCCAGAGGTCGCCTCGCTCTCCCGCTGCATTTCCCTGCGTTTTGCCCACGTTTCAGGGACCTGTTTTATTTCAAATTTGAAACATGGGCAAAACCCGGGGAAACACGGGGGGAGAATGAGGCGACCTCTAACAGTCAGAAATGGCATCCATAATCCAAACAAAGACCTGAAGTCATTGGAGGGGTGACGGCGAGTGCAACAACCTTGCATAAAAGACCTTAGTTTCTTATAAACAATTACTTTTCCTAGCAACAGAAGCACATATATTCAACTACAGCTCCCACACACATTTGTGAAGTTTAAATAAGCTCTACATACAGTTGGCCCACTTACTTGGTTTGCTTTGCAATCACCTTCTGGAAAACCGTTAAAGTTGGTTTATAGTATTTGTGCCATACAATGCAGATTTCTTGGTATCGAACTAAAAGTTTCAGAACAGCTCTCAGCCCTTGAACAAAACTGAAAGAAACTGGTTTCCCAGCTAACTCCCATACATAGATAGTGAGGAGCTCCATAGCATAGGAAGAGGGAAGCCTGCGAAACCTAAACACACACACAGCAGATTTAGCTTCATAGAAGGAGCAGCCATAGGAAACTGTGAAAACGCTGCACGTCGAACACAACAGAGCTTCAGTAAAGCTCACTTTTTTTGCCTGCCTTTCGATTTGCTATCCATTCCTTTCCTGGAAAAGCTTCCAGCGGCAATGTGACATACAGGGCTCTTAATGGGGCCTTTCCCCCCTCATAAATGATAAAAGAATGGTCGCATGTAATACGTGATTAAAATGCAAGTGGTCAGTTATATATACACTGATGGCTATTGTACTATGCTGAGATAAATTAGTCTTCCTTCTCCTCCCCCCACTCACCCCCCACCCCGTTACTCACACAGATGCCTTTAATTTAAGAAAATAATTACAAGTTTATGGTCACTTTTGAAAAAAAGGTAAAAGCTTATTTTGGTTATCAGATATTACAACTTAAACATGTCCCCAATATTTACAGCTAAGTTGGATCGCAGTTTCTTTTAGAGCATTACATAGGGTGGCCAACCTCCAGGTAATAGCTGGAGATCTCCTGCTATTACAGCTGATCTCCAGCCGATAGAGATCAGTTCCCCTGGAAAAAATGGCCGTTTTGGCAATTGGACTCTATGGCATTGAAGTCCCTCCCCTCCCCAAACAAACCTCCCGCCGATGGCGAAGAGGGACCTGGCAACCCTAGCATTACAGTGTCACAATACACGCTCACAGACATGACAGGCCACTTTGCCCTACCTAGTGGGAGAGGAGATTGCTTTTAAGTAGGGTTGCCAACCTCCAGGTACTAGCTGGAGATCTGCTATTACAACTGATCTCCAGCCGATAGTGATCAGTTCACCTGGAGAAAATGGCCACCTTGGTAATTGGGCACTATGGCATTGAAGTCCCTCCTCTCCCCAAACCCCACCCTCCTCAGGCTCCACTCCAAAAATCATCAGGTATTTCCCAAACCGGAGCTGGCAACCCTACTTTTAAGGCTCAAGAAGATCTCTTCCTTTTACTGTCACCTTTAACCTAAGAGTTGACTGCCAGCTGTGTGAACCTTATCTCTTCAGTCCCCTCGCTTCCCCAGTCCAATTCACCTTAGGACTCAACTTGGGAGACCAGTTTAGCATACTCCTGAATCCTACCCTGATCCAACACCTCACCTCCTATCTCCCTGAGATAGCCTTCCTTGCTGAATCCAGGATACCTAAACCTATCCTTCCCTTGTTAAGCCCTGTCTCTGTATCACTTCACTTGCCGTGTCCTATCTGAAGTGCTAGGGTTGCTGGGAGATTTTTGGGGCGGAGCATCAGGAGGGAGGGGTTTGGGGAGGGGAGGGGCTTCAATGCCATAGAGTTCAATTGCCAAAGCGGCCATTTTTCTCCAGGTGAACTGATCTCTATCGGCTGGAGATCCGTTGAATTAGCAGGAGATCTCCGGCTACTACCTTAGGGTTGCCAGGTCCCTCTTCTCAACTGGTGGGAGATTTTGGAGCGGAGCCTGAAGAGGGTGGGGTTTGGGGAGGGGCTTCATTGCCATAGAGTTCAATTGCCAAAGTTGCCATTTTTCTCCTGGTGATCTGATCTCTATAGGCTGGAGATCAGTTGAATTAGCAGGCGATCTCCTGCTACTACCTGGCAGTTGGCAACCCTAGCTAACAGCCTTTGTCGCCTTCTAAAACTCCTCTCCTCCCCACTCCCTGTAAGGTTCCACAGCGTCCTGTTGGTTGATGTCACTGGGAATCAGCATACTGCCCCAGTAAGCAGGGATTTGCTGTGATGCCTGGAGGGCAGAACTATAAAGGCCATCCATCCATCACAAGTAGCCAGGAACATAACTTCTGGTAACCGCTATATATTCAAGACAACCCATTTCCCCTAGCTCTTTATGCTTTCTGGTTTCAGAAACGTTTTTGCTAGAGGGCACGAGAGAAAGAATAACTTGGGAAAGAATCAAAACTCTATAGGACACATTATTCCCCACTGTATCTTTGGAAAACATGATGATCTAGAGCTAAAGAAACTGAGTCCGTTATATCTGTGTGCTAGCAACTTACTTATTTTCCTCTGTCGGTTTTGCAAACGAGGTTCTGAACCAGTGCTTGACTAAACGCATGAGGCCCTTCACCCTCTCGGTTGATGCCTTGACAAATGCGACTTGGTACTTCAGCAGAGCCATGGAGAACAGTTGGATTTCATTACGGTCATTGCAGAGGTAGACCTTGCGGTAAAAACTCTCTTTTAAACCTGTTAACACCAAGGAAGAGAGAAGACTAATGATACCCCTTTAGCCATACCTTAACTAAAACCAAACCATATGCTTGTGAGCGACCGGAAATAGTGTCACTGTCTGAATTATAATAAACGGAGCGCTTCACAAATGTTACGAGGGGGGGACCACCTCCCAAAACACCAGTCTGTTCTTACCTGTCACTAAAGCAGGCCCAAGGGTGTTGTAACAAGGCATGATGTCAAAGGAATGGCCATGGTGAGCGCTATAGCACTTAAAATAAAGCCTCAATGAAAATGGGGTTCTTTTCCCAAAGATTAGCCTAAAAGAAGAAGGGGAAGACAACATCTATAGTATCTCCCTCCCCCTTTGGGCTTTTACACCAAGAGCTTTACAATGGAGAAATCTTAAAAAATAAAGCCAAGTAGTATTTTACACCCTTTGAGCTACCTATATCAGGGACATAGGGTTCCCAACCTCAAGGTAATAGCTGGAGATCTCCTGCTAGTACAACTGATCTCCAGCCAATAGAGATTAGTTCACCTGGAGAAAAATGGCCACTTTGGCAATTGGACTGTATGGCATTGAAGTCCCTCCCCTCCCCAAACCCTGCCTTCCTCAGTCTCTGCCCCCAAAACCTCCTACTGGTGGTGAAGAGGGGCCCAGCAATCCTACAGGGACAGCTCTGTTTTCTGATTCCTATCACTGGAAAATCCCTGTCACAGTTTTGCCCCTAATTTTGCCTTTTTGAGATGTTTTGTTTTAAAAAGAAAACTTTAATGAAAATTGCTGGAGTTGTCATTCATCATGGTTCAGCTGCCTCCCGCTAGAGTTGCCAGGTCCCTCTTTGCCACTGGCGGGAGGTTTTGGGGGCAGGGCCTGAGGTAGACAGGGTTTGGGGAGGGGAGGGACCTCAATGCCATACAGTCCAATTGCCAAAGCGGCCATTTTCTCCAGGTGAACTGATCTCTATAGACTGGAGATCAGTTGTAATAGCAGTAGATCTCCAGCCACCACCTGGTTGGCAACCCTACCTCCCACAGATCTTTAAAACTTAGCTCTGGGGGGAAGACATCTGCTCACTCGCATATGGCATTGTATGAACACACCATGCAAAAACAGCCTCCAATTATATACACTGCTGCTTCTACAGTATATTTTTGAACGGCTGATTGTCTATTGTAGGGAAATCTAGTATAATCACAAGAACAAATACTCTCCTGATTTTTAAACTGGTAAGAGGCAGGCAATTGCAGAGTAAATGAGGACAGCATAACAAAGGTAAAGTAGGACCTTCAGCAGTAGCTTGTTGAGAGAGGCAGGTATCTTCACTATGAAAACAGATGTTACAACAAGCATATCTCAACTTGTGTCTGAAATGCTGGTGAGTACGACACAAATGAAGCGCTATTCAAACCTGTTGTTCCACGATGACGTTAGCAAATTTTTCTCTAAGTCTTTTAGTACTTCTGGTGTTTTTCTTTTGCAGTCTTCCAAACTTTGAAAGGCATCACTAAAAAGAACTACATCCACATCAGACCAGTCTTGAGAATCAGTGCCTTTTATATATGAACCACCCTGTTACACAGAATACCATTAGAAAGGTAGTTAGTATTCCGCCTTATCTATTCAGCCCCAAGTTTCCCATTACAAGGCAGCACCACCTACATGTCAACCACTCACAATCAACTCGCCCCACTGTGGGCCACAAACTGATAGTAGGTACACCACAGATACGTGCTTTACATAGCAAATTACTGTTGAGGATTCAAGGAACATGAGACAGGCTTCATACTCAAGAGTCATTCACTAATAAAGCTTGAAGCACAATCTGTGTGTGTGTAAAGTGCTGTCAAGTAGCAGCTGACTTATGGTGACCCCAGCAAGGGGCTTTCAAGGCAAGTGAGAAGCAGAGGTGGTTTGCCATTGCCTTCCTCTGCAGAATCTTCCTTGGTGGTCTCCCTTCCAAGTACAGACCCTGCTCAGCTTCTGAGATCTGACAAGATTGGGCTATACCATGCTGCCTTCCCTCCCTGAAGCAAGATGTATTAGACCTCAATTATAGTGTTCGCTCAGGGTATCAGCTGTTCCTACCCAAATGTTTCTAAGAAATTGCATTGGGGTGCAAGACGTCATCAGCTCCTTCATAGTTTTTCTACCCCATAGCCAGCTATTTCACTCAATCTCACCTAATTTGCCTCCTTACTATATCCCTCATGTCCTATGTCTTTTGTCCATGTGGGTTCTAAAATTCTCAGAGAAGAAGGAAAAGGAGAAGAAGAGTTGGTTTTTATACTCCTATTTCCTCTAAGGAGTCTCAAACCAGTGTGGTCAGCGTGGCATAGTGATTAAGAGCGGTGTTTTGGAGCAGTGGACTCTGATCTGGAGACTGGGGTTGATTCCCCACTACTCCACATGAGTGGCAGAGGCTAATCTGGTGAACTGGATTTCATTCCCCACTCCTCCACATGAAGCCAGCTGGGTGACCTTGGACTAGTCACAGCTCTTAGAGTTCTCTCAGCCCCACCTACCTCAAAGGGTGTCTGTTGTGGGGAGGGGAAGGGGAGGTGATTGTAAGCTGGTGTGATTCTTCCTTAAGAGGCAGAAAAAGTTGGCATATAAAAAACAACTCTTCTTCTTCTTCTGTCTGCCTAATTTAAAGCAGCCGGTGAAGCCGGTGTGGGGAGGACACACGAGGTCGAGACGGAGTTCCAACAACGCTTTATTGTGGTGAAGAACAGGGGGCATACGTGGACTCCCATCGCTGGACTGGAGCGCGCGGCATCTCGGGGCGTGACTCCTGGCAGGGCTGGCAACGGCTTACCCATTCTTCAATTTCGGCGTCGATGCCCGGCCACCAGATGTAGCTGCGAGCTAGCGCCTTCATGCGGACAATGCCCGGGTGACTGGCATGTAAAGCCTCCAGGACTCTGGAGCGGAGCTTTAGTGAACGGTGACACGGCTTCCCCACAGCAGGCACCCCTTGTGGAGTGAGAGTTCGTGCTGCTGGGTTGCAAACAGCTTGAACTCCTCCCCTGGACAAGCCGCAGGCCACCCCTTCCCCACCCAGTTAAGGACGCGGGCGAGGGTGCGATCCTTTGCGGTGTGGGTGGCGACGTCCAAGGCGTGCAGGGGTGGTTCCGGCAGGGTCTCGAGGAGCATCACGTGGAACGCCAGGGACGGGTTGGGGTCAGGGTCAGAGTCCTCCAGCAGCAGGTGGCTGAGGGCATCTGCGTGGCCGATCGACTTCCCGGGACGATGCTTGAGGTGAAAACCGTACGCATTCAGGAAAATGGACCAGCAGAGCATTCGGGGTGACAGGATCTGAGGCGTCTGCCGGTCCGGGAGGAAGAGGCCCAGGAGTGGCTTGTGATCAGTGACGATCTCGAACGGCCGGCCATAGATGTAGTCATGAAACTTCTTGACACCGGCTATGACGGCGAGGGCTTCCCGGTCTATCTGGGCATAGTTGAGCTCCGCCGGCGATAGAGTCTGGCAGAAGAATGTGATCGGGGCCTCCCGCCCGTCAGGCATCCGGTAGCTAAGGACCGCGCCAATGCCGTAGGGCGAGGCATCGCATGTTAGTACCACCAGCAGCCACTCATCGAAGAGGACGAGCAGGCTGGATTCAGAAAGGAGGCCCTTGGTGGCCTCGAAGGCCCGTTGGTGTGCCTCGCCCCAAGACCACGGAGTGGCCTTGTCGAGTAGGTGGTGGAGGGGCTCGGCTACCGACACCTTGTTGGGCAGGAAGGCGTAGTAGAAGTTCAATAGTCCCAAAAAATGCCTGGAGCTCCAGCTTGCACTGGGGTGGGGGGGCCTTGTGGATAGCTGCGACCTTAGCTGGGGTCGGGTGGATGCTGTCAGCGTCGATTAGGTAGCCCAGGAACTCTACCTGGGGAAAGCCGAGCTAACACTTCTCGCGCTTGACGGTGAGTCCAGCATCCCGGAACCTGCGGAGAATCCCCCGGAAGCAGTCTAGGAGCTCTCCATCAGAGCTGGCAGCGACCAGGACATTGTCGAAGTAGGAAATGACGCCCGGAAGGCCCTTCAGGAGATCCTCCATTAAGTTCTGGAAAATGCCAGGCGCGGTGCTGACCCCGAAATGCAGGCGTTTGACTCTGAAGGTGCCCCGGTGTGTGACGATGGTCTGGGCGTCCGCGGAGTCGGCGTCGAAAGGCAGCTGCTGGTACACCTGTGCAAGGTCGAGCTTGGTGAACACCCGGCCACCGGCGAGGGAGGCCAGGAGGTGGCTCACCACAGGCACCTGGTACGCGTGGCTCAGTAGGGCCTTATTTATGGTGCATTTATAGTCCGCACAGATCCGGACGTCGCCATTGGGCTTCAGCGGAGTGACTATTGGGGTCTCCCATTGTGCGCTCGGGACCGGCTCTAGGACGCCCTGGGAAATGAGGCGATCCAATTCCGCGTCGATCCTATCCTTGAGGGCGAAGGGGACGTGGCGAGCCTTGAGGCGGGAGGGCGGTGGTGGGGTCGATGAGCAGGCAGACAGGAGGGCCTTTGTAGCAACCCAGCGGCCCGTTCCAGATGTCTTCAAACTTGGTCCAGACAGCTTTGAGCTGGGCCATGTCGATATGGTGGACTCCTGTGAGAGCGATTCCCAAAGCGGGGAACCACTCGAGTCCCAGGAGGCTAGCGCGAGGACCCTCCCCGACGATGAGGCGAAGGCGGCTCTCGAACTGTTTGTGGCGGACGGTCACGTAGGCGGTGCCATGGACCGGCACCCGGCGGCACTGGTAGTTGGAGATGACGACCTCCGATGGTTTCAGCTTGGGCAGGGTTGTCCAGGAGGCCAATTTGTGAAAAGTGTCTGCCGAGATGATAGAGAGCGGCGATCTGGAGTCAACCTCCATCTTGCACGGGGCGCCCTTGATGGCGACGGTGACGGAGACTTTCGGGGCTCTGGGGATCTGGTGGATCTGGAGGCTGTGCAGGTCATCGTGGCAGCAGGGGGCAGCGCGTTCACCTTCGGAAAGCTCATGCACGGGCTGGGTGATGCCATCCTTCTTGGCCATGGTCGTTGGCCGACCCTTCTTTGCGGAGCGGCAGACCTTCGCAATGTGGCCGCCATGGCCGCATCCATGGCAGACGGCGTCGCAGAACCGGCACATGCAGCAGTCGTGTTGGTCGCCGCAGCTGGCGCATGGGCGAGCCATTAGGCCCCACGAACTGTGCCCCTGGACGGCCATTTTGTGGGTCTCAGCCTCGCCGTCCCAGTCGCTGGCACTTTCGTAATGGATGGAAGCAGGAGGCGGCAGTGGAGTAGCACGGTGGCCCAAACCGTCAGCTCTGGAGGAAGCCTCAGCAGCGGTGGCTTCCTCGACGGCTGACGTGAGGGAGACGTCCTTGCGGGCAATGAGGTGGCGGCGCACCTTCTCTTTCCTCAGGCCGAAGACGAACCGGTCTAGCAGTGAGCCATTGAGGTCCGGGAATTCGCAGAACCAGGCCGTGTGGCGTATGGCTGCAAGGTAGTCGGCCACAGACTCGCCGGGCTCCTGGTCTCATAGGTGGAATGGCAGGCGGCAAGCGAGGCGAATAGGCTGGGGCGAAAAGTGGTTGCCCAGCGCAGTCAAAATGGCCGGCAGCGGCATCTCAAGCACCTTAGTGGGGGCCAGCAGGGACTGGGCGAGCTGGAAGGTCTTCGGGCCGCACATGCTGAGGAACAGAAAGCGCTTCTTCCCGGCGTCCGTGACATTGTTGGTGTCCATGAAGCATGTTACCTGGTCGGCGTAGCTGTCCCACTCGCTCAGGCTGGCGGAGTCAAACTGTTCCAGAGAGCCTCGGGTTGCCATCAAAGCAAGGTGTTGCGTCTCTAGGTGTGTCGTAGGATTTCAGCAAGGCAAACCAGACTGCCTACCGGTCACTGTAAGGTCGCGGAAAACGAGGCGATTTCAGCAAGAGTGATTTCGGTATCAGAGCCGGGTTGCCTACCAGCGTTCGTTGCCACTGTTAAGTCCGCATGGGGAGGACACACGAGGTTGAGACGGAGTTCCAACAACAACGCTTTATTGTGGTGAAGAACAGAACTAGGAAACACAGTGTAAACAGCCCTGCTTATATGCTCCTCTGGCCGGCCACAGCCACTCCCCCCATCTGTGATAGGGGGGAACAACCCCGGGGTACCGATGGCATGTGCCGGCTTAGGGCCAATGGCATGCGCTGGTTTTGGCCAATCGCGTTAGCAAGGCTTTGGAGCCTTTGCCCAGGACTCAAGTTCCTACGTTCCCCTGCATATCCCCTAACTATATACATACACAACATAGCCTATCTTAAGGCCTGCATTACAGCACAGTATCCTGCAACTATATAATCAGTGCCGTTGGAGGAACTGCCAGGCTGAAGGGTTTGTGCTGGCTGGGAGAGTTCAGCGTATGGCCATTAAGGTAGAAAGAATCAACTGCATTTCTTCCAGGGTGCACACAGTCCTTGAAAGACTTGTTAATTCAAAGCACAGTCAAAAAAAAATTGCAGAATATTCTACAGGTATTGTTAAGAATGGCCTTAGTTCTATTCATCATTTTACAATAATAAGGCAGGCTGTGTGGACACCCCATGAAACAGCAGCATGAGGCCAGGCCTCCAAAAATTCTCACACAATGGCAGGGACACAGGGGAAGAGGAAGGAAAAGGAGCTGTGTTGCTCATTAGTAACGTTGTCAGGGATAGTATCCAAAAGGTGTGAATGTCATACTCACGAAGCTACATTCCTCACGTCAATCACAAGAGCAATAAATCCACTCTGCGTACGATCAGTCTACCATTAGGCAGCCTGAGACAGCCTGCACTGGGTGGCAGGTTCAAGACCGGCAATTAATTTGTGAGTTTAATTTTGGGCTTTAAAAGAACAGTCAAGGCACAGTGCCTCAGGCGCCAAGATGCATTGGAGAAAGATTTGTATTTTTTTCCCTTAGGTGTAAAAATATTGTACTTTGAGTGCTCAGAAACACAACAAAAATACAACTTTAAAGGGTAGGTATGTGGAGTGTGTGTAACAAATTCCCAGTTATTTTACACACAAAACAGTTAAGGAAAGACAGAGATGGAACATAGGGTTGCCAGGTCCCTCTTCACCACCGGCGGGAGATTTTGGGGTGGAGCCTGAGGAGGGTGGGGTTTGGGGAGGGGAGGGACTTCAATGCCATAGAGTTCAATTGCCAAAGCGGCCATTTTTCTCCAGGTGATCTGATCTCTATTGGCTGGAGATCAGTTGAATTAGCAGGAGATCTCCTGCTACTACCTGGCAGTTGGCAACCCTAATGGAACACCATGGGTTAGATCTAGCCAGATATCGCTTCCCCTGGCTGCTTCGTAGGGTGAACTCTATGGTCTTATAGCCTGCTGAGGTCCCTTCTCTCCTCAGTCCCCTCTCCAACCTGAAGGTGGCAACTGTTCATCCATCCAAAATAGCTTTCGTACATGCATTTCCTGTGTTCCCCAGCATAGCCTTTTTTGTTGGTCAAAGATTGAAAAGCAGCAAAGTCTTTGGATCCAACTCTATCTCTACAGTATTCCAGGAAATCTTCCTTCTTTATGGAAAAGATCATTCTATTATGACAAGTTCCAAGAAGGATATGCGTCTTCACTACCTTGCTAATATGAGCTACTGGCAATGGAAATACTTCTTTGATCAAAGCAATCATTCCTTCTACTTCTGATGCACAGGCTATCCTTAGGACTGAGATGGGTTGGAGCTTTGCCTTCAAAAACTTCTCTACTTCCAGATGTGTTTTATACTCTAAGATGTTTTCAGGTTTAAATCCCATGGACATCTGAGCTGTAAAGGGAGAAATCAAGGCAAATTAGAGATTCTGCTTACGAGGAGCTATGGAAAGAAATCTCACGTTTCATGCCTATTCCACATTCATCTTCAAAAACTTACAGTCCTGTATTATATTTTATTAGTGCTGGCAGATCACAAAATCTTCTAAGAAATTAGTTGAAGAGGTTAAAGTGTGCATCTTTCCAGCAAGGATCTTACCAAAAAAAAGTCATTTTGCCCAGGGACGGTGGGCTAGAAATAGAATAAAATAAGCCCTGCCCACTCATGAGTCTCATTTTGAGGAATAACAGCTAGCTCTGAAATCAAGGTTCAGTACCAGTAACCTGATTATCAACCATTGGACTCAGGCATTGCATCTGAAGAAGAGGGCTCTAGTCAGCGTGGTGTAGTGGTTAAGAGCAGTGGTTTGGAGCGGTGGACTCTAATCTGGAGAACCAGGTTCGATTCCCCGCTCTTCCACATGAGTGGCGGATGCTAATCTGGTGAACCGGGTTGGTTTCCCCACTCCTACACATGAAGCCAGCTGGTGACCTTGGGCTAGTCACAGCTCTCTCATCTCCTCCTACCTCACAGGGTGTCGGTTGTGGGAAGGGGAAGGGAAGGTGATTGTAAGCCGGTTTGATTCTCCCTTAAGTGGTGGAGAAAGTCAGAATATAAAAACCAACTCTTCTTCTTCTTCTAGTCCTCAAAAGCTTATGCTGGAATAAAATTTTGTTAGCCTTCTGGGTATTAGATTCCTTTTGATTTGTGTTGCACCAGACTAACACAGGTACCCCTCTGAACTCAGGCAAGAGTTCACAAAACTGCCACCTATATTTGATAGTAAAAGGTAAAGGTCCCCTGTGCAAGCACCGGGTCATTCCTGACCCATGGGGTGACGCCACATCCCGACGTTTCCAAGGCAGACTTTGTTTACAGGGTGGTTTGCCAGTGCCTTCCCCAGTCATCTCCCCTTTACCCCCAGCAAGCTGGGTACTCATTTGACCGACCTCGGAAGGATGGAAAGCTGCGCCAACCTTGAGCCGGCTACCTGAAACCGACTTCCATTGGGATCGAACTCAGGTCGTGAGCAGAGCTTTTGACTGCAGTACTGCAGCTTAACACTCTGCGCTACGGGGCTCCTATATTTGATAGAGGGAATACAAATTTCACAGACTAGCTAGTTCTCTTCCTTCCATGTTCAGTTTTTACAACTGCATTTAGTTTCTCTCAGACTTATTTCTAGACATCAGTGTTATGGAACAAAATGTCTTCCAAAATGAGGTAGGTATCCTAACTGCTATGAACTACCTGAAGCACCATAGGATTGCATGAAGATTCGGAAAGTGCCCCAAACATCTTAGTGGGAGAGTTGGGAATTCTTCAATATGATAAGAGCTGAAGTGGAATGTATTTATTTGGAATGTGTTTGTTTGTTTGTTTGGGTTAATTCTATGTGGCCTTTTCAGAGTCCTCCTAGAGGCAGCTTACTAACAATTAAAAGAAAACATTCAAAACAAGACGTTGGACATCAGGTGAGGTTTAAGGGGGAGGGGCATTTCAGAAGTGAGGTGCCACCACAGAAAATGCCCTGTCTACAGTCACTGCCCCCTTCACCTATGAAGGCAGGGGCACAGAGAGTAGGGCTCGAGAGGCAGATCTTAACCAGTGGGCTGGATAGTACAGCAGGAGACAGTTCTTCAGATACAAATTGACACAAAGCACATTAGGGCTTTAAAGGTAAGAACCAGCACTTTCAAATGCACTCAGAAAGAGACAGGTAACTAGTGCAGATCTTTCAGCACAGGGGTGATACAATCCCTGTAACCAATCCCTGACAATAGCCTGGCTGCAGCATTTTTCACCAATTGAAGTTTCCAGACTGTTTTCAAAGGCAGCCCCATATAGATCGTATTACAGTAATCTAACTTGGATGTGCTCAGACCAGGGTTCACTATGGCCAGATCATGCTTTTCGGGGAGTGGTCATAGCAAACTTGGGGCTTTTCTCAAGTTTGTAGAAAAATACGTCTTTACTGTTCATGGCTCCAGTCTCTGGATTTAAGTACCCACAGATGACCAAATCTTGCCTAGGAAATTCCTCGAGATTTGAGGCCAGTACCTGAGTAGGGTGGAGTTTGGGGAAGGGAGCCAGCTCTGCAGGGATGTGATGTCATAGACTCAGCCTTCTGAAGCTGCCATTTCCTGCAGGGAAACGGAACTCTGTAGTCTGAAGATCATTTGTAACTCCAGGAAAACCCCAGTTCCCACCTGGAGGCTGGCAACCCTAGATGGGGCCATATTGATAATTAGATATATTGATAGCTTTCATAGACTACAGCTCACTTTGTCAGATGCATGAAGTGGATTCTCAGTCAGCAATGTAGCTCCTCTTCAGTGGGGAGGAAGGGCCCGGTTTGCCAGGCTATGCCTGGAAACCCCTGGAACTTTCAAGAGTGGGAACATTGTGGGGGGGGGGGGTGCAGAGGCATGTGTGCCACTACATCACTTCCAAGGAAAACTCCAGAAGTGATGTAGGGTAGCTCTAGGAATGGCTGGAAACTCTATGGTAAAACTATAGAGGTTCTGGTGATTCCAAGAGCTACCCTATACCACACCTGGTTTTTCCCAAGAAGTGATGTAGCACTGCACATAATGCTGCTCTGAGTGCTTGTGGCTCAACAAGGGCTGTCGGCAAAGGTCTCCCACTGCAGTGCAATGCCTAAATTGCGTGCAAATTAATTTATGTTGGAAAAACCACACGCCCCCTTAAATTAAGAATTGGGGAGCACAGATCCAGAATAAAAAATCAAGTATTAGAAGCGCCCCTAGTGGAGCATTGGTTGAAGTGCAAACATACAGATAGTGACTTTCAGTTCTTTGCGGTTTGGCAAGCAACACCTAAGAAGTTCCAGAGATCTAACATAGAACGAATTTTAAGTCAGCAGGAAGCACGCTTTGTGCAACTCTTTGACTGCATATCCCTAAGGGGTTAAATATGGCCAATGATCTTACCTCCTTCTTGTAAATTAACACCTGCACATGGGATCGATCCTAATGAGTAATGCAGTAAGCATTTAAGTATACTGCCTGTATGGAATTAATTGACTGGAAACAAGAAAGGATTCTTGTCGGGTTGACACCACACAAGTCACTGTGTATGAAAATTCATTTATGATTGTAAGTATAATTATAATTATATTATATATGTGTAAAATAATTAATATTACAATGCTTAGAATGTTAATTTATAGTTCTATTTAAATAATTTATCAACAGACCAGCATTCTGATATTACAGACAAATGCTGAGGATACAAGGGACATTCTGAGAGAGGATCCAGACGTCATAAATATATGTCCTTCAGGGTAGCTGAAGAAATATTGAAACAGGCAAAGATACCAGGATCCTGTTCTACCCAACTGGACTCAAGGACATTTATGGACATTTATGGACAATATATGCATAATTCATGAAAGAAAGACACCACAAGTCAATTGCTAATTTCTGTTGAATTTGATTTTTTATGAATTTTGCCTTGTTGTATATATAATACTGTACATTTAATTTTGTTGATTGAAAAGGCACTATGAAGCAATAGTGCAATCTGAGGAAATTATATTTATAAATATTGATATAAGTGAATCATTAGCCTACATCTGTGATTTTTGAATACCACCTGGAGGTTGGCAACCCTACCCGCAAGGCAGGTTAGGTTCAGAAAGAACGACTGGCGGAAGGCCACCCAGTGAGTTTCATGGCATTGCAGGTATTTGAACCTGAGTCTTCCTGGTCATCATCAGAGTCTCTAACCACTGCACCACACTGGCTGAAAACAGAAATACTACCTCTTTTGCCAGCTGTGAAGTGATGTTCTTGTTTCTCATGGTGTTCCCTGGCGTGGACTGTTCCAAACTTCTTGGAGCACATTCGACAAGATATAGACATCTCTGTGGCCACAAATTTTGTTTCCCTCTCAGTATTACAGCAACTCTCTTGGTTGCCAGAAAATGTCTTTTCAGGGTAAATCTGTTAAAAAACATGTTGAGAAGAATTAGATAGGTACTGGACCCAGGAGATACAGGAATGAGGGTGAGTGCTTCAGTTTTCAATTAAAAGTGTTGTTAGAAGATGCAGGGGGAGCTTAGGGTTGCCAAGCTCCAGGAAGTCGCTGGAGACCTCCTGCTATTACAGCTGATCTCCAGCCTATAGAGATCAGTTCACCTGGAGAAAAATGGCCGCTTTGGCCATTGAACTCTATGGCATTGAAGTCCCCTCCCCAAACCCCACCCTCCTCAGGCTCTGCCCCAATAACCTCCCGCCGGGGGCGAAGAGGGACCTGGCAACCCTAGGGAGCTGTCAGCAAAGGACTGGTCTGTGGCCATTATGCAGGAACTCTCCTGTATGGGCATTGCAAGCATGTGACAGCTCATATGACATTGGTGGGTACGCAGGGAAACAGTCAATCGTCCTGGGGAAAAGACTACCCTCACGACAAGTGCAGCAAGGTCCTTAAAGAGGGTAGGTGTGACAAGCTTTTATTTATTTAAGGAAGTTTTTTTGTAGTAAATAAAAGCTTTTGAACATGAGGAATAACTATTCCTATTCAACTGGTAATTTTTTTATACTAACCATAGATACAGGCAGCCCATTCCTGAAGGGGGGGTGCGAAGCGCCTTTGGAGCCCGCGTGACCCTGCACTGGCGTAGGTGCCATCTTATCACAGAATAAGGTGCTACCTAAGCCCATGCTGGTGTGGGCAGGGCATTTTTTTTAGGGCAAAACATGGTGACACTGTTGAGTTCTGGGCAGGATGAATAGCTTCCAGGACACTTCCTTTAGACAATGCTCTACTTCCCTCAATATCCAGTGCCTCCTAGAAGGCTATGAGCATGCTCAGTCCTCATCAGACTGTTCATAGTAGTGGGAGTTACTTGTTCTTTTCTACATATTAAGGGAATTTCCCAAGAACAGAGAGGGAGGGAGGGAGGTCAACATCTGTTTACCTATTACAGGATGCACAGTCATTTTTTTAAAGATCCATATGTGGTGCTGCTAGTTCTGATCTTTATTACTAAATTGTTGGTTTTAGCTCATCCTTAACTAAAAGTTTCATCACTAAAGTGGCCCTAAGATAGCAGAAACGTATAGGTCATTTTACTTTCATTGTCCAATAGCTATACACTTCATTTCATTCAACAAGATGAGAAAAAAGGAGAGGGAGGGCAGGGTTGAACACAGGAGTAAATTGGCAAGGTGCGGTAGCTTACCTCCACACTTTGCCCAGGACCAACTTGATAAAGTTTCTGTCCGCAAGTGTCACAGTGATTTCTCCCAAGATGTTTAGCACAAAAATGGTACCTCAGTGCTGAACGGCTGGAAAAGTTGTTCCCACATTTCTCACAACTGTAGGATTTGTGTTTTAGGCCCCACATCCTTTGAAGTGCAGAAAAGGATTGTTAAAAAAAAAAAACTTCTTTCACGTGCACTCAAGCAATACAAGGCAATTGTACACTATCTTTCACATGAGAGCCATTAGTTACCAAACATATTCATAGATTATGAACAACAGCCTCAGTGATTTGCAGCTAGGCATTTGCTGTGGGTTCAGCATGTAGTGACAGGAATAAAGTAACTGCTTCTAAATCATCTGGTTAAATTTACTCTGGAGCTCCAGTTCGTTTCCAGTTGTTTTTCATGCACATGATTTAAAGAAGTAATTACATCGGAGGGATTTTCTGCCAGAAAGGAATCTTACTTTGGCAGAGGCACGGCTGGCTGCTTTTAATGGTGTGTGTTAATGTCTTTGTTTCCTAGATACACTCTTGAAGACCTGGTACATTTCACTCCTCCTCCTCAGATGCTTAGAAGTGTGGGAATTGTAGTTTGTGATAGCGCAGTGAAAAGTTGGTTCTTGTAGGTTATCCGGGCTGTGTGACCGTGGTCTTGGTATTTTCTTTCCTGACGTTTCGCCAGCAGCTGTGGCCGGCATCTTCAGAGGAGTAACACTGAAGGACAGTGTCTCTCTCTGCCACAGCTGCTGGCGAAACGTCAGGAAAGAAAATACCAAGACCACGGTCACACAGCCCGGATAACCTACAAGAACCAATGAACTCTGACTGTGAAAGCCTTCGACAATATGCAGTGAAAAGTGTTGGAAGTGAAGGACTTTGCGCTGACTCTGAAGCTCAGACTTCAGAGGGGGACTTGACTAGAGAGTAGGGTTGCCAGGTCCCTCTTTGCCACCAGCAGGAGGTTTTTGGGGTGGAGCCTGCAGAGGGACGGGATTTTGGGAGGGGAGGGAGTTCAATGCCATAGAGTCCAATTGCCAAAAGCGGCCATTTTCTCCAGGTGAACTGAGCTCTATCGGCTGGAGATCAGTTGTAATAGCAGGAGATCGCCTGCTGTTACCTGGAGGTTGGCAACCCTACTACAGAGTCAGAGAGAGAGAGGGGTCAAGGCACTGGGCATGCTTTCTCTACTGGTCTGACATTATCCCTTTGACGTGTAGATTGCTATTCTCAGAAAACTTCCTTCCTCCTTTTTCACACCTCCACTTGCACTAGGGTTGCCAGCTCCAGGTTGGGAAATACCTGGAGATTTGGGAGGTGGAGCCTGAGGAGGGCAGGGTTTGGAGGGGAGAGTCCAATTGCCAGAGTGGTCATTTTCTCAGGGGAATTGATCCCTGTCACCTGGAACACACATGAACACATGAAGCTGCCTTATACTGAATCAGGCCATCGAGGTCCATCAAAGTCAGTATTGTCTACTCAGACAGGCAGCGGCTCTCCAGGGTCTCAGGCAGGGGTCTTTCACATCACCTACCTGCCTAGTCCCTTTAACTGAAGATGCCGGGGATTGAACCTGGGACCTTCTGCATGCCGAGCAGATGCTCTACCACTGACCCATGGGAGTGGGAGATCTCCAGCCACCACCTGGAGGATGGCAACCCTAAGTCTCTCACACACACATCTTTCTCCATCTTGCAACCATGGGAGCAGGATGCAGGTCTTGTATCTCCCTTCATCCTAGTTAGTTAGACTAGATTAGGAAACTATATTTACTCTATCCTATTCAGAAACTGTTTTCCTATAATAAATGAAGTATATTAGTTTCAATAGATAAAAAGTCTGAGTAATTTAGTTCCTGGCACACACAGGCATCAGATGGGCTTTGCTGCTCACAATAGCCTTTGAGCACACTGCTAAATTGCTAGATTTTAAATGAAATATCTAACAAAAAGTTAGAGAGCAATCCTAAACAGATCTACTCAGAAGTAAGTCCTAAATTATTATTTGGGGATTATTTCCAAGAAAGTGTCCTTTGGATAGCAACCTAAGAATTCTCTTATGAGCACTATATTCTGAGTCAGTAGCTACTTCTCTTCTGGAAAGCAGGCAGAATTAATCTTTTTTTTTTTTTTACCCCTCTCCCCAAAGAACTGAAACATTATTTGAAAGTCTTTGTTGACAAAACCAGAAAAAGCAATGTAGTTTGTGGTTTATTGGTTTGGCTGCCAGACTAGAATCTTAGTGCCTTTGTGTACTAGGCCTCCCCCTTATCCAGCCAGGGCAGGGAATTACTTGCTGCTTCCAACCTCAGTTTTCTGCCCTGAGGAACTGAGGAGTAGGAGGAAAAACAGACTCCACATAGTGATGCTCAAGGAATTTCCCCTACTCTATGGTAAATACATAGAGACTAGGCAAGGCAACCTAAAACATCACCTGGAGGTGACATTATGTCCTTCCTAAACTCCACCCTCCCCAGGCAGTGAGAAGTTCCACGGGATGTGCTACCAGTTTTGGCTTACTTTAGATGACAGCGCACACCAGATACCTTTCGTGCTTTATGTAGAAATGCATAAGTAAAACCCAGGACAATGCAAAGAGGCACTCCTGGGTAACAGCACTCAACATACCACTCGGGAACTTCCACTGTAAATAGGTAGCAGGTCGTACTTTCAGTGAAAGAAGCTGTTTATTACATGAGTATTTAATCTACATAGATGCAAGTCTACTATTTCACATCAGATCACCAAAAAGATCGCCTGCACCTCTGTAATTCTTCATCTTCAGCCAACTCACAGTTGTCTTTCTCCCACCCCAGATTATTCACACACCTGCCCCTGCCTCTAAGCTCAGAGGAATGGAGTATTCATCTCTGAGTTCTGGTGGGTCCTGGACCTAGAGATGTCTCTGGACACCCCCTCCTGGCAGTTACTTTCTGCTGATTAAATAAGAGTTTACCATTTGGAGTCATCAGCCTAATAAAGACATGGTCAGCCAGCAGCCATAATAATATATTTTAGATTTCTTCAAACTGTATCCTTTGAGAGCCAGTGCGGTGTAGTGGTTAAGAGCAGTGGACTCTAATCTGGAGAACCGGGTTTGATTCCCCACTTTTCCACATGTGTGGTAGACTCTAATCTGGTGAACCACGTTGGTTTTCCCACTCCTACACATGAAGCCCACTGGGTGACTTGGGCAAGTCACAGTTCTTTCCGAAATCTCTCAGGCCCACCTACCTCACAAGGTGTCTGCTGTGGGGAGGGGAAGGTGATTGTAAGCTGCTTTGAGACTCTTTAAAGGTAGAAAAAAACAGGGCATAAAAACCAACTTCTTCTTCTTCTTCTTCTTCTTCTTCATGAAAGCTGCTGAATGCCAAACCTGCCCCCTTTCAAGGTGTGAAACTCAATAGCCTGTGAAGGGAATGGGAGATTATCGTGTGATCTGAAAGTTAGGCTCCAGCATCCTGTGCAAATGCTAGAAAGGATCTGGGGCCACACATCTCTCAGAATGTATAGCCAGACACAGAACGTATACCCAGTTCTACCATAATCTCCTCACCTCCAAAAGTGGAGCAGGGACCAAGAACGGCAGTGTATTTATGAAAACATTGTTTGAAGGATAATTGGTTGCCCCAGGCTATCTGATTCTCTTTTTGAATTATAAGAGACTGCCCTAACTTGTAATGGAATTAGAGAGTGCACAACAGTGCAATGCTAGAGAGAGAGAAAATCAAGGAAGGTGAATTCAATAGAAGATTTTCAGTCTTGTGATACAGTTGTTTGGTATATGTAGAACTGAAGCTTTCCACTCAGTTAGCTTCTTATTTATTTTCCCTGTAATGGGAAACATACCTTTCTGCTCTGGGCCATCTGGACTTTTTTCAGACTTACTGCATCCTCACCCCACCCTTCTTCATCAGGGATTTAGTTGCAGAGGAGTTACCCACACCAGGCTACAATCTCTTCAAAGTCTTCCTGAATGTCTCTGCCCTGGCTTTGCTAGTATGCCGGTGTTTGTGACTGTTGTATCCTTGCTGTCTCTCTCTACCAGTATCACAGTGGTGCCAATTGTGACGTCGGTCAGTTTGTGATGTAAAACCATCTTTGTGACCTCCCCCACCCAGTACTACCAGTAATCTCCTTAAAGACAATTTTAGCTGCTCTAACACACCCAACTTACAACTCATATGCTTTTATGCCATTATCTGTATTTTGTATAACTCTCTTTTCCATCTGCTGTCCACACACTTCTCTTTGCTAATCTACAACAGTAGTTTAGAGTCAGACAGGTGACTGCTCCTTCCTTCTTGAATCAAAGAATTGTTCTCAGACAGTAATGTCACTGACATGCAAACATATCTGACCTTCAGTGAAAATAATAAAAATGCAATATTTCAGGGTTGTGCAAATATGTGAAACTTTTGTGTTTATTTGGAATGTAAAAAATGTTCCCTTGGGGAGATGTAGAAGTCAGATCTGAGATCCCTCCCCAAACCCCACCCTCCCCAGGCTCCACCCCCAAAACCTCCAGGTAATTCCTAACTCAGAGCTGGCAAGCCTAGATGGAGGTCATCAGCTAAAGTTACCAGGGCCATCTCTGTCCCACAGCCTGACCTGAAGCCAGGTTGAAAAGAATCCAGAGCAGATGAGTTACCCAGGAAGTCCTGGAGTTGGTCTGCTACCTCCCTCTCAATTACTTTGGCCAGAAAGTGTTGATTAGAGTCTGGCCCACATCATTTTTTGTAGGGATGGGTAACCACCCCTTTGGTCAAAGGAAGGTGCCCTGAGTTTGAGCTTGTAGATGTGGTTCTTACGTGATTTTAACATCCAGGATGGGCAAGGATCCAGGGCACGGTTTTTATAGATCTTAGTAGTTTTAAAGTGATGTTTTTTTATAGCTCTTAGGCTCCTGTCAACATTCTTCACAGAAATGGGTCAAAATTGTTCATAAATAGACCAGATGTATTAGACACTTCTGATCTGACCTGGCATCCAGATCAGAGGGTATCATGATATTTTATGAGCAAAAATTTTGCAAATGTTATCACAACTAATCTGTCCCTGAGATAACAAAGGTTCAGATTTAGGAATAAGCAGATGCTGGGTTACCATAAATAATTGGGATGGTTGTGAACAAGCTGATGCAATGGTAGCAGAGAAGTAATATTTCTTTGTTATCATCAACACCTCTTCACAGCTCTATATAGCACAATCTGTCAGATTCAATATGAGTTTTCCACTAGCATCCTTCTAGACATTTCCCCAGCTCCCTTCAGGTCACCCAGCTCCGTGGTAAGCCAAGGGGATGTGTTCCACCCCCATGGGCAGGAGAGGTCAACAAGTTGCAGGTTTGTTGATAGGTTCAAGGAGTTTCATGTTTCAAGCTCCTACTACAGCCTCAACACAGCAAGTGTTTGGAATCCCCAAGTCTCCCACAGTATTCTGGAATCCAGCAGAATCCACGAGCCTCCGCGGATGGACTACTTTAGCTGGACCACTTTCCCGTGAAGCGTCAGGGCCACATTCACTCTAGTGTTGAGTAGTTAGCCATCAGATCATGGTTCAGACCAAATCTCCAACCCTGAAACTAGACCTTCCATCTGTGCAAAAGATCCAAGGTGTGGTTTCTTTCATGGGTTGGGGCCATCCCAAGTTGAGAAAGGCCCAAGGCAGGCAAAGGAGCTATAAAATCCTGGGCTGATCCTGGAAAGGTATCCTCAACATGAATGAATATCCCAAGAAATTATGGACATGTGGAAAGAAGCACAGGCTAAGAGGATTCTGGATGCTAAAAGCCATGCAACAGGGAAAAATCGAGCCCACACAGAGCTACAACACAAAGCTCTTTAAAAAGAGTAGGGAAAGGAAACCTGTTTAGTTTTCATTTAAGGGTCAGGAGTCACTGCAGTTAGGAAAAGAGGTTAGATCCTTCAGTGCTAGAGACCCAGGTGGAATCATCACCACTCCACCTGTATTGCCTAAGGAAGTCCTTGGACACTGAGGCATCCCTATGCCAATATTATATACCACCATATAAACATATGGCAATTCTCTTGCTCAGCCTGGGCAGGCTACCAGTAGTGCAGAAAACAAAGCCATTAGCACTCAGTAAGGCAACAGATGAAGGAACATCGAGAGGCCAGGAAGTGAACCATTCCAGGCAATGTTAAGTGTTGCAGTAAAAGGAAATGGAGGTAGAAATTAAAAATATTTGTGCACAGAGGGAAGGAAAGGATAAATTTGTATTTTATAGAGTGGCTTCATGTGAAACCAAGCAATGATTCACCTGTTTTATATGGCTTAGTATGCAAGATTATTTTATCATCATGAAGTAATTACATTAACATGGAGTTATGTATACACCAAAGTAAACAGAAATCCAGTAGCACTCGAAAGACTAGCAAAATGTATTCCAGCATAAGCTTTCATGACTCATAGCTTAGTATGTCATATGTATGGCCTATATATTCATAGGAGACATATTTATACTGAAAATTACCAGCAACAGAACTGCAAGAGTGTAAAACACAATAAGGTAGATAATTTTGAACTGTTAGCCCTCATAGTGAGTGAGGAAATCTAAGTCCTTGTTCCCTCAAGCCTGCTGGTGAGATAGCTGTTGAATCTCTTGATGAATCCTAATTCAAACTTTCACACTGAATTCTCCATTTGAAGTTCTTTTGTAGGAGCACAGTAACCTTTAAACCAGAAACAATATGACCTGGAAGATTAAAATGGAATTAAATATGCACCAAGGCATGATATAATAAGCAACCTTGAATGGATTATACATTAATCCCTACTTTTCAGCCAAAAGCTAAAAAAAAACCAACCTCCCAAATAATTCACATGAATCAAAATCAAACCGAAGTGTTCCTTGGTGATGGCAACCCTAGTTGTGCTGGATCCAGGTAGGCTTGCCAGGTCCCTCTTCACCACCAGCAGGAGGTCTTTTGGGTGGAGCCTGAGGAGGGGAGGGTTTGGGGATGGGAGGAACGTCAACATCATAGTGTCCAATTGCCAAAGCGGCCATTTTATCCACGTGAACTGATCTCTATCGGCTGGAGTTCAGTTGTAATAGCAGGAGATCTCCAACTAGTACCTGGAGGTTGGCAACTCTAGATCCAGGCCTGAAGGAATGTGCCAGGCTGCTTCTTGTCTCTGATGGACTCACCAATATCCTGGTCTGGCCACAGCCCAGAAACACTCCTATAGGGAGTGTTTGCATATTGACATATATTTTTTGTACAAAGCTCCTCCCTAACTTTCTACAATATAATCTGCTCTTCCAGCTCTCTAAGAGGTTGTTTCCCACAATGCTATGTATGTGGGTGTGCTTGTCAAGAAATGAAGCAAGCGAAACAAGTCATTGGAAGTTTGGAACTAGTCCAATAGTTTCTGGTCTGTGGCTCTCAGGCAAGTTCTCAGATTGACCGATCACTTCCAATTCTCTCAGTGAGCCAGCCCTGTGTGTGTGTGGGGGGGTGATCTGGTGCCTATAAAACATTCTTAAATGCATAGATAAACTGTAGGAATGCCATTATTCATCTCAAAGAATTCTCCTTTTTTTAAAAAAAGCAGAAGTTGAAGGCAATAATAATTTGTGGTCAGGTATTAAAAACAATAGGAGTCTCTGCTCCCCTAGAGTCAGTTGCTTGTTATGCTGTACCCACAGGCCACCAGGTTTCACCCAGTCCCATGCATTAGGGTTGCCAACCTCCAGGTACTAGCTGGAGATCTCCTGCTAATACAACTGATCTCCAGCCGATAGAGATCAGATCACCTGGAGAAAATGGCCACTTTGGCAACTGGACTCTATGGCATTGAAGTCCCTCCCCTCCCCAAACTCCGCCCTCCTTAGGCTCCACCTCAAAAACCTCCCGCCGGTTGCGAACCTGAAAAGCATTATGGGTCATTGCTCGCCTCTCTTCCATTTTATTCTTAACAGAACAGCCCTGTGAGGAAAGTTAGGCAGAGAGAATGCCAATGGCCCAAGGTCACTAGTGAGATTCTATAGCAGAGTAGGGATTAGAACCAGGGTCTACCAGGTCTCAGTCAAACTTTTTAACCACCAATCAACACTTTCTTTCAGTAGGATCAGGCAGCCTGATTAGGCCTGATGATGTCTACAATTAGTTGGATTTTAACTCCACATTCAAACATACAGCCTTTGGGGTAAAGAGGATTTTGCCTTTGGTCTTGGACGTAGAAACAAAGAGGTCCCCCCCCCCTGTATTCTTCCTCGTATATCCCTGCTGTCATTAGACCATAAGGAAATCAGGACGGGAAAGATTTGTAATCCTGTGTGGCCCTGATATAAACCACACAGGACGAAAGGCCGTTTTTATAGCCTGTCTACCTACCAAGATCTGATAGCTGGCTGTTTTAATTATCTGTATAAAATTCAAACCAGCTAGACATATTTTAGACTTTAAAAAAAGTATCCCCCCGCAATGCTCCCACTGGGGGAGATATTAACTAACCCACTTAGAGTATCCGCCTCCTTGAAACATTTTGTGTGTTTTGCATCAGGAATAGATAATTTGTTTAAAACTGCACGATTGATTGGAAAACTTAACATAAAATGCTAACGCTGCAGCTATCCTAATAAATCAGAGATGTAAACATCTGCTTTCAGGAGGGAAAACCTCCTTCAGCTGTCTTAAATCTCCAGACTTCTTATTCTTTTTCCTGTGTGTTTGTGGTTTTTCAAAAACTGCTCAAATGTCTGATTAGTGTGCACTGCAGTGAAGCTACTTGGCTTTCTCAAACTTCCCCAGTCTTTTTTTTTTCCAGAAGGTTTTTGAAGTTTGTGCAAGACGGCACGCGTGTTGACAAAGCAAGGAAAGAGCTCTGCTAGAAATTGTATTGGTTTGGGGGGGGGGGGAGCCACTCGGTGTTATTGAATGTGACCAGGAGATCAACTACAAATTGTTAACATCTGAATTCCAGAACGCTAAGCTTAAAACAAAGTTATTCAGTAGCTACATCAAAGTTTAATATTTTCTTCTTCTCCCAGATCCAGTTCTGCAGTCAACCAACAGAGCTGGACAGAATTTGGTGACATAATTAATTAATATTCTGGACTTAACAGCGGTCTCTTTTCACTTTGAGAATTTGCATTGCCATCTGGCACCAGATATTGCTACTTTCAAGAAAAGTATTAGGGGTTGCTTTACATGTTGCCACCATGTTGAGGCTCCCATAAATCTCTCTCTGCGGCAGTTCTTGCCATATGGTGAGGCGTTTCCTGTTAAGCCGCCATACATAGACAAAAGGATTTTCTCTCATGCTATTGCAGATTGCTTTTGGCAATTTTCTGCATGCCGTTTTTGCATTACAAGTTGCTCCACAAAAATGGCTGATCTTTTGGTAGTGATGTAAGTTAAACATTTCCCCCCCCCAAGTAGCTTCTTTTTAAATAAAAAGTTTATTCAGTAAAAAGTAACCTAGATACAAAGCTTTACAAAGTCGTCTTCAGTCAGATCATACAGACGTTAAGTTCAGTTCACCATCCTAGTCAGAATAACATTTTATAAATGTGATAAATGGAATATTTCAAGAAGTTTCTACATGATAACTATAAATTGTTGGTGGCGCTTGTACCTCACGCTTCCTCCAAAGTGCTGAGGGCAACATATATAGGATTATTTCATTTTAGGCATTGCGTGAAAATTCTACTTCACAAAATGCATAATTTCACTTGCAGATTTCAGTGCCACAACATGTGGCAATGGCCACGGACTAGTAAAATGACTTTAAAAGGAGTTGGCACAAATTGATGACAAAGGGTAAGTCTTGCATTGGTTATTAGCCCTGTTGGTTAAATGGAGCCTACAGGTTCAGACATAGTATACCTCTGAATGTCATTTGCTGGGGAAGGGATCAGCCATTCAAGGCACATATGTGTGTGTGTGTGTGTCGTTTCATGTGCTGCTTATGGGTTTCCTGAAGGCATCTGGTTAGCCATGGTGGGAAACAAGATATTGGACTGAGAAGACCTTGACCTGATCTAGTAGGGCTTTGTGGTTCTTCTTTCAAGTCTTTGAGTTAAGTTTAGGGACAAGTCAGAATCCTAGCTAACCTATCTCATGAGCATTGCTGAAGAATGAGCGTGTCAGCTAAAGTGTTCCACTGTGATACTATCCATGATGGCTAGGGTTGCCAGCTCCAGGTTGGAAAATACCTGGAGATTTTGGGGGCGGAGCCTGAGGGTGGGGTTTGGAGAGGGAAGGGACTTCAATGCCATAGAGTCCAATTGCCAAAGCAGCCATTTTCTCCAGGTGAACTGGTCTCTATCGGCTGGAGATCAGTTGGAATATCAGATCTCCAGCCACCACCTGGAGGTTGATATGAAAAAATAGCACTAGGCTCAAGGACATATGCAAATTACAAATTTATATATATATTAATATCAACTTAATTACACTAATTGTCGTGTGTGCCTAAATTACCACCATTGTGAATACATAAACAGACAGGACATTTTTACAAATTACTTTTCACAAAAATACAAGTTCTTTGTAGACTTCTTATTATACAAATTTTTCAATTTCCATAGTTTTGTAATATCAAGACAATAAACTGGTAAGCAATTGTTTATATGCCTCAAGGCTAAGATTGGCAATATTGTTCTTGAGAATAAAATTCTTCTTCGCCAGAAAGGATTAAAAGGAATGCCTTCCGGATTGTACTTCCGCGTTTTCGCCCGTAGGGGCTTCATCAGCCTGGCGACAAATATAATTTAAAATAAATTTCTAGCTTACTCAATATGACCGACAATGATGGTGTATATGATGCAAATATCTGTTAACAAATAAATAATAATATACATACAGTTTAAAGGCTCAACCGGCTCACAATAGCCCCCAAAGGGGCTTATCTCTTGCAAGGAACCTCTCTGTATCGGCTCTCAAGTTGTAATTGCGATAGTGAAGACGGTGTCATGTTGCGTTAAATAGATGCAGGTGCTAGTATTGCAGTATGGCTGACCAAATCTGATCCTTATTAAAGGTGCAGGCTGTTTTTGCTTGGTCGAAACAGTAACGTTATGACTTAGCTATTAAGGGATGACAAAATTATATACTTAAATAAAACAAGATAAATTTAATTCTGTGTTTAATCCATGTGGAGTCAAAGTATTGAAGAGCTGTATGAACATAGCCTTTCTGAACCAAATTTTTGACATTGGTCCTATTGTATTGGTGTCCCTTGTACACCCATATCACAAAAAACCAAAGATCCTCTGCATTATGTTTATTTTCTATAAAATGATTGACTAATGGCGCCTCTAATGTTCTTGAACGTATTCTGGACCTGTGCTCTTCGATCCTTAATTTAACAGATCTATTTGTGCTTCCAATATATAATTTTTGACAGCTGCAGATCACGGAATAAACAACAAGGCTGGTTACAGCAATTTGAAAAATGTTTCAATTTAAAACAGAAATTTGAGGTTGTAGATTGAAATTCTCGCAGTTGTAGGCACAAAGAGCAAACGCTGCAAGAGCCACATTTGAAATGCCCTACTACTGACGGGGTAGGAGAGGAAGACAGAAAGTCAGAATGTACAATTCTGTCCCTAATGGACGTTGTTCTGCGTAAGCCAAAAATTGGGGACTGAGAGCACCCCGGGATATCTGCCAAGATATGCCAATGCTTTCTAATTATGTGTTTGATGGATTCCGTGTGGCGGTTGTATAGCAGAGAACAACATATATTATTATTGGACCTACATTGTTTCTGTGTTGTAAATAAAGAAGAACGATCTCTCTCCAAAGTTCTCTGATGTGCTGATTGCAAAATTGTTTCCGGATATCCTCTGTTTCTAAGTGGATCCTCAGCATATTTCCTTTTTAGATGTGGACATATTTGTAACTGCACAATCTTGCTTAGCAGTCAAGCCATATATCAAACCGATGGCTAGAGATACTTGTTTGCATTTTGCATCATATGCACCATAATTGTCGGTCATATTGAGTAAGCTAGAAATTTATTTTAAATTATATTTGTCGCCAGGCTGATGAAGCCCCTAGGGGCGAAAACGCGGAAGTACAATCCGGAAGGCATTCCTTTTAATCCTTTCTGGCGAAGAAGAATTTTATTCTCAAGAACAATATTGCCAATCTTAGCCTTGCAGGCATATAAACAATTGCTTACCAGTTTATTGTCTTGATATTACAAAACTGTGGAAACTGAAAAATTTGTATAATAAGAAGTCTACAAAGAACTTGTATTTTTGTGAAAAGTAATTTGTAAAAATGTCCTGTCTGTTTATGTATTCACAATGGTGGTAGTTTAGGCACACACTACAGTTAGTGTAATTAAGTTGATATTAATATATATATAAATTTGTAATTTGCATATGTCCTTGAGCCTAGTGCTATTTTTTCATATCAACTATACTATCATAGCATTGGTGTTTCTTTCCTTAGTACCACCTGGAGGTTGGCAACCCTAATTATAGCTCAGTCTTGACCTGTCAACAGTTTAAAGGAATGGATGCATATCCAACACAGCAAAGTACATAGGAGGAGCCAGGCTGTCTTGCTCTTATTGTATAACTGCATGTACCTGGCCCTTAATGGCCTCTGTCTGCAGTAGATTCCACATGCTCAGTGACTAGTTCTGAAAACGTAATCCATTTTTTTTTGACATGCAAGTGACCCACTTGATCTAAAACTTCTCAACAAGTTGGGAAAATTTGCCATTATCATTGTGGGGAAGAATTTCGGTAGTTAAAATGATGATATTACCTAAAATGCTTTTTTTGTTTCAAAACCTCCCAATAGTTAAGGGTGTACAGATATTTGATGTTTGGAAAAAAGATATTTTGAGATTTCTCTGGGGTAAAGAAAGACACAGGATTGCATATAACAATCTAATTGAACTGAAGGAAACGGGAGGATTTGGACTACCAGATTTGAAATTGTACTATCAAGCAGCATGTTTCACCTGGATCAAATACTGGATTCTCTTAGAGAACCAGAAATTATTAGAATTAGAAGGATTTAAATTGAGATTTGGGTGGCATGCTTACTTGTGGTATGAAAAAGAGAAAGTAAATAAAGAATTTAACTCTCATATTATTAGGAAAAATCTATTAAAAATATGGAATAAATATAAGGATGTTTTTGAGAGCAAAACTCCCGGCTGGATTAATCCTGTAGAAGCATTTTTGAGAAGGGGTATACATTTAAATTTGGATGGTAATAATTATAGAGAAATGATAGAATATAAAGATGGTATATGGGTATTGAAATTAAAAGAAGGACTTCAGATTAAAGATTGGTTCATGTATTATAAATTAAGAGATGTTTTTAATAAAGATAATAAGTTGGGTTTTAATCAAACTAAATCGGAATTTGAGATTATACTTTCAAAGGGTAATAAAGGATTGATAGGGAGGATATATAAATTACTAATAGAAATAAATTTAGAACAGGAAAGGATTAAGCCGGTGATGTTGAAATGGATGAGAGATTTAGGCTATAATATAGATCTGGAAATATGGGAGAATTTATGGGAAAAGGAATTTAAGTTCACCATTTCAAATGAAATAAGAGAGAACTTGTATAAAATGTTTTATAGGTGGCATATAACCCCAGTATTGTTAAGTAAAATGAAGAAAGAAGATGAAGCTTTATGTTGGAAATGTGGTAGGCAAACAGGTACATTTATGCATGTTTGGTGGTTTTGTAAAAAAATAAGGAGGTTTTGGAGATTAGTTTTGAATGAAACTAATAATTTGATTAAATCAGTAATTAAGAGAGATCCCGCCTTTTGCTTATTGGGTATGTCAAAGAAAGATTTAGATAAAGGTGACAGAGTCATATGTCAATATAGCTTTGCAGCAGCAAGAATTATAATTGCAAAAAAATGGAAGCAAACAAATAAACCTTCAATTAAAGAGTGGAGAGAAAAATTATGGATGTATATGCGGATGGCCAAAATTACAGCTTCTTTACATGGTAAAGATATGGAGGAATTTAAATCTACATGGTTAAAGGCTACCGCATATTGGGATAAAGTGGCAAAAATGGATTTTAAAAGTATAGTTAACGAACTATAGTACAATAAGATTTTAAATAAGAGATAATTACAGATATTTTATTTGGTAATGTCATAACACTCCATCGGAAGTCCAATGGTGATGGGCACTGTGGTGGGGGGTGGGATTTGCATTCAGGGCACGATGGAATTTAGAGAACTGAATATTGTATTAGTATACTGAACATGTATTGTATTGTATGCTGAACATGTATTTTTTTGTTTCTGTTTTTTTTATTAATGTATTTTTTTTCTTTTTGTGTTTTTTTTGTTTGTTTTATTATAAAAATAATAAAAAATTATAAAAAATAAAAAAAAAAAAAACTTCTCAACAGAAGAGAAGGTAAGCAAGTTTCCTCGAAAATACATGCTTCCAGAAGGGTTGCCAACCTCCAGGTATTAGCTGGAGATCTCCTGCTATTATAACTGATCTCCAGCTGATAGAGATCAGTTCCCCTGGAGAAAATGGTCGCTTTGGCAACTAGACTCTATGGCATTGAAGTCCCTCCCCTTCCCAAACCCTGCCCTCCTCAGACTCCGCCCCCAAAATCTCCTGCCGGTGGCAAAAAGGGACCTGGCAACCCAAGCTTCCAGGGGGCAAAAACATCCCAGGAACTGTAATTTGGCATCTGTTCTGATAGTAGGAATAATATACAAACAATGCACCTATTCCACTTAGTTGGAATTGAGCAGAGCCCTCCCAGACTTAGTATTTTCAAGAGCCTATGTAGTCCTGGCTGGTACAAATTCAGCAAGATTTTGTCTAAGATTGAATTGTTTATGCCTTTTTAGATTTAAATGCTGCATGAAATGAGGTGGTAGACTGAAATGCTTAGTGCAGATATGCTGCAGGAAGTCTGAAGTCCTGAGGCCCAGCTGTGTGATTAGATATCTTTTGCTTGATTTTTCCCCATTTTAGATGGATTGCAGTTTTTTATTTTGTTTTGTTGATATTATCTTCCATTGTGCTCTGGGGGTGGGGGAAACCCCACTCTGCTTCATTTAACCATACACTGTTGTATGTATTCATGTATCCGGATGTATATGTTAACTCTTGGAATTCCTGTATCATGTTTCACATAGTTGTTTCATTTCTCCACATGGTACTGTTTCACATTTAGTTATATTGTGTATTTAAAAAAAATAAAATCTGGGTAAATGTTTAAACAGCATAACATTTTAGCTTTATTTAAATGTTGATAAATTTGGAAAAGAATGGTTTGTTTGTGTTCTACCATAGCAGTAAAATGGTATAATAATTGGATTGCATTTCTACAAAAATCAAAAGCCTAGTATAAGATTTTCCTGCTGTGGTTGAGATCTGAGAGTTGTTGTTTTTTAAAAGCTATAGTCCCCATGCATTGCTTAATAAACGCTGCTAGCTTTTTTGTGCCGGTATAATGTCAACACTGTACTCTAAACATACTTTCCCGGCTCAAAACAGAAGCAAAGCAGGAACACGAACATTTGCTCAGGTATAATAATTTGGTCCAAAAGTGCCCCAAACTTAAAAAATAAGCAGTCAGCTTAAACCACAGCACAGATTGTCTACAAAGCACCAGTATTCGTTTCCCTGAGCTTGTCTGCACATAAACTCCTGAAGAAAGATGAGATGCTCAGTTGTTTTCCAAAGCCCTTTATCACCTCCCGTCCTCCTTCAGTGCCTTGCCACCATAAAGGAAGGCTAGGGAAGGACAACATTATTAATTTATTTCCTTCATTTATACCCCCCTTTCTGTCTGCTGGGAACTCAAAGCAGCTTACATCATTCTTGTCTCCTCCATTTTATCCTCTCAGTCAACTTAGTTCCTCTGAGCATGTTTTGAAAGCTGACTGATGTGAACTAGGCGACTTGAGAAACTAATTGAGGCTGATGAAGCCTTAGGTGAAACGCAATGAATACCATGGATCTGCGTTCCTCTCTCTGATCCAGTTCTGAACAATTTGGATTCAGTTGTGGTCCCCACCGGACATTTGGCATTACTCTCTTAAGGGAAGTTCAAGAAACAGATGAAGCCGGGCGCTTTACTTTGAGTCTACGGACATTATTAGTATCAGTAAGCTGAATAGCTTGATGAATGAATCTGGTGGTGACTATTTGTTGTAAATACTGTATATAGTACGCTTTTGTTGTTCAGCACCATTGTTTATGTGTACAGTCCTTGTTTGCATATTGTTGCTTTGCACTTTGAATACACTTGATACTGTTTGCTTAATATTGAGCCTATTGTTGTAATTTGTATTGAACTATTTCAGCACAACTAGGAGTAATTTTGTTTTGGTAGTACCTGGAGCTTGGCACACCTTTACTGGGGAGAAAAGCAGGGGATAAATATTTAAATTAATAGATCAGTACTTTTGTTACCATGGCACCTTCTGCATGTGGGAAAAGAAAGATCAAACAGCCAAACTAGGCAATTATTATTTTCATGGAAAAAGAAGAGGGGAATGAAACCCAACCCAAAAAACAGAAGCTGGGTACCCAAGGTTGGGTGGGATAAATATAATAAATAAAATATAATTTATTTAAGGTGCTATGTCAGGATAAGTCCCTCCCCTCTCCAAACCCCACCCTCCTCAGACTCCACCCCCAAAATCTCCAGGTATTTCCCAACCCGGAGCTGGAAACCCTACCCTGGAGCCTAAGCTGACATAGAAGCACTGCAGCCACCAGCGCCCCCAGAATGCAGAAGGCGGGTCAGGAAGGAGGTGCAGGAGCAGTGCCGAAGTGCGCCGTTGGTAGCCCGGCATCGGTCAACCTCTGCCTGTGAGTTTGAGTCACCACAGTATCATGGCTGACAGCGACAGAGACTGCTCAGCCAGTGATGAATGGCACCTGTCTGTGGATGACTCTGCAGGTTGAGTTGGATCTTCTCCTGATCATGGTTTCCCAAATAAAAGAAGTCATGAAGCAGCATGGAAGCAACT
The DNA here is from genome assembly GCF_029931775.1 of Euleptes europaea. NCBI lineage: Eukaryota > Metazoa > Chordata > Lepidosauria > Squamata > Sphaerodactylidae > Euleptes > Euleptes europaea. Next base: position 78,473,522 of record NC_079315.1, read on the forward strand.
TGTCCACAACCCTTGTATACCTGCTGTTTCTCTGCCCTTAGACCTCTGTGTGTTTGATCTTGGACTGGATTTGGACTTTGTTTCTTGGATTTATCCCTGACCTTGGACTGTGACCTGGCTTGTACTTCCTGGATTTGCCTTTCTGTTTTGGTACTTGGACTTCTGAACATCTGTGTTTTGACCTCTGACTGTGTTTGGGCTATGCTTGTTGCCCCAGGTGCCTGCCTGAACCCAGACGAATGGTTTTATTTTTTGCTATTTTTTTTCTTTGCTTATGGTTGGTGTTACCTTTGTCTCTTTTATTACCCATTTTGGGTCCCACTGTGTAGCAGAAAGGCAAGCTTACAAATGTAATTAATTTAAACTAGCCTAGTCTCTAGAGGACAAACTGAACATCTTTGGACAAGGAGCAACAGAGATCAGGAACTAACACTAAAAATTAAGTGTCCATATGGTTTCATGTATATCTACAACACCCAGAGGACTGACAGGCCCAAATGCCAGAGCACCATAGCTTACTACCCCCTAAATATGCATTTATTTCCGTGCCACTGCAAATAAATTTACCCCCTGCTTTTCTCTCTTGGGGGGAGTGTCTTACACAAGTGTTTGCCTGCCCTCCATTTTGTTCTTTTAAGAACCCTGTCTAGGGTTGCCAACCTCCAGGTACTAGCTGGAGATCTCCTATTACAACTAATCTCCAAAAAATGGCTGCTTTGGCAATTGGTCTCTAAGGCATTGAAGTCCCTCCTCTCCCCAAACCCCGCCCTCCTCAGGCTCTGCCCCCAAAACTTCCCACCAGTGGCAAAGAGGGACCTGGCAACCCTAACCCTGTTTCCCCACCACCACAGCAGCACCATTTGCTTCATCCAGACCAAAAAGATGGTGATTTACAACAGGAGTCACTTTCAGTGGTCAAGAGCATAAAAGTCCCTAGTGTTGGCTGCAAAATCAGCTGCAAGTTCCATTACACCAGCCACAGCTGCTTTAATCAGTACAGCCACATTAAAGATTTAAAAGCAGAATTTCTGCTAGAGACAGAAGGCCCACTTGGTCATCTGGAAGAAGTGATAGATCCTGAACCTTTAGCACTGTTACCCAGACCAATGAAATAATTTAGCCGATGAAGACTGCACTCCTAAAGACACTTTCCTGGGAATAAGCCCCATCAAACAACAATGGTAGATCTGTTTAGGATTGCTACTTAAAACTCACAAACGTAGGTATCTTCCTGACAGACACAGACAGTATGCGATAAACCCGTACTTTCATTCAATACCCTTTTTTTAAAGTACAACTGGAGAACTGAGGTAAAGGAAACAGAAAAACGCCCACAGCATTTTGTATTTAAAGGTTTTATTTTCATTCCACAACCCTTCCCCCCTACACAATAGTTTGCAGTATACATGCCCTTCAAATCAGTCTTGATTATTATGCATACCATTTAACTTGGAGTACAAAGAAAATAGGCTTTAATTCCCTTTTTACAAAATTAAGGACAACCAAAATTTGCATATAAATCTGTAGATTTTGTACACACATTATTTTCAGAAATCCTTCACCTCAAGGCAAGTATAATTTGGAGTGTTCCTGCTTAGGTGATTGTACCTTGCACTGTGCATCTTTAGAGTATTAAATACAAAAAGTTTAACCTCTTTTCCAAATTCCGGTCATATTTGAAATGCCAGAATTACTTTGATGTTACCATTATCAATAGAATTACAGACCCTACTTCTCTCTACAGATCTGCTGCAAATTTACTCTCAAAAGCCACCTCTTCTTTGTAAATCAAAAGCCTTCAGTGGCTTTCAAGCGTCCATTCAAGCATCATCATTCCCATTCCACACAAAAAAGAAACTATTTCAGATTTTCACAATAATTTGCTACATGGTGCCATGACTAACTGAAAAAAGATGCCAGACCATTGCTTTGATCAAAATAACATCATGTGTAAAGGTCCATATTTCTACTACAACAGCAGGTTTAAGTAATGCGGCAAACCTAGGAGGATTATTATTAAAGACTATGACCTGAGAGCTCAGTATGGCAAATGACATTTTTTTAAGTGGCTAAAACTTTTACCGCCACTTCATTAAATACATGATAAAACATTTAGTTGCAGTATGACACAATATCAGCAAGAACAAGATGTAACAACTATTCGGGAGGGCATCCCTACATTTTCTTTTGTATGTGTTTGAAGAGGGAGGCCATGTAGTATGCGTCTGAGTGGAATTAGCCTTTAGACCTGCATTCCTTAATAGCATTTCAAACACACACAGAAGTCTAGATTGATGAAATGCATAAAAAAATTACAGCTAGTGAAAGAACATTACTTGAAATTTTAGAGTGCAAAGATAACGTCTCTCCAAAGAGATTAAGAAAACCAATTTATCCAAATGAAGAAAGTTGTATCTAATAAAGAACAGGTGAAAGATGTACAATCATATAAATATGATTCAGTTCGAGGGTTGGTATCCTGAAGCATGTCACTATCAAGGGGCGGGGAGGAGGCCACAATCGTATTCCTTGGAGTATTATTCTTAAAATGCATCTCCAGTTTTAAGTATGGTAGATACATTAAAAGCAACAAGATCCATTATGAAAGAACAAAACAAAAACTTCTTTACTATCTTTCCCCCCAGCACCCCTAGAAAGAAACAAAGTTAAACACAAACCAGTATGCATGCAGTTGCCTTGTGAGAATTCAAAGACGATTAATGTAATTCTTAAGATGGCCAGTACAAAAAGTGTCTGTGCTTTGAAGGAATATGCAACATTATTTTAGCTACAGATGATTTCAAAGAGCTTGGCTGTATTGTTCGGGTGCAACTCTGGCTTAGAAAACAAAAGAAGGCGGCACTTCCTTCACAACACACAGAAGTGGATTTCTCAGGGTGCTTATACAAAATGTGATGTGTCTCCAACATTTGATATGGTGTGTGCTCTTCATGCTAGTTTCCTTCTCCGCCCCCACCCCCCCAGGCTTCTGAATGGAGGAAAACATTAAGCAAATGGAGAAACTAAACTAGCTGTGTAACAGTTTTAGAATTCCCTGATGAAGTGTATACAGCAACACCTAATACCAAGAGGCCATAATAATTTAAAAGCATCTTGGGACCTTTTCTTTTGTTTTTCTGGATACATTTTGTACAAGAAAAGACAGTATGACACTTTAAAATTCCCATCTTGTAACACACTGGACTGAAGTTCATGGAAAGCCTTGTACCATCCATCCCAAAAACGAGATACGGTGACTGCCATTTCTGTTCTCCCACCTACAAAAATTATTTAATTGTTTCAAAGATGAACATGTGGTTCCGAATTTCTCTCTCACCTACAGCTAAAAAATAAAGCCAACCCTAAATGTATGATGTGCACATGAGAGGTAAATAGCTGAATATTATTTTCCCTGGTTTCAACATTGAAGTCCAACAGCGGAACACTACAATTGTGCTTAAAGCATGTGAAGATACAATAGCCAAGGAAGCTACCTAGAAACTGTGTAAGTTAGACTTGGGTTGAACCCTATTTAATTATAGTCAGCTGAGCACTAGATTTGAGGAACATATGCAAGAGTCAACACCCTTTGGGAAAACACGTTAGTAGATGCTTCGGTTTTTAGCATCAGTGAACACTCCATGATTCCCGTCACTAAAAATAGTGGCAAAACTTCTGTTTTTGTGCCACTCTCTGTGTACACAGGAACGCCATAGAGTTTTGGATCATAGTAATTGACTTCTAGTCCCAAGGAACTAAAAATTGGTTTTATTGCAAGACATTCCAACAAGATGGGCTAAAAAAAAAAAGTTTCATTCACTCAATAACCATAACAAAACACACCTTTCTATACGCAGGTCAACAGTTGTGAAAGGACAGTGTAAAAAATACAGACTTTCTTTATATGCCAATATATTCCTGTCACAGCCATCATAACATACTCCATAAGGCACATGAATCATTGCTACTATTAGATTAAATACAACCCAGATTGTCCCTATTCCAATCCTGTCCCTGCAAAAACCCACAACCCAGAAAAATTTCCAAACAAATTCAGGATTTGATTAAAGAAAAAAACACTGCTTGAAAATTTCTATGATGCATTTCTACACGCAAGGGGTTCATGAGGGGAGGGAGCTGGGAAAAAAATCCAAAACATTCTGACAACACTCTGACCAATTTTTAAAACTGAGACATAGAGATGTTAGAGTGACAACAGCAAAGCCGTCTGTGTGTGCGCACATGCACACAGAAGGGATACTGTTGAGTAGGACACCATAGCAGCATGGAAACGTTGACCATGAGCAGAACTTCAGATGTGTCTAAAGCTAACGAATATTAAACAGAACTGAGATTTTCATCATTTAAGAATATATACCATTAATAGCCCTGTATGTGTCTTAAAACATTGTAGAAAATTCTTTACTCTAACAGGATTCACTCCATATTATTAAGCTACAGAAAAGACTTCTGAATATTACTACAGTGGATTATTTACCTCCTGAAATGAACACAACTGTACAGGTTAAAGTTCATCTAACACAAGACATAATAACTGTGAATTGCTGCTTTGGCTTGAATTTAAAGAATAAAGAACAGTCCAATCACTCCAACTTCCAGTGAACCAACAGGAAATTAAAAAAGATTCAAAGTTTGTTGGAATCAAAGCTGTATTTCACTTGTAATTTTAGAAGGCAAGTGAGACAGCTTGGACTGGTTCTACTGGGGACTGGATCCCAGTCCAGTCATGGGTGAGCAAAGAATACACATGATTGCTACTTAACCAACCACCACGTAACAATAAATCTGAATTCCATACTAAAAAAATAAATAATTGGAAATAGTTCTTAGAAAAACAGTGCTTTAACATTATATTCTTAATTCTAAGATACAGGTATACTTTATTTTCAAGTACACTTCACGTTTCCAGTAGCAAGTGCATCTTTATGCTATAGAACAGTGTGAAATGACCCAAGAAAGGGAATTAATGGGTCAGCTATCTTGCTGGTCTATACCTAACAGTACTGTTACAAAACAAAACAAAAAGAGGATCAGTGCATAGAAGAAGGTACAGCCAGGAGTGGAGAACAGATCAGGAAGATCAGAACGCACAGCAATTCACACTCAATCCTGGGCAACCTAAGGTCATGGCAATACTTCTAACCATGTACCCTTCAAGGGAATGCTTTCTTTTCATTCAAACAGTAAGTGGAGAATAACATTTTTTCTCTGATTATATCAAGATGGGATTTTTCTCAGCAGTTTTAAAAATGGAACTACCTAAGAATATCAAAGGGTTTGCCTTTAGCCTAAAGGCATTACCTACAGTTATCTATATGCATTGCTCTTAACCCCTTTTGTTTTCTTCATAGTTGAAAAGCTAGTGTTTTAATCAACATTATGTGAGAATCAAAACACAGATAACCATGGCAACCCTGATAAAAACACAGCTCCTCAAAGAAATCCAAACTTCATTTTTATCATTAAGGAGCTGATTTGGTTCTGAATGCTTTCCTTGACCTTCTAAACAGTATGTCTTTCTTTGCAGTGGCCTAAGCTGTATTTAAACAACTGAGGTGTCACTGCATTGCATGCCCCTTTAGTAAATTTAACCTTCCTTGGGTCGTCTATACAAAAACTTATGTTTCAGCTTCGCCCTAGTATTGTTGCTCCATCACAAAACGTATGAATAAAAGTAAAATTTCCAGGGTTGGGTCATGTAGAACTAAAGCTCTGTGGCATAGATTAATTAATGCTGTGGCATTTTGTTAATGATGACCTTCAGAAAGATGCAAAGTAAATAAAGCTCAGAAATCAGCAGTAAAAGTATCAAATCGGGCAGAATAGCTGTCTATATAATGTTCTGTAGCATTGGTTCTACACCGGTAAAAAGTTACACTTCCGTAATTATGAGAAGGTGGGATTTTTTTTTGTAAAGTCTTATCAATCTTATTTACTAAATTATACGTTAATTTCTCCCCCTTCTCACTTTTTTGTTGTTGTAAGAACTGTTTGGCTTATTTAGCGCATACAGTATCAGCAGCACCCAGCTGCACTGAAAACAATAATTTTTCTACCAATACTTATATCCTATATGTGTATAATTTTTGGAAAATAATCCAAAAGAACATTGGACTTCAAGCTTTCCCCCACCATTTTATATGCTTTAGCAGCCATTTAGAATCATGGTACTTAAAAAATAATAATAAAAAAACCTCACGTGCTCCACAACAAGTACAGTATTTACCAACTACATGGAAGGCAGATCAGACAGCACTCTACAAAGGGAAGCAGCTCTCAGGGGAGTTGTTGCCTTGTTGCTCTTGTTCAGTCTTTCTCCTAATTTTAGAAAATGGAACTGGACTGCAAATGGGAGGGAGCTACGCAGCAATATTAAAAGCTGTCTCCTTTTTGCATGGATGCCTGGGTCAATGAATGACTACTCCCTTAAAAAAGCAACAACGTCCAGTCCACTCAAAAGAGAGCCAGCTTCGGAAGAGATGTACCCTGAGCTAACTAAAATCCTCTCACAGTGCAAAGAAAGTTGCATTGCCTGTTTCCAACCCTGGTTTTTGCAAAAGCAAAAAAAAAGAGTAAGAGTCGCAGCATTCCAAGTGGCCAATATATGCTCTGAGGGCACTGCAAGACATTACTGCAGCAGTTTCTCCAGATTCACCAAGTTTATGTCCATCCATTGGATATTCAGCTGAATTGTCTCGATGGCTTCTTGGACACATCGGAGTTGAGCGGTCTCCTCCGACTTAGACTCAAAGAACGACTTCACCTGCAGAAACAAAACACATGTAAAAAAAAATATGGCAGGACAAAGCAAACAAACTTTTCCCAGTGTATCCTGGGTAGCCAAAAAGGATATATTTATAAGTGGGAGGAAAACCTCCATTTAGAATTGAATGCCAAGTACACTAAATACTGAAAATCAGAATAACTGAAATAACCATCTTATTACACAAGTAACAAGTTTAGCAGCAGCCTCCTAAATTTCAGATAGTGCATAAGTTAGAAACTAACAAGATGACAAGAGTAGAAGCTGAAATAATGTCACGGTGCAGGATCTTGACCCCTACTATGTATCCTCTTGTAACCATGTCAATTACAATACTTCTTCCCCCAAAAAAAGTATTGGGAAAATTCTTTGTTCAACAAACCTCACGCAAATGTTCCTCTGTTGAGAACCGACCAGTTGTTGAAGTCACAATATTCTGAATTGTGAATGATCCACTGTGAAATCTGAAATTTAGGAGAATGAATAAAGATCAGCTAGTATTTATTCAAAATATTTAATTGACACCTGACCCACTGAAGGTTTATGGTATGTGACAATATTCAGGAACAACCGATTTTATAAATAAAACGGCAGGAGGTTTATCCCAGCTGGCCAAACTATATAAAATGCCCTCTAAGATCTATGGGACACTCTTCTAACTCAGGAGGGCAGGCAACAGCAAAGCCAGAGAATATCCTTCAAGAACACCTACGTGCTTCATACAACAGACACAATGCTTTGAATTATGCCTGGCAGCTAATAACAGACTCTCGGATAGCAATGCACTGTGAATGGGAGGGGTTACTGCTCAGTTGTTGAGCTTCTGCTTGGCATGCAGAAGGTCCCAGGTTCAACCCCATGTATCTCCAGTTAAAAGGAACAGGTAGTAGGTGATGTGAAAGACCTCTGCCTTGGCGGGCTGCTGGAAGTCTGAGTAGACAATACTGGCTTTGGTGGGCCAAGGGCCTGAATCAGTATAAGGCAGCTTCATATGTTCATGTGTGCTCCTGGTCAGTCAGCATATATTGCATTTCCATGACCAAGAGAGTCTCCATGTACACACGTTGCAGCGCTCAAGTGTTTCAGAGAATAGACAAAAAGAACAAAATTGAGTTTTGGCCTTAAGAGCCAAAAGATTAAACTTTAGTAAGTGAGGTAGATCACTTGTTCAGATGCTGGATGTGAAAACTTAATCAGCAGATACACATATAGAAAAGACTGTACCTCTATGTAAAACTCAAGAGTATACAAGATGGCCAGTTACCACAGCTGTAAGTGATGTTAACTCCAAACAGTTTCACGAGAGAATGCTGGGAGATTCAAGAAACTAGTTTAAAGAACTAGTTTAAAGATGTAGACAACTTAATAGTATTAGTAGCACCTCTCCATTTAAAAACCCTGCCCTTCTTTGTATAGTTTGGGTACGAAAGTAGAGTATGTATTCCCACCCACCCATACAGAGTAAAACAGTAGTTATCACTACAACTCAAGAAGAGTCTTACTTCCTTATAAGTTGTTTCCAATTCTCTTTGACAAAGTCCCAGGCCAGTAAGTGCCCTGGCAAAGTCTGGCTCACAGTTCTTATAATGAGTGAAAGATCCTGTGATCTAATTTGGATTCCTTCAAGGCTTGTTTGCATCAACCTAGGGAAGGAAAGCAGCCCAAGTCAACTCCATAGAGACTTTTTAGAGATCCACCACAAGAGTCATCTAAACTGGGTACAGTGCAAATGCACTGAAATTGGGGAATTTCCTTGACTGAATGTCAAGTAGCCGTCAAAACATTCATTCAACCTGGAAAGCATTCTCTTCTTTTGTACCTGATAGATTCCCATCAAAATTCTGATCCTTCTATGATCTAACAGTTTTTTTCCTAACAGTTAGATTCTATCTTCTGTGGGGTCACAGGTCAAGATTCCAATGACCTGATTAAAATCCTACACGGAGACACTGAAGAAGTCCTTCACTGGCATTACTATTTCTAGTTAGTGGTGTTCCCAATTAGTCACACACCTCAGCATATGAACTTTGGCAGTTCCCACTTCTCATTTCAAAGTGAATGTCATGCTCCTGACAACAGTTCCTTTCCAGCATGGAAAGCAGTCTGCTGTAATACCAGCATCTCAGGCGTCACAACCTTATGAAATGCAGTTCTCTCAGTGCCCGGTGTTTTACAAAGGATATGAAAAACACTGGAAACGACATAACCCAGGGCTCCTTGAGGCCAGGATGCCAATGACTGTGCAGGTGTGGAAGATAAAAGGCAATTTCAGAGGTTCACTTTAACCCTCCAAAGACACTTTATATGTACAAATGTATGCAGGGAAGACTGGAATCACATCCACTGGCTCCACCCTTCCACCCTTTCACTCATCCTCCATGTGTTAGACAAACACCCCCTTCCCTACATGGGCCTGTGCACTCAGTGTGGTATGCTACATATGTGCAATCCATGACCAATATTTTTCCAAGGTGCTTTCATACATATGGAGCCTATATACGTTGGTCCCTATATGCACTCTTGCAGACAGGACCTCTGAGCTGCGGAAGTCAGGTGTGGCAAGGATGCAGAGTGAGAAGATGGTATCCCCCCCCCTGCATACACTTGGACAGGCAAAGACTATCTGTTTGGAGCTAAAGTGACCTCTGAATTTGCCTCCCTGGCCTTGCACTCCTCCTTGCACATATTCCTTCTGCATTCAGTAAGAGAAGAAAACAGGAAGAAAAAAATCTGGGTTGGATCCAAAGTTTGTTTGCCATCAGAAGAACACTTCCACCAGTGGCTATTGTGGGATGGCTGATTATGAACAGTAGTAAGCAGCTGGACTTTGGTGAGTCATGCAAATCAGGGGTTTGTTAGTGGGCCTGGCCTGGACAAGTCCTCCCTCAATGACCAAAACAGCCTTGGAAAGGGCCCTGCCCCCCTCCCCCATCTTTTACTGACAGAAACCAAGGCTGGAAGGGTGGCAATACAGTTGTGGTTGTTTAGCAACCGCCACTGAGAGCATTCATTTCTTAAAGCTACAGGCAGGGCTTCTATTATTTTAGAAGGTTTAATACCCCTATTATTATTTTTTAAGATTTCAAATTTTTCTGCAAACCTGAAGTGCTTTTCAGATTTGTAGAAAGATCTGTCTTGTCTGTTCATGGTTCCAGTCTCTGGATTTAAGTACTCACAGATCTGGTCACACTGAGACTTAGATATATTGATGTATAGTCCTGCAGTGATCAACCAAACAAAATGGTTAAACAAGAAAAATGTCCACAATATGAAGAATCAATGGCTGGCTAGAATGATCCTTAGTATTTTAGTTTACATGAGGCTTCATACCTGATCAGATTTCCAACATCATCTGTGCTGGCTAGGGCTTCAAGGATTTTGAGCTTTTCTTCTTCAGAAACCAAAGAGGAATACATTTTCAAAAGGAAGTGCCAGCCAATTTCAGTTTTTGCTCCAGCTGTGAATATGATCTTCATAACATCTGTTGGCAGACTACACAGAGAGAACAAACCTTTATGAGAACAGTTTAAAAAGAACAGCCACTTCAAAGCATTTTAGCTAAAAATGCTCTGCGTGATAACTCCTCTCCATCTGAGAGAAGTGTTTAGTGTGCCATCAAGTCACAGCTGATTTATGGTGACCCCGTAGGGTTTTCAACGCAAGAGACAATCAGAGGGGTTGCCACTGCCTGTCTCATCATGACACTGGTATTCCTTGGTGGTCGCCCATCCAAATACTAACCAGGGCCAATCCTGCTTCGATTCTGAGATCTGACGAGATCAGGCTAGCCTGGGGCTATTTGTAAGCCACACAAACTCACATCATAAGACTGATCAGATACAAATGTAACTGGGAAGCAGGGCTATATAGTATTTAAGGTTATAGTTCACTCAGGAGGAAAACAACCCAACATTAAATGTACAGTGGGTCTGGGAACAGCAATGGCTGCCTCAAATGTCCATACCTTTAAAAGTTGAGCAAAAGGACTCCCATACCTTTAAAAGTTGAGCAAAAAAAAAGAGGGGGGCTAAGCAATGGCAGCTTTTCTTCCTTCCATATAATTCCTCTGTCAGTACAACTATTAAAGATATAGGAGCCCCAAGTTTCTTATCCACTGAAAGTTGACCTATAGTGGGATTTATTCCCAAGCATGCAAACACTGACCATTTTGCAAGTCTTAATTCAGATGTTAGCAGCCACATTTATTAACTGCATAAAGAAAACCATGGTGAGATGCTTCTCACATGATGAAAACATCAATATAAGCATTTCTACATCCAATGCAATATCAATATAGAAGTAGAGAAGCAGCCTTGTTCTGATAGCGGCCAAGTAACAGGGGAAATGCTTTCTTGATGCCATGGTAAAGTGGATATTTTATTCAAAAAGAAACATCTGTTTTTTCACCTTTTGGTGCCATTGGTCATCCACTCATTAAACAGCTCAGCGGCTGTGATGCTGCAATTTCCCAAGTTATGGGAACAGGCGAAGGTTAGCAGACTTGACTGCAGCTCTTGTTCTGAGAGGCTCCCACTGTTTGTCCATGTTTGTTTCTTTATCTTGTCTCCAAGTATGCTTTCCACCTTTTTCTAAGAAACCACAAAGGAAAAACACCACTGAACGACGGCAAATACCCTGTTGCACTACAATATCAAAACCTTTATCAGCATAAAAACATCTGCAGAGAACGTAATCATACAATTTCATTCAACAGGGTTCACCTGTTCCCGTTTACAGTAACATTCACGAATCTGCATTGCTTGCTGCAAAAACTTGGCTACATGGTCAATTGTGGCCACATCCGGAGTAGACATAAGAAAAGCTACCTTGCGCTCAACCAGGTGCCACTCCCTACTAGCAAACAGTGGGTTGATAAACTTAAGGGGGATTCTCTGATAAAGGGGGCAGCGCAAAAGAATATTCTATGTGATTCATTCCACAGGGGCATCACCTTGCAGGGAGTGGTCAAATGTGTATGTGTGTGTGTGTGTGTGTGTGTGTGTGTGTGTGTGTGTGTGTAATGTGCCATCAAGTCGCAGCCGACTTACGGCGACCCCTTTTTGGGGTTTTCATGGCAAGAGACTAACAGAGGTGGTTTGCCAGTGCCTTCCTCTGCCCAGCAACCATGGTATTCCTTGGTGGTCTCCCATCCAAATACTAACCAGGGCTGACCCTGTGTAGCTTCTGAGATCTGACGAGATCAAGCTAGCCTGGGCCATCCAGGTCAGGGCACCTTGCGGCGAGTGGTCAAATGTGTGTGTGTGTAAACTGCCGTCAAGTCGCAGCCGACTTATGGCGACCCCTTTTGGGGTTTTCATGGCAAGAGACTAACAAATACCCTGTTATGATTACAAGGATGCCATTTGTAAACCCCCAAAGCACTTCCTAATCCTCTACCACTCACATCTACAATCCTGGTAGCTCTTCAGGCACTCCTTCCCTCCTGTTCGATTCCCATTAAAAGTCCAGATGGCTGGGCTGAAGAGTATTGACCCGCTGTTATATTCACTCTGGAGCTCAATTGGTACCAATAGGAACATCACTGAATGAGGATTTGGTTGGATGAAACGCTAATTCAGACACCTAGGGCTTATACCTGAAGTCATACAAGACTATTTGGACAAGCATTCAGAGATGCTTAACCCAATCCCACTTTTCAAGAGCAAAAGAAAGAAAGAAGAAGAGTTGGTTATATGCTGACTTTCTCTACCACTTAAGGCATAATCAAACTGGCTTACAATCACCTTCCCTTCCCCTTCCCACAACAGACACCCTGTGAGGTAGGTGAGGCTGAGAGAGAGTGACTAGCCCAAGGTCACCCAGCTGGCTTCGTGTGGAGGAGTGGGGGAAACAAATCTAGCTCACCAGATTAGCCTCCGCAGCTCATTTGGAGGAGTGAGGAATCAAACCCGGTTCTCCAGATCAGACTCCACCGCTCCAAACCACCACTCTTAGCCACTACACCAAGCTGGCTCTATAAGACTATATCAATGTTGTCATGCACTGGAACAGTGTTAAGATTTGTTCAAGATTCCTCACTATCAAAATTTAGTACGGTGACTGTGTTCTAAAAGCTTGTAATCCATCTGGGGTAGTTTTCTCTAGGAACCTGAAGTGTTATTTATTTATTTATATTTGGACTCATAGCCCACCCTCTATCCCCCACCAAAGCCAGGCTCAGAGTGGATTATTTCAGAAAAAACAACACACATCATAAAATACAGAAAAATTAAAATGACTAATTTCAAAATTTAAAACGTGAACACAGTGGCGCTCAACTGTCTGCACACAGGACCAGCTTGAGGGAAGCATTTAGGGTCCCCTATAAAGATCAGAGGGAAAAGAGATGAGATGGAAAAGAGATGAGAGATGAAAAGAAATTAGAGGTGAAGTTGTAAGCAGATGGTGTTTACATCTATTGAACCCGCAACACACTTCTAAGTGGCAAAACTTGTTAGTTAAGTTAGATATCTTGATATATACAACTTTTCTTGTTATGAAATTAGAGCTGATACCATAGTAGCATAGTAAGAGTTAGGATGTTTCTTACTATACAGTAGTAACTCTTTAGTATCTGCCTAGCATCCAAGGACTTACCACTATTTTTGCAGCAAGTGTTTGCAGTCCCCGCTTTTCAACTAGGTTGTAGATATGATTCACTTGATACAATGCTTCTGTGATTGGAGCAGTGCTGTTTTCTTTCACTAAATACTCAATCAGATTAAAAGCCCTGTCCAGTGATACCAGTCCGACCCTAAAAGGACATGAAAACAAAAACAAAAAAACTAGGTCAAGCATTCTGATTAATCTCCAGTCCTTGGTACCAATAAGAGTCCTTTTACTTTAAGTAACTTTGCATTCACTTTCTAATGGGACAGAACAGTGTAAAAATATGTGTTACTAGTCCAAATGGATTTTGTGATAGCCCCTTTTGCAACAGGATGTTAGTGGCATACTTTCTTCTGAATGGAAACGGATAAAATATTAGTTTCAAGATTCCCCTAAAGGGATTCCTCTCAGAAGCAAATTGCTTGATCAAGAGAGATCCTTTCGAAAGAAATTAAAAAGGAACAAATATGGGGAACAAATTGCCTGACAGCCTGTTTTTAAAATCATGGTGATTTCTTGTTATTATTATATATTATACCTTCCTTAGTATTTTTAAAAAGAAGGTTTATGCTATCCATGTCACTTCTTTGCTGGGAAATAGCTTTGCTTTTCTTGGAAGCAAAATGTTCAGTGATACTGTTTTGATGAGGCCCCAAGTGCTGTTAAGATCTACCAATCACAGTTCCGCATCCCTCACAGTCTACCATTTGCTTCCATGTAATAAGGCAGTGCTAAGCCAGACCTTTTGCTATTCCCTTCGCTTGTATTACTATTTACTTTTCAAGTGGATCTGACAGCCTAGTCCTTATATGTGGGCAAGATGAGGCGCTTTAAAAAAAAATGCCTCTGTGGGTTAACAAGATGGTTTGAATTGGACTTAGCAGCCATAAATGGAGAAGGCTAAATGGACCAAGATGCTCACTCATGTTTGCTTCACTGCTTACAGAAGATTAATTTGAAACGATTCTTGTAGAGATCAGCATCTGTTTACTACAGTTCTCTTGTCTTCATCAATAAAAGCAGCATTGTTTGAAACAATCTATGGGGCTCTTACATTTTCAGTAGTCATGGTCATTTGGTTTCTTCAACTTTTCTATATTTCTAAAGGAGTGAGCCATCTATATTACTCCAATTGCCTCTTAGATAAAGCATCCACTCAAATTTGTTTGACATCAACCAGAATTCCACTGTTTTGCGGGGAAGCCTCCTGGCTAGACACAGTGGCATGACATCTTTGGTCCAGTATCTCCTTTGTGGTTTTAGCATTTAGCACAACATACCTGATGTGATACTATGAATACGTAAACTACAGACAACACAGAACTAAAAATACCCCAAGGGAATAACATACTACAGATTCTGAAAGCTCAAGTCAGTGCTCAAGTCCTCCAGTGGACCTTCTGAGGGAATCTGCATAGATCTATGCAACGGCCATTAAGGCTACCACAAAGTGTCCCTTAATAACAGCAGTACTTGGCATGATTACTTTATGTGTTACTTTAGAGTCCATGTGATATCAGCATAACAATTTGGCCCTGTATTTCTCTTTAGTATGTCCTTTCAAAGATCACCACCTCTCTGCGGCCCATGTGCACAGATCTGTGTTCTGTGAACAGCTACAATACTAACTGTGGTTTAAAAAAATTACCCTGCTAGACTGAAAATGTTATGGATAAGGTTGGCTCTGTCACTGGAAGTCAGAGCAGCGGGATCTTCCTTCAGCAGCTGAATCAAACCCTTCCATCCGTTATCATCATATTGCACAATATAGTAGCCGTTTGATTCGACGTTGAACTTGACCCAGCCCACTGTATCATTAAGTGTAATAATATCTACAGAGAAAGGGAAACAAACAAAGCATTTGCTTCAGTCTTCCAACATCCTTACAAGTTTTTAAATGCTCGTAAGTGCACGAACTCTTCACCAAAATCACCCCAGAAGTCGTCTGTTTCCTTTTCTGAAAAAAAAGGGGCAGCTACAGGATCTAACTTGGAACAACTGTCAGCCATAACCAAGAAAATAATTCAATATCTCAGAGTATCAACCCAGGCATAACTAGAAGCTGTCTTGTACAGCTGCGTGGCTTTCCTGCATGACATTCCCAGTCCCAAAGTGGCCATTCAGCTACATGAACTACTAAGCCTGCCCTTTCACCAACCATCATCTGGATCAGCCATATTGCAGGGAGGGGCCCCCATCACCAAAGCCCTATGCTTATGTGTAACCTGATAAAGGTTAGATTTTGTCAGGGAGCTTGTCCAATTCCACTCATCAATGGCTGAACAGCCTCTGTTGCTGTCAGCCCTGATCCTGTGGCAACTCTGGCTCACAGGCAGAGAGGTTGACCGGTGCTGGGCTGCCAACCACAATTAATACCGTGATGATTTTCTGTGCTATTAAGCAGCACAGAAAAGACCTCTGGGCATAAGAATATTTCTCTACCCAGGGAAACAACAGGAAAGAGACTCCATTTTATTTATTTGCCTAATGGGCCAGAGAAAACCAAATGTAGGAAGTTCAGCACATTTGATGGGGAAATTAATGTGCTGAATCCAATCTTGTATTTCACTCCACAGAACATAAAACGAGAAACATCCCACCCTAGTATGAAGCTTTCCATAATTAATACCACTACCAAAATATATTTCATGGTCAGCTTAACTACCAGCAATACATTTTATGCAATAATCAAATCCCACCCTTTTTGCATCCTTTCCCCAGATCTGTTGGGGGTAGCATCGTTTCAGTCTTTTCTCCTTAAAATTGATCTATTGCTTTTCACTAATCTATTTAACATCGCAACTATTCAGCAGCCTAAAATTTTGGCAGTAGCATATGTATATTTTCATGCACGCTGCTTTCATCTTCTCAGGAGCAGTTTTCAATTATAAAAATGTATCTGTCCTGAAGTGAATTACTTGCATCTCCATAGCTGGCACTGTTGCCCCATTCTTTCATATACAGAGCAGCCAGGTTACAGAAAGCTCTCTGTTACAAACTCTCTTTTTATTTCTACCGTGAAGCAGGGTTGGTGCGTTCAAGGACATAACTCCAGGCAAACAGAAGGATTATATAGACTACACATCAAAAGGAAGCCATGGAAATATTCATCTTGAAAAGATGAACAAAGCAAGAACAGCGCACTAACCAGTTGTGAATCATAGCAGTCCCTTTAGTTTTAGCGTATTCCAACAAAACAACACTATTAACTTTAGATGAGCTAGTTATATTTTCAGGTCACAAGCTTTAAAAGTCTACCTGTACTGAAGAAACTGGAAGTGAACCCAATTAAAAATATAAAAAGCTATACTACAAAAAACAAAGGTTTCTTTTCCATCCTCCACCATGCCAAGCTGTTAGGAAACATACAGACAGTGGGGAAAAATCAGTTTTCTTGCTCTAGAATTTTACAATTGGGAACAGCCAAGTCAGTAACACACACTACTGGGCCAATAGGAAAATACCATACAAATCAAGAGCATCTGGAACTCAGAGTAGAATACTGGCAACATTTTATCCAACTTAGAAGACTAATTATTTTAAGTCTGATTTTAACTAAAGAATCAGAACCACATTTTTATTACTGGGAGAAAAGTGGGTATATAAATATTTTATAGGATAGTAGGTGGAAAGTGCCGTCCCAGCTGACTTATAGCGACACCATAGGGCTTTCCGGGCAAGAGACTAACAGGTTGTTTGCCATTGCCTTGGTGGTCTCCCATCCAAGCACTATCTAGGGGCAATCCTGCTTAGCTTCTGAGAACTAATGTGATCAGGTTAGCCTGGGCTATTCAGGTTAGGGTAAATTTTTAAATAACTATATATAATCAAATAATATGAATTAAAATATCGATTCCCCACCTTTGTTTGACTACACACCAAAGTGAGACCCAAGACAGGTAACTGTCATGAATCTACCTGCCAATGCTTCCTCACATGAGGAAGAGACAGAGGAAGCTGGCCCCAGTCCTTGGAGGCCACAAGCATACCTATTGGACAAGGTAGAGATTTTGGGTGCTTTCACACATCCTAAATTATGCACTTTCAATCCACTTTCAATGCACTTTAACGATCGTTTGCAAGTGGATTTTGCTGTTTCACACAGTAAAATCCAACTGCAAAGTGGGTTGAAAGTGCATTATTTGGCATGTGTGAAAGTGCCCTCTGTCTAGTGCAGAAGAGGAGTCTCAGGCTGAAACAGAAGCACTGCAGCCACCAGCCTCATCTCCAGAGTCACCAGAGCCTTTGGAATGCTGGATAAGGCAGGCTTGGAGGGAGGCACAGGAGCGGTGCCGTAGCACGCGGTTGGCAGCCTGGCACCGGTCAAGCCTGTGAGCTTGAGTCACCACAGAATCAGGGCTGACAGCCACAGAGGCTGTTCAGCCAGTGATGAGTGGCACCTAGAAAAGGGTGAACCAGCACAGAAGCAACTTGTCCCCAATCCTTGTGTACCTGCTGTTGCTCTGTGCCTTAGACCTTGGACTGGATTTGGACTTGGTTTCTTGGATTTACCTCTGACCTTGGACTGTGACCTGGCTTGTGCTTTCTGGATTTGCCCTTCGGTTTTGGTGCGTGGACTTTTAACCACTTGTGTTTTGACCTTGCATTGTGCCTTGGACTACACCTGCTGCCCCAGGTGCCTACTTGAACCCAGATAGTAACAACCAGAGGAAACCCCCGCCCCATGGAAGAATCTGGGAGGGGAACGGGACATTTTTTCCCTTTTTTTCAGGTTTTATGCAGAAAACCTGGAAAACTTAGAGAAGAGCTGGGAAAAAAGCCTCTGAAATATTTTCTCTTTTAGAATGAGTAAAATACTTCTCAAAGCAAGGTTTTTCATCCTTCTTAAAGCAAGGCTTTTATACTTAAATGCACACCATGAAAAAGTCTAAGGTTTGGTTCAATTTCTCCAATGGTAAAACTGGAAAGTTTGGGTGAGCACTGGAAGAAAATGCTGTAGACAAATAGAATTGCAAGAATGATGTTTAAATGTAAATAATTTTGGCAACAATTAATATGCTACAATTGAATGATATTGAATTACAATACATTATTAAAGTGTCCAGTATTTTCACTGTTATAAAGTTTAGCTTAATATCCAAATATGCTGGTAGTCTTACCTATTGTGACTCTATGAGAGAGTTTCTGTTCAAATGCACTTTCTTTTGTTTACTACATAATTTGCTTTCTACCATCATTGTTTATTTTTCCTACTTCTCAGATGGCAAAATTTAAGCCAAATAGATGTGTTAAAGTGACATAGGGTACAGCAGTTTGCAACTCCTTCTCAAGTACTGGGTATAAATGTAATTTTTGTTATAGAAAAAGAAAATAGTTATAATTTTAAATTCCATAAATATGCCAAATAGTACAATTTTATATGTTACAAGTTGGCAATGATGCATTTTATGTTCAACCTCTAAAAGAATTATACGCTTGAAAGCAAAAGCAAGAATTGCATATATTTCCATTTTTCTGAAAATTGCTCCCCCCTCAAAAAAAAGAAAAACACAAAAGAACAATTTTCCCCACTGTGGCTTCAACATTTGTGGAATTTAATCACTTTTCTGATGGTTGTATACACCAATCCTTAGAACAAGCTCAAGGCAGCTTCTTTACATTAATAAAAACTAAGGTCAGCCAATTGAAATAAAACCCTCACTCAACTTAACATTAGTTACCACATATCTGCAACAACGCTTTTGAAATATTGTGAACACTTTCCAGAAGGCTAATATTTCACCTGCATTTACTGTCTGGACGTATGGTAAACTCAAGAGGCATTTAACACAACATACCTGACTTGTTGGCCAGTAAATGTGTGGTGGAAGGGAAGAAAAAAGTGCCTTTGCTGGTGGTGTAGGAAAGAGGTATATCCCACAGATAACTAAAGAAAGAAAAAAGGTCATTTACTGTTGAATTGTAAAACCTAAACTATGTACAATGGTATTCACAATCTATTAGAGTCTGCTAATATTTCAACCTTCTGCTGTTGTACAAGCTTACATACATTAATCTTCAAACAAAAGGCACAGTTACAAAAGCTAGCCCTATAATCCCAGGGCAAACCATGTCATTATCCTGTGGCTAGTGAGACTAGAGAGCCAGCATGGTGCAGTAGTTAAGGTGTTGCACTCGGACCTGGGAAACCCAGGTTCAAATCCCCACCTGCGCCATGGAAGCTTGCTGGCTGACCTTGGGCCAGTCACACACTCTCAGCCCTGACCCTGGCTAGTATGTGGATGGGAGACCTCCAAGGAATACCAGGCCTAGCCCCAGCCTGGTGGAACTCTCTGTCTAATGAGACCCATGCCCTGCAGGACTTAACTTAGCACAGTTCCATAGGGCCTGTAAGACGGAGATGTTCCGCCAGGCATATAGTTGAGGACAGCAACAGTTATATAGATCAACTGGCTTCTCTTCCTTTTCTCCTGTCCTTCTTTAGTTTCCCCCTCTTTTTTCTTTCACTTCCCCTTCCTGCTTTCCTCTCCCTTTCCTTTCCTTCCCTCCTCCTTTCCCATCCCTATTTTTCATCTCCCTACTTTCCTGTGTCCTTCTTTGGGCCTGTAAGCTCGTGGGGATGGTTGTCCCCCATCTACCTTTTACCATCTTCAGACCAATCCTCACCTATGTAAGATAATCCATCTATATAATGTGGCTATGTAGTATAGGGAACTATCTTTTAATCTGAAAATTATATATCAGGAATTTTACAATATTAGATTAGGAACTACAGTTTTAAATGTATGTACGGTATTGTTTTGTATTTATATTGTATGTATTGGTTGTTGGAAGCCGCCCTGAGCCCGGCTTTGCTGGGGACAGGTGTGGGGTTGCAATAAAATAAAACAGTGTCATGATGCAGAGGCGGGCAATGGCAAACCGCCTCCCAATGACTCTTGCCCTGAAAACCCTATGGGGTCGGCATAATTCATCTGTGACTTGATAGCCCCCCCCAAAATAGTGACTCAAGGTGTGATGAGCCCAGCAATGGCAATTCCTAGTGACATGATGGGACCAAATGTACAACTGGCTTCTACTCACAAAGACTGCCACAAGAAGTGTGTTAACAGAAGCAAGGCACTAGCATGTAAATGCACACCACCCAACCACAAAAGCCAAGCGAGCCATGAAAGCCACAAAAGAGCTAATGACATGTATAGACAAAGCACATTCCTACCTGTATGTTCCTGCTGAGCTTCTTTTAAAGTATTACTAATGTTCAACTGCCAAGGCCAGCACCAATGTATTAAATGCACAATAATGCAACACATTTCAGCCACTTGGGTTTTTAATTTGGGTTGTGTAAGAAAAAAAAATTCCCCTTCGACTCCATGCTTCACCACTCATAGCTTAGCTCTTTTGATTCCTTTGCTACTGTAATAGTAATCTCCTATCTGCATAAACAATGTCACCTCAGCTTGGAGACACTACAGACGTAGAAGCAGACTTCCGCACACATGTTAGTTAGCTGAATGGGAAACTGTACACACATGTGCTGCCCCAATGCACTACACGTGTAGCTCTCCACTCATCTAATCCAGCTGGAGGCAAGGCTGCGTGCCTGGGGCCCTCTTTATGGTAAAACCCCAGTGGCTGACTGGCTGGCAGGGAGAAGCAAATTCAGTCCCCGCTGCTGCTTCTGTCCTTTAAAACAAAAAATAGGTAGGCTTTTAGGAGGAGGAGGAGGACAAGAAGAAGGAGAAGAGTTGGTTTTTATATGCCAACTTTCTCTATCACTTAAGGGAGAATCAAACCGGCTTACAATCACCTTCCCTTTCTCTCCCCACAACAGACACCCTGTGAGGTAGGTGGGGCTGAGAGAGTGTGACTAGCCCCAGGTCACCCAGCTGGCCTCTTGTGGAGGAGTGGGGAAACCAACCCGGTTCACCAGATTAGCCACTCATGTGGAGGAGTGGGGAAACCAACCCAGTTCTCCAGATCAGAGTCCACCACTCCAAACCACCGCTCTTCACCACTACACCACGCTGGTGTTCTGCATGCACTCTCTGTTGATCAGTGATCTCCCTAGGCATTTGCTTTCATATATCGATACTATGGGCACGTTCACAGTATCATGTTTTCTTTCCTTTCCTTCCCCCATATGTCCTAGGTCCAGATTTATAATATGTGCTCCCTACATCATCACTCCCTACATGGGAAACTAGGCGCCAAAGTTGGAGTCATGCTAAGGGGTTTTATTATGTTTTAGACCATTTTAATTGTGTTAGATTGTTTTATATATTTTAAGAAAGTGCTATTTATGTTTGATTGTGTTGATAGCCGCCCTGAGCCCGGCCTGGGGAGGGCGGGGAATAAATAAAAGCTCATTATTATTATTATATTCAGCAAATCAGAGAGATTTCTTCTCTGCAGAAGAGACCTCCAACTTCCTAGAAGAGAAAAAGAATCATAAGCTAGTTGCATTTTTTGCTTGATGCTTTGAAAACGCAAAATGACATTTAATCCTTGATCTCTGAATGGGATAAACTGGATATATTTGTACTTTAAAATGTATTTATTTAGTTAGTTTTATACCCTGTCCTTGGTCCCCAGCCAAAGCTGGGCGCAAGGCAGCTCACAGCCAACAATCCATACAACAAACACAACAATACACTGAAATCATTCTAAAATCACAAACATCAATCTATAATCAGTAAAATTCCAATTCCAAAATTAAACAAGTAGCACCCATTTGTAGCATAAGGCCACTGCAGGGCCTGTGAATAGCCAGAGCCCCCCCCCCCCATATATCACTTTGTAAACAAACGAAACAATAAAATGGGGGGGGGGGTAGGAGGCCAGCATAGATGACAAGTTATAGCTGCCCTTAACCGTAGGCCTGGTGGAATAACTCTGTTTTACAGGCACCGCAGAAAGCTTTACTATCCCGCAGGGCCCTGGTCTCATTAGAAAGGGAGTTCCAAAAGGCCCGCTTAATGCCACCTAAGCGAAACCTGCAGGTATTGCCCAGATGGAACACATTCATCTAGAACTACAGCAAGATGTCAATATAGAAGTAATCTTGGCATAATCCATAGCGGCATCCATTAAAAAAAAATTCTCAGAGTCTATGCAAAGAGCGGCAGGGTATTATTCGCAACCCCCCCTACACAGACAATGGAAATCCATCACCTAATCCCACAATGCATTTGACTGATCATCTTAAAGCCCCATCTTTCCTATATGCTGTCAAGTACCTCCCTATTCCTTATATTTTTAACCAGATCTGTGATGAGGTCAGAAAACGAGGCAGCTGCAGTTCTTCAATCACCCTTCCCCCTCCAAACTACCCATCAGGCTTCCATCGCATCCAGCTGTTCCCTCCCACCTTCCTGGGCAAGTGCCTCTGAGAATGTGTTTCAACGCACATAATAAATACATCCTGGTATTTAAAGCTACATCTCAATCCATTTATTACTATCTGTTACTAGGAGAAGTCCCTGGACTATTTCCTCCTGAAGCCAAAGTGTAGTCAGCAGATAAGACTTAAAACACCAGAATGGAAAATACATATGAGCGCGTACACACACACACACACACACACACACACACACAAATGAAAAAAAAGAGGACAAGAAATAAACCTCGAATGTATGGTCTGATTTTCTAGTTCCACATTCTGCATAAATCTCTGCTGCTTCAGAAAAATCTGTTTTCCTTTTGTTGTAACTGTCACTAAGGGAAATCCCTTCTGGTGAGTCCATGTCTTCATAACCTTTTTAACATCCACTGTTCCATTTGTGACCTATGGGAGAAAAATAATTCAGAAGATGTATCAAGGAACCTAATCCACACTTCCACCCCTAATTTAACTAAATAACATGGTAAAACCAATGCACTGGTTCCTTTTTCTCCGTTAAAGATGGACAACATGTTAAAAACTACAAAAATTGCCACAGGACTCTTGGTGATTTTTGGTACAACTGACCAACACGGCTCTCTCTCTCTGGAATGAACAGCGTTAGGTACAAATGTTATGCTTGCTCATCGTCTTGCACACAGAAAGTTTAAATCATCAATGCACTGGTATAGCCTAAGAAGCAAGAGGCAATCTAAGGGAAGAACTGGGCCTGATCCAACTGTGTTTCCTTCATCTTGTCCTCTGAGTAGAGAAAGAAGGGAATTGTTGCATACACATACGCAAATCTGCAGCCCTTGAAACTTCACTCTAAAATAAGCTACACTCTGCCATTCAGTAGATTCATTTCCATATGAAAGTAGGAACTTGAATCTCACTTGGGCATCACCTTATTCTCCTTGCAAGATATTGAACTTAGTAAGTTTTCAGCTTCTCTCAAGTCCCAGCCCTGTTCAATTAAATTTGAAACAAGTATAAAAGGGTTATGAACAAGTGTGAAACCTGAGAAACAAGGACTTCAAGCCATATCTTAGCAAATATGTTCAAGGTTTGACCTCTTTTTACTTCAGTCAAATGTATTATCTGAGCCTGGGGTGGTCAACATATGACACATTCAAAAAGTGGCCATGCGGAGTGCAGCAGGAGGGCACACAGGCCTGGTCGGTAACATAACGCTTCTTCCTCTCTGCTACAGACTCCTCCAGTGTAGGACTCTGGTAGGAATCAATGACATGTACACAAACTCTGCAACAGCAGTGAGAGGAGGGGAAGAGGTATCCTGTTACAGTCAGCTGACATGCTGCCCGAAGCTCATTACTGCCGATTCAAAGATCTTTGGAAACCACTGTGCGAGCGCTCTCTCTCTCTCATATATGCTATGATCTGCTGCAGTCAAGCTAAACCAACACTTACAGTGCAGTCAATGACTCATATTGGCACCTACTTTGCACTTCAAGACCCAGGATAGCAGATCATCTGTAAGCCCATGCAGTCCATGGCAAGAGACACAAACACACAATGGGTGGATAAGACAGATAAATCTTTTATATTTTTGCAAGAGTTGAGGGCCACTTTGGAAACTCCAGTTAAAAAAAGAGATATATATACACAAATCCAATCAATGGCTTCTGGTGCATCACCAGTGCACCAAAAGGCCTAGCTTCTCCAGCATGAATATGCCTGTTCACTCAGGCTACAGGTTTCCCCACCTCTGTGTTTGGGAGGGGGGGCAAATAGAGACATAAGAACATAAAAAAAGCCATGCTGGATCAGACCAAGGCCCATCAAGTCCAGCAGTCTGTTCACAATGTGGCCAACCAGGTGCCTCAAGGAAGTCCACAAATTAGACAACCGCACCAGCATCCTGCCTGTCTTTCACAGCACCTAATATAATGGGCATGTTCCTCTGACACTGTAGAGAACAGGTATGCATCATGACTAGTATTCATTTAGACTGTAGAGAATACATATGCATTATGACTAGTATTCATTTTGACTAGAAGCCATGAATAGCCCGATCCTCCATGAACATGTCCCCTCTTAAAGCCTTCCAAGTTGGCAGTCATCACCACATCCTGGGGCAGGGAGTTCCACAATTTAACTGTTTCAATTTAACTTTTTATTTTTTTTTCAAATACCCAAGCCAAAATGATTAACTACTGGCATCATCATAATTTTGCTTTAGAGATCAGGCCTGATTTTTTTATTTTCCTGGCCCCATTCTTAAATCCGTAAAGGATTATTTTGGGTTGTATTCACTTTGTTTTCTTTAATGTTGTGAGCCTTTTTGTAAGCTGCCTTGGTTGTTTTTTTAAAAGAAAGTGGTTTGCAAAACTTTTAGTCAATGTAGACACATTGTCTGAAGTGAGAGAGAAGGTAGATGGAGAGAACACAGAACTTTTTCTAATCAGGGGGGAAATCCAGTTTTAGAATCTGAACATTTTTCTGTTGTTGTTTTTAAAATGGCAGAATTCTACTTGTGCAGTGTTTATTATTAATTGCTAATTATTACGTACTTAAATGCTGGTTGGAATTCTTTTATCACATTACGAGGCACTAATGCTGATAGGGACAACGGATGTTACTCAAGGCATAACTGCCAAAGAAGACCGGCTATTTAAGTAGTATAACTAATCAACCTTCCCCAAGTTCCCCTCCTCTGTCCAAGACATTTACCTTGGTCATGCTATCCCATAAGTCATCACTACGGGTGGACTTATAGCTGTAGTCATGCAAATAAATCTGAATGCCAGCTTGGAAGACATCCTTACCAAGATAGTTCTTCAGCATCAATAAAAGAGAAGCTCCCTGTATTGAGAGAAATGTGTTAGACATATACAGATTCACAGCCACATGGACATGCAAACTGGCTTCTTGATTAAAAGTATTGGTTTAAGAAGAATACTTTTGTGAGCAAGAGATTTGGCCCAGCAGAAAATTGCTTCTTTTAGCCTCTAAGGAATACAATACTTCTTTTCATAATGAACAGGGGACAGAAGAGAGAGTTTGTTTGTTTGTTTGTTTTTAAAATAGATGTTTGATTTAATTCTGATCTAATTACAGATTAGCAACCTTGAATTGCAAGCCTATTGAAAAGTGTAACCCCTACAGATTTTGAGAAGGTGGGTTCAGAATGAAGCCTGAAAGTATCTTACTCTGACCTTGTACAAACAAAAAGACTGTCTCAGCATAAGAAACTTTGGTGAATTCTTTTTCCGACAGAAGTTCTAAAGCTATCCTTCAAGACTTTTGATCAGCATCAATCAAGTACAGTAAAAGAAATAAGAAAGTAGGCGTTAAATAATTATGACAGCAGAAGAGAAGGGGGTAAGATTCAGAGGAAGCGTGTGGAATGTTGTGTCTCTGAATCAATTGTTTTTAAGGCACTTTTTAGAATTCTGAAAAGACAAGAGAAACTTAAGAATGAACAGTGTCTAAAGAAGCTAGCCAGATAATAGCTAGGGCGTCACATTTTATCTAGGTGTAAAATTTTAACACAGAGGCCTACTTTCTTCTAGCCATGGGGTGGGGGGGAGGTCTTCATAATTTTCTCTTTATCCTGACACCAAAGACCAACAGCAATTAAGTTCTGTGTGGCACCCATCGCATTTACTTATCTTAGAGCAGATAACGTACAAATGCGACTTGCATACAGAAGATGCTTTAAACTATGCTCTATTTCAGCAGCTTCCAAAATACAAGTTGTGCAAGTTGGGTGTATTTTCAAGATACCAAGGGGGAGGGAAGCTGTAATAGGTCAAAAACTTCAAATTTTGTTAGTTACTGTATACAAGTATGTCTTGATGCGCACTGCTATTTTGTGTTTTCTGGTGCTTCCAGATGTCTGCAAGCTGGGCCGGGTCTGAAGATCGTGAGCAGCCAGAGGTTGCTGAAAAGGACACAGATAATGTGCCCCTATTTTATGACACCCCTCCTCCACATCAGCAGCTGGAGGCATGCTGGAACGTTTACCTCTGGCCACGCTAGCAGATGCAAGGGGTAAAAGCTGCTTTAAGCTATTCCTCTAATCAGAACAAGATGTGGTCTGGCCACAAATGATTGGGACTGATTAGAACTAGCGAAGGAGAAAATATCAGTTCACTTACATCTGTTTCCTGCCCATCTATATGCGAATTTAAACCATTAGTACATATACATAAAGTCAAAATCTATTCAAATATCAATTTCCTTCTCTCGGTGTTTACAAATATTCAAGGGTGGATTGAAATCACTACCCTTACTTACAACTCTGCTTCTAGAGAAGTACAAGGCTTCTTCTCACACTGAAAGCAAACATCCAAATTGTCACTACTGGACTCAAATAAAGAAAGGGTTCCTTCTTTAAAGTCAAGATGGGATGATTGCAATATTTAAAACAGAAAATAGAAATTGAAAAGCAAAGTTTTTCACCCTAAAGAGTGATAATTATGAGAAGAAAAAGTGATGGAAGGCCTATTTAATCAAATCTCTGGTCATAATGTAGACCAGTGGTTCCCAACCCTGCAGACCCATGGAGTTAGGGTTGCCAGCTCCGGGCTGGGAAATACCTGGAGATATTGAGGGTGGAGTCTGAGGAGGGCAGGGTTTGGACAGAGGAGGGACTTCAATGCCATAGTGTCCAATTGCCACAGTGGCCATTTTCTCCAGTGGAGCTGATTTCTGTCGCCTGGAGATCAGTTGTAATCGTGGGAGTTCTCCAGCCACCACCTGGAGGTTGGCAACCCTACATGGAGTTATTGCAAGGGGTCCTTGAATCCATATACACACTAAGCATTATCATTTTGATCTTATTGTCAGTGTGTGTTTTCTCAATCAATGGATACTAATAGTACAACTACTATCATGTGGGAGAGTGCAAATCTTTTTGATGTTGAAGTGGGTCTTCATACTTGAAAAGGTTGGGAACCACTAATGTAGATGTAACATTTACTAATCAATTAGCTATAGTTAAAGGATCAAGAGTGCCCCAAAAGTTTGCATATGCCCTCCCTCCTATTTTCATCATTAACAGGATGTAGTTAACATTAATACTAAATATGGTTGGTTTTAAAGTTGGGTTTAAAGCAGTGATGGTTAGTGTCCACCTTGGTGCAAGACACACTTGGTGCAGATATACCATGGCTAATGCTAAAATGGAAGGGAGCAGGAATTCAGGTGGACACACAGAAGGAGCTGGGCTGAGAATGAAAGCCCATGGGGAAACCTGCTGTTTGTATGTTGTTGCTTTTGTTTTATTAATTTATTTTGCAAGCCATCTTGAGCAGGATTCTGGTAAAGAAGCATGTAGATTTTCTGAATAAATTTTTTAAAAAATTGCACTGAATTATGAATAGCCAAACTTGATATTTGACTAAACATATGCATAGTTACAAAAACTTTTTCCTTGAAACATTTTTTTTGAAGAATGCAGAAAGATTTCTAACTTGAGGAGTTAGCTAAAATGTTCAGCCTTAATGTTCAGCCTTAACTTTCAGATTAAAAAGTACTCATAAGGGCACAAGCATTTCCCATTAAACAGGCCTCTCACCACCTCTCACCCAGTCCACCCCTCAAATTCCTTTCCCCCTCTTAGCTTGTTGTTACTGCCCATGCTAAGACCATGATTTGAAACATTTGTGTGAACTTTGTAAAGTCCATTTAATGTTATTAAAAGCACATTTCCCAGACTTTTTAACTTACCTTGCCATAGGAGACTGCATCAAACATTTCTTCAATCTCTTCCTGAGACTGGACAGCAAGAGAGATGGGGTGAGATGCATTCATGGAATCCTTCACCAAGGTCTTAAATCGCAGATTTAGAAAATCATCATTCTGAACAAAGGAAGGAAAGAAGTTTAAATTTGCCTTAGCCGTTATTAATGCAAAGAGTTTGAGCCTTCACTATGTACTATGTTATAATACAGATATGATGAAGTAACTTTCACACTTCCCCTTCTAAATATCCAGCTAGCTTTGCAGGGTGGGGGAGGATGAAAGCCTGTGTCCTGTGCAATATGGATGCGATAGTATCTCAGAGTCACGGGGCATTTCCAAAGCTAGAAAGGCTACGGTCTTTGTTGGCCTCTCAAGAAATGCAATGCCTCACTGATATTCTGAACATAAGAAAAGCCCTGCTGGATCAGACCAAGGCCCATCAAGTCCAGCAGTCTGTTCACACAGTGGCCAACCAGGTGCCTCTAGGAAGCCCCCAAACAAGACGACTGCAGCAGCACCATCCTGCCTGTGTTCCACAGCACCTGGTAACATTTTCAGTGACTTAGAAGAGGAATTACAGCACTCAGTAAGAAGTAACACCCAAATTAGCATCAAAATCTATGGGTGCAGAGAAACTCCCAAGAGTCTATTCTAACCCTCCGTTCCCAATTCATAGCCTGAAGATACAGGCAAATCCAGGTCATCTTGTATCATATAACATCCAAACAACTCATTCTTCCTCATGTCCTTACATATGGCTTCTCTCCCATCCCCCATCCCCCCCCCACCCAAAAAAGAAGCTAGCCATGCACTAGGCGCCTGTGGAATGAGATACCTGATGACACGGGCGAAAGCGCATGGTCGCTTTAGCCTCCTTTATTCCCTGTTTCAGCCAGGGTTCAGCCAGGATCGAATGCGTGTTCGGCGAAATGCATGTGTTCGATCCTGGCTGAATCATGGCTGAAACGGAATAAAGGAGACTAAAGCGACCATGCGTTTTCACCCTAACTGACACAAATGTTTCCTTGCATACCACATCAGGGCACCTCAATGGCTTATACACGTTTGTGTGAGCTGCTCTACACCCAGCTCTCGGCATACACAGGGATTGCGGCAGAGATTTTAGAATAGGTATCTTATTAAGACACTTTAGAATTTTTCTGAAATCAGCACAACAACATGTATTTCACAACACGTACCAGCTTGCCCACTTCCCTTTCTCAAGATGCTTGGCAGAGCCTGTTTTGGTTCCATCTATCCCCACTTCCCTAACTGGTGGTAGAAAGTGCCATCAAGTCACAGCTGTCTTTATGGTGAGCTCGTACGGTTTTCAAGGCAAGAGACTTCAGAGGTGGTCTGCCATTGCCTGCCTCTGAATAGCAACCCTGGACTTCCTTGGCGGTCTCCCTTCCGAGTACTAACCGGGGCTGACCCTGCTTAGCTTCCGAGATGAGGCTAGCTTGGGCCATTCAGGTCACGGCACTTTCCTAACTACAACAGACAAATTGCAAATGAGATTATACTGTAGAGCTTTGTGGGAAGGAACTTGTAAAGCAAAGGGAGAGAAAGAAGTGAAATTTTGTATTTAAGTTTGGGACTGTATGTATGAAGTCACCCACTCCCACTGCCAGACAGTTTGGAGAAATCAGTTCAACAAGAGAGTGAGGGGGAAGAAACCTATTACGGGACTTAGATTATAGTTATTTTATATATAAACGTCGCAGGCCTTGCTTTACTCAGGTCACACAAAATCCATTTTCTTCTATCCAAAGATTTAATACCACACAAACCTGAAGTTTCCTTTCCAGGCTATGATATACAGACTGAAGACATGAAATACAGTGACAAGGAAAGTTAGGGAAAACATTACTAGCAATAAAGAGTTGAATTACTAGCATGAGGATCACAGCCTATTTGAATATGTTAAACTCCTACAATTAAACCCTAAAATATTGGATTCTGGGTTTGTTTGTTTTGTTTTTGTCCTCTACAATTTACTACATATAATGTGCCATCAATGATCACAAATATGTAGGTGCAACTGACGTTTCTAGCCCCCGTTTACAATCTGAAGATTTTTTCCATGAGCTTTTCTCCGTAAGTGCATTCCTTCCCTTCTTCTTAGCACCCAGCATTCCTGTATCGAGAAGCCTGAAGGCTGACTACTGCCGTGTACCCAAATTTATACACAAGCTATCAAACCCTGTTTCTGACCACATACTCAGGGGCAGAATGCTGAGCCACACTGTACAAGATCAGCCTTAAGTGGCCCCATGCTACAAAACTGCTTTTCCTTTGTGTGTGGGGGGACCCAACAATTTACAAATTTGGTTTATGATAAAGACTCTCTATTCTCTGCCCCCTCCACTCTTTTAATTTAATAAAGCAATCTGGCACCACCAAGTGGTGAAATTGTATTTCTTCAGGTCAACAGCATACGTGCAAGGTTTTATACGAAGCAGCAAGCAGGCCAACATCCCGGTCAGGAAGTGCATATGGGCAACTGATGGCCAAGGTTCAAGCTGCTTCCTGGCCCCTCCCTCAAATGTACCTACATGTGTAGTTCCCATTTTTGTAGTGAAGCATCAAAGAGGTGATGGATCCCCATCACATACACAAAACCATAAGCTTCTTGGCGTCTTTCCTTTACAAGGGCCACAGCATCTGTGGGCTGATATGCTCAATTGTTCCTTTTAGCACGTTCATCTTTTTGTCCTGTTTACAGAGTTCATAGCAGCTGTGCTCTCAGCTACAGCAAGGTATACCCTGTTGTTGGCCCTCCACAGGAACTGGTTGACCACTGTGTGAGACAGGATGCTGGACTAGATGGACCACTGGTCAGATCCAGCAGGAATCTTATGTTCTTATGTCTGCAGAAGAACAGCAAGATTCAAGTCCAGTAGCACCTTCAGAGACCTACAAAATTTTCGCAGTATAAGCTTTCAAGAGTAAAAATTCCCTTCATCAGATCTCGAAAGTTCTACTGGACTCGAATCTTTGTCCTCTCAGCCCCAGAATCTCTTCTCTAACAGCATTAAATGCTAACAAAAATTCCAACAGCACTTTATTTCTTACTCAGAGCCCATATAAATGAACAAGCAGCAATAGGAAGATAAATATAAAGATAAGAATTCACAATCTAAAAAGGCCCCACCAGCATAAAAATTACAAGCAGGGGGTACAGAAGTTTCTGCTTTGTAAAGCAAGATTTTAGGAAATACTGATCCAGCCTCCAAGTCTAAAGTCACATAAGTACTAAAATCCAAGAATATTATTTCTGTGCTCCTCCAATTGTATCTACTTACATATAATTCTGGGAATTTTTCCTGTATGGCAAAGTATTCCATAAAAGTGGCAAATCCTTCGTTCAGCCACAAGTCATTCCACCATTCCATAGTTACAAGATTGCCAAACCACTACAAATAGAAAATAATAATAATAATAATGCATTCCCATTTTTAAATATGAAACCATAGGGTAAGACTCCATAAAGCACTATTTTAGTGGTTCATATATAGAGTACGCAACAAAGAATTCTGAACAGTAAAAACAATTTGCCATCTTAACAGGAAACAGAGCAGATTGTGGTCATGTTGGGAGATAAGTATCCGCATTGCCCTAACGTTTGGGACAGCATACACCATACATTCTCTTATCCAGCAAAACCAAACTACAGATATAACTTGCCTCACACTCGCAGCTTACTCTGCATTAATATCAATTTTAAAAGCTTCCCATTATCTTTGTTTTATTTAATAGATTATTTTGCTATCACCCACCCTGAATCTTGACTGTGTTGGGAGACAAACTGAGCATAAAAAAATGTTCTAAATTAACTATGCACAGCATGAAGCAGCAAATAGGCATGGCCATCTGGTTACCTCTATCCATAATTCTGAAGTCCAACAAAACATGCAAATGGAGAAAAATTTCACATTAACCCTACAACTCATCCACTGAACCCACATGCATGGACCAGATAGACAGTGTTGCAAACTGTCATGCTCCCATCATCTTTTCCCATTGCTCCCTGTACAAACAGATCATGGTTTAGCTCTTATCAGGAAGCACTTTCATGAGGAGAAGGTGCTTCCACTTATGCAAAGGTTTGGGGGGGGGGAGGGTCCACAGATTTTCCCCTCCAGCTGCATCCTCCCAGCCAATGTAGTGTAGTGGTTAAGAATGGTGGACTCTAATTTGGTGGACAGGGTTTGATTTCCCCACTCCTCCACATGCAGCCTGCTGGGTGACTTTGGGCTAGTCATAGTTCTCTCAGAACTCTCTCAGCCCCACCTACCTCACAAGGTGTCTGTTGTGGGGAGGGGAAGGGAAGGTGATTGTAAGCCACTTTGAGACTCCTTAAAGGTAAAGAACAGTGGGGTATAAAAAAACCAACTTTTCTTCTTCTTCTCCCGTGCTGTGTCCCATAGTGTTCTGAAGGGTCTCTTGACCCTTACAGTGGTTTTTTTTTTTCTTTTGTAGGTTTTTTTCCCCCAGAGTGATTAAGCAGAGGTGGTTTGCCATTGCCTTCCTCCAATTAAGGACCACTTAGGCCTGTGTATACACAAGCTTGCCCTGGAACATCTCTTCCCCAAAGCAGTTGGAAAGAAAAACTCCGCTAATAAGCAACAGTAAATTTTATTGACTAAAAAGTGGATAGATCAAAGAAGGAAAAGCATCAATTAATCAGTGGCAGTTCATAAATGCAATAATGACAAATCTCAATCCTCGTGTGATTATTCCCTTATTTTACAGTAATGTCTCATCCTCTTTTGGTTCCCTTTGTAGGGGTGAGCAACCAAGGGGTATGTGTATGTTGGGTCCTGGCAGAGACCAAGAGAAAGGAGTTGCTGAGCTGAGAAGGAGAGAGACAGAGGCAGGCAGGCACAAAGGCAGGGTTGGATGGGGAGGGGACTAGAAAACACCTGGGTCTGAATCCAAGAGGCTATACTCAAGGGTGTTGCAGAGGATAGGGGTGAGGAAAAACTGCTGGGTAGCAGGGGTGCCTGGAGAGAGAGGAAATGTGGAGCTCTGGTGGCAATACAGAAGAGAAAGAGGGAAGCTGGAGCAGGGTGGTGCAGGGCGTGGCATTTGCAAAAGTTCAGGTAGAAATCCTGGGGGTTGAATACAGTGATGGTAGTGAAAGGGTGAGGGGAGAGAGGAGAAGAAATCATACTTTGCCTGATTCTGTTGTCCTGGTGCTGGAGTGGCAGTGGAGGTCATTCCAACACTGAAATCCCAGTCCTTATATATCTAAAATTCCCTTTTTTAAAAGGGAGTCTTATGGCAATTTCAAATTGAATTAACTCTATCTGCTAGTTTCCTGATTAACAGAAATTATTTCCTTGCTCAATGTTTGTGGCAAAAGCTGACCTTGATGTGATTAACACCATGGATGGATATTTGTTTACAGGTGTATTGGGGCTCAGAAGATGAGTTTGTGCCCTTATTATTAACTCAGGAAAAGAGGCTAAATTGTTTTTTTTGATGTGTTAGACATTTGGCTTAAGAAAATCTCTTTATCTCTTCTGCAACACTTCTCCTTTGGTGCCAAAATCACTAACCATTTCTTGTGGCTGCTGGAATCTGAAATGATATCAGCTAATCAAGGTGTTTGCTTTTAAGATTAACTTGCTTGCAAAGAGTGCTTTGCTTTGCATCTTCCTTGTAAGACTCAAGACTCTGATCCATGCTATTTCCTCCCCTGGCCGTTTGGCCTCTGTCCTCTGGGTCTGAAAGTGGGGTGGGAGGGGGCTTTTAGCTGCCCCTTTTTCTACTTTCTGGGGTGGCCTGAGGCCCTAGATGAACACGAGGGTGTTCACATAAGAAAAGGGAACCTCCATATTCAGAGGCTGTTTACCTCTGAAACCTAGTGCCAGGAGGCAACAGCAGGGGTAGACCTCGGTCTCTGTGCCCTGTTTGTTTGTCCTCTAGGGCAACTGGATGGCCACTGTTTGAAATGGTATTATGAGCATTAGATGAACCACTGGTCTAATCCAGCAGGATCCTTCTTATGTTTTTAAGAATGTGTCTCAAGGATAGCCCATTTAACCTGAAATAGTTGTATGCAAAAGTGGGAATAAGCAACCAACAAAAGAGCGAGTATTCTTGTAACTAGCGCACAAAAGTACACTAATTTAAAAAACAACCAAACGAACAAAAACCCTGTTGTAAAAAGAAGGACCAGGGCATTCTTACCTGGTGTGCTAACTCATGAGCAATCACTGCTGTTATTTTGTTCCTATCCGTTGCTGAAGATGTTTTATTATCATGAAGGAGCATTGTTTCTCGGAAAGTGATCAAGCCCCAGTTTTCCATAGCCCCCGCCTGAAAATCAGGAATAGCTACCAAATCTGGGCAAAGAGAAAGAGGAATTGTTCCTTTAATGAGCCAGCAGCATCAAAATGTCAATTCTCAGAATTTACTATTCTTACTAAACATCTCAGGCAAACACACGCACACTAAAATGTAAGCACATGGAGCATGTCTGCATTCCACTGTTAATCATATGGTACCCAAAGACTATTTTTCAATAATGTCAAACAAACAAAAAATAGAGCTTCAAATGCAATGCGTACAGGAAACATGGTACCCTCGCAAGGTCAAAATACTAAGGAACATTCACAAAACCATAATCACAATCACAAGCATGGCATTTTAGAGTCCAAGATGACAGTCCCCTGCTCCAAGGGGCTTACAATCCAACATTTGACATAAGAGAGGTAAAGGAAGTAAAGAATATTTCTACATCCATGTGACACAAGTGTAGGCTGTGTTTGAAACATGAGGTCTTGAATAAAAATGTTACTGTTAGGAAATAAGCTGTGTTTTTTCTCACTATTGTAATTGGGCCACTTTACCGATTGCCCCTTCCGTTATGCTTGGGGCATTATTTAGGGAGGCATTACTGTATCGCAAGACTTTGTATAAAAAGTTTCTAGCTATGGAAGTGTATTCTAATATCTTTAAAAACAGCAAAAAGTTCCATGCATCACAACACACCCGAAAATACAGTTCAACTTGATTTTCTCTGGCCATAACAGCAAGGCCAGAGAAGAGGTCCAGGAGACGTACACATCCCACCCCTCAAAGGTTTACACCCAATGAATTTCAGCAAAACATGAGATAGCAGAAGAGTGGAAAGTCTCACCTAATTTTGGGAGATGGTATTGCATATCAAAATACTTCTGATAAAACTCAAGAAGCTTCACTGCTGTGTCCAAGGCATGTTCAGCCTGGTCTAACTTGTGTGGAACGGCATAGACAGACACCTGTTACAAGGAAAGACAGACAATAACGCATTACAGAACGAGTTCCAAGAGGATTTGCAACTTTTCTCCATATTTTAAAGAAGGTAACTACTAGTAAAAGGATAGATTTCGTAAGACTGGGCATTTGTGAAATTACATTTCACAGATCTTGGTCAACAAGAAGATTGTTTTTATGCCCCTCCCCCATTTTTGCCATCAAGTCACATCTATGTAGTGTTTTCAAGCCAAGAGAAGTTCAGAGGTGGTTTGCCATTGCCTGCCTCTGCGTCACAACCCTAGTATTCCTTGGTTGTCTCCTATCCAAATACCTGCCAGGGTCAACCCCGCTTAGCTTCTGAGAACTGACTAGATCAGGCTAGCTTGGACTATCCAGGTCAGAGCCTCTGCCCCTTACAGCCACTTATTTAAGTAGTAAAAATTAATTTAAAAAAATGTCATGATGTTGCCGAAGATTTTTCTGATGACAAAGCAGCAGCTTCCCTCACATAAGCACAGCCTTGTTCACAGTTCAGAACAATAGTGCTGGCTGACTCGCTCTAAAAGCCACCACTGGTCTGCCAAACAGGTGAGAGGAGCAGTGGATGTAGCAGCGCAGACTGCCCATCGAGGCAAGGTAGGTAGAGAGAAAGCTTGATAACTTGCTCTCAAACACACACATGCACCATTTATACTTGGCTAGCAAGCAATATAATTGTAGCTTGTGCCAGCAAAATCAAACCGAGGAAGCTCTGTCCACCCTTCCTTTTGCTATGTTTTTTCGTAAAAATCTCTTCCACCCAGCATACCGGCAAACATACCTCCTTGTGCTCAACAGATTTAGTTGGACGTGGGGATTCCATCATACTAATTTGGCTTGGCAAAGCAGATTATACAGTCATGTTTGTCCTAGGCACAATTTTAGCAAGTTAGGAAGCCACAATTTACTCCATACATAGGAAGAACACTGCCATATTTACTCTAGCCAAATACTAGAAAGAAAAAAATTCATTTGTGTGCTGCAGCTGAAAGAAAAGAAAACATACCAGAGTCCCGTTTGTTTCCTTACTGATATTTGCCAAGTCTCCAACAATGGCTGCCACTAGGTAAGTGCTCATTTTCAGGCTCTCAGAAAACTCATCTTGAACTATTCCATCTGTCACAGGAGTGGTTTTTATCTAGAATCAGAACGGCAGAGTTTATCAGCAAGCACTGAAAGAAATCAAGCAGGCACCAAGATAACCTGGGTCATTGACACATGGGCTGTTTCTCCCAGCCTGGATACTACTGGGAAGAGGGTTTTTTCCTACTTCCCAACAGCACTGTGATACTTCTGTGCACCTCCTGGGTTTCCCCCGTCTTTCCTGTGATCACTCCCAAACCTACTTTGCTATGATGTTTTGGAAAAGATCACAGCAAAGTTGGGCTGGTACCTGTGTGGATGGGAAAGTCTGGATCTTCTCAGTCCTGTCCACAAAGGCAGCATGTTCCCTGCCCCAGTCCACTGAAGCAGCCATTTGTCCCCCTGCCCCCAGAAGGCTTTTTATGCCCTTTTAATCGGCAAACGAATACCGTTGTAAGATAACTATGAGCCAAACTAAATGTGATAGCAGTCACGAGTCCATCTCATGGCTATTGATGCCACATTAGAAGCAGGTGTGGCTTTTTTAGAAATCACTGTGACGCCCCAATCTGGATTGGGTGCATGGTGTGACATCCCCAGGAGCTCTTGAGGTGGTGTAGTGGTTAAGAGCGGGGGTTTGGAGCAGTGGACTCTGATCTGGAGAACTGGATTTGATTCCCCACTCCTCCACATGAGCAACAGAGGCTAATCTGGTGAGCTGGATTTGTTTCCCCATTCAAACACACAAAGCCAGCTGGGTGACCTTCGGATGGTCACAGTTCTCTCAGCCCCATCTACCTCACAGGGTGTCTGTTGTGGGGAGGGGAAGGGAAGGTGAATATAAGCTGGTTTGAGTCTGCCTTAAGTGGTAGAGAAAGTCGGCATACAAAAATCAACTCCTTCTTCTTCTTGTCCCCCCCCACATGCCTTTTCAAGTGCCAAAACAGCCATGGGGGGGGAAAGCCCCAGTGGTGTGGAAAGGGCTGCTGTCAGGGGCTTGGGGCAAGGAAATGCAGCAACCTGCCATGTGCAAACCCTGTTTCCACTGCACTCCACTGGCAGCTACAGCAGCAATGGGGAAACTGCACAAGCTGGTCCCTGCATGGAAATACTCTGTTCTGTTTTTAAATGATCCAAACATGAACTACAAAGATATCCAAGACTGCAGTTGTCATTAATACACAAAAGGTAAAATTTAAGATGTTGGCATTTCCCAGCCCAGCCTTGAAAATACCTTGCACATAGCATGCTCGCCAGGGTTGAATCAGAGCCAGGGAGACCCAGGTTCAAACAACTATTCGACCATGAAGCTCGCTGAGGGTCCTTGGGTCAGTCACCCTCTCTCAGCCTAGCCTGTCTGTCAAAATCATAGTGAGGACAAAATGGTGGCAGGGACCACTGAGTGCCTTGGAAGAAGAGTGGTATAAAAATATATTGTATGGTATTGTATAATAGATTATGATGGCCTTTGGCCACAAACAATAAACTTTATCATCATCATCATTATTATAGTATGGTATCTGTATGGTTTCCAGGTCTTCACCATGGCTTTTCCGTGGCAAAAATCACGGGTGAACGCACATTAACCCCCCTCCCCTGCCACACTCAAAGAGTGATGAGAGCAGCAACAGATGCCTACCTTTGGCATATTGGACAGAGCAGAATATTGTTGTTCCCTCCTGACCTTGACTTGAAAAGTGGCTTTGAATGCTGGTTCATCAAAGCAAGGAAAAGCTGATCTTGCTGCCACGGGCTCAAACTGGGTTGCTGCAAGCCACCTGGACAGAAAGAAGTTATTTAGAAACAGCAAAGTTCTCTCGACAAGTTTAGCGTGAAGAGAAAAACTTCAAGAAAAAAAGAACACATAGTCTTTTTATTAAATATTTGGCCAAGAAAGGGAATAGGTGTATTATCAGATTCTGACAAGGTTTGTCAATTAGAACTTGACATAAACAAAAGAATCTAGGAGGCATGCTGCCCACTAGATACTGACATTAATTTTTATCACTATGGAAACATTTATCACTATGGAATTTGAAAGTTTCAGTACTATGTGGCTTATCTGGAACTAGTCCAGATATTTGATTCTGACATACATTTGCCTGATACATAAAATACTTTGCTAAGCTGCTGCAGCTACTACTACTGCACCATCTCTAGGAGACACCTTCTACACATTGCATATTTAGATTCCTTATTCCCGCTCTCTTTAGTGCACATTGTACATCTTTAATAATTTAGGAAAGAGAATTATGTAGCAAAGATCAAACTTTGAAACAGTAATTCCAGACTGCATTTGTGATTAGTTGGCTTTGCTCAGGGCCTGAGAGCAGAAGCCACTTACTCTATCATTCCACTTCCCCCCTCCCATTCTCAAAAAGTCATTCCTTGAACTATCCTCTTTCTGCAAATGCCACCCAATTTCTTTTCTAGCTTCTGCCTTCAAACTCCGAGAACATGCTGCTTACTCTGCTCTCCTCAATACATTTAATCACACTCCTGCTCAATTTAATTCACAATAGTTCCATGGCTTAGTCTACTTGATTCGGTCAGTGTGTCAAAAGGGGCAAGCTCTTCCTCTTTCACTCTCTCCCCCAGGAAATCTGTGTTTACCCCTCTCTATTCTCTCTTTACAAACTCAAAAAACTTTTTTTATGCCTGTGATCTCGATGTGGCCCACAGTCCTGTGGGAAGGCAACTTAAGCAGAACACTGGTTGCATAATGTAACTGGCACAAAAGTGGTGTCCAGAATCAAGGGAACCCATCTTGTGACCTTAGCTGCTGTTTTTTGTCGCCAAGACAACCCTCTCCAAACAGGGTGACATCTGCCTTGCACTGGACAATGCTTAACTGGAACAGAGTTTAGGGCTTTCCGGCAAGCTCCCCCACCAGAATTGGCTAAGTACTTTCTGATGAGTTGCATTCTAAATTGCATTTGCAGAAAGGTCAGCCAAGCTTCAAGTGTATCTCCTCTTTCCTAAAAAATGGGGGGCCCTTACTTGGATGGCCCAGGCTAGCCTGATCCCAGAAGCTCAGATCTCAGAAGCTAAGCAGGGTTGGTCCTGGCAAGTACTTGGATGGAATACCGCTATGCAGAGGAAGGCAATGGCAAACCACCTCTGTTAATCTCTTGCCTTGAAAATTTTACTAGGTTGCCGTAAATTGGCTGCAACTCGACAGCACTTTACACACGAGGAGGGGCTGTGGCTCAGTGGTAGAGCATCAGCTTGGCATACAGAAGGTCCCAGGTTCAATCCTCGACATCTCCGGTTAAAGGATCAGGCAGTAGGTGATGTGAAAGACCTCTGTCTGAGACCCTGGAGACTTGCTGCCAGTCTGAGTAGGCTATACTGGCTTTAATAGACCAAGGCTCTGATTCTGTATAAGGCAGCTTCATGTGTTCATGTGTTCATACACAAAAATGTGGGATGAGTTACATCTTGTCTCCTAAAATAATGCCTAATTTGGCAAGTTGCACCTGTGAACTCATACACAGCTCAATAACTGATGCAAATATGCCAAAAAAGGCAAGATTACCTGACCCTGAAATGGAATTATGTTTAATCTCATTATAAGACATTAGCAAAGCACATATAATGAAAGAAGATGTAAAATACTATAGGGCAAATTTATCATACAACAAATTAAAACAGAAGCCCAATTCCAAGAATGAAGGGAAAATACAGCGTCTAGGAAGGAGTACAGTATAGGATTTAAGTCTGGACCAATTAATGGGGTCATCTATGGTTGTCCTGAGCACCATCCCCCAAAAGCGGCACTTGCCCCCACATTCTAGGAAATTGGGTAAGGCCATTGCCCAGTGGGGCTTGTGGTTGGCAGGTGGTTCCCACATGGATACAGCCACTATGGTACAGGCTGGAGGGTGGAGAAGTTGAGAGACTTTTCACAGATTCACTCCTCCCACTGTAGATGCCTGCTATGCTATTCTTGAGGGTTCTCTGGTCCCCAGGTACAAAGTTTCCAAGGGGTGTGGTGACTGCAGCAGGAGGGCAAAATCAGTAGAAAATTTAAAGGCACTTCAGCCTCCTTAACTGTATGGTTAAGTACAGACTACTGGCTGCACCTCTCTGGATCATTTTACCATCTATGGCATGGTGTCACAACTGTGAACTCAACAGCAGTACCATCTGAAATGAAAAAGAGGTTCTGCCCAGCAGTCAATTATTGAAGCGGTGGACTCTGATCTAGAGAACTGGATTTGATTCCCCACTCCTCCACATAAGCGGCTGATGGTAATGTGGAGAACTAGATTTGTTTCCCCACTCCTACACACGAAGCCAGCTGGGTGACCTTGGGCTAGTCACAGCTCTCTCCGCTCCACCTACCTCACAGGGTGTCTGTTGTGGGGAGGGGAAGGGAAGGTGATTGTAAGATGGTTTGATTCTGCCTTAAGTGGTAGAGAAAGTCAGCATATAAAAACCAACTCTTCTTCTTCTTCAATTATCCCTTTAGCATTCATTTTAACCTAGCCGTTATCTTCACAAATTCCGTTTTGCACCCAGTGAATACATTCCTATAGCACTAGTCTGTATCTATCTACCTATAGATGTAGATATCCATATCCCTCTATCTCCTTCCTTCTCCCTCCCCCCCACTCCCGAGCTCCCTGGTAATAACTCAACTGGGGAACAAAAGAACATTTTTTAAGCCTTCATTCTAATAAAAGAAAAATGTCATCGATATTGGACTCTTCCAATATTAAATTAAACTATGAAAATAAGTAGACTTGGGTCAAATGTCATTCTCTTCTGCTGAAACTGATATTTTGGTACACACCTTCAGGGGCTAAATGCTGAGTGAGTATTCAACCATGCTTTCACCTTATTCAAAAAACACAAATATATTAGATCATGTGTCAGATGACCATGACATATTCAAAATAATTAGATTTAAACAACTTTCCAAGTTTACCTTTCTGTTGAACTGTTGTAGGCAATTTTATAAAAACCATAATAAGTGTCAGATAAATTAGAGTAAAATTCCATGCTTAAAGTATAGTTGCGTCCAACAAGGAGAGCCTCTGGGGCCAAAATTGCAATCTGGTCATTCATCGGATATTCCAAAAACTCAACTGGTTTTGGCTGGCTTGAACCCAATGGAGTAAGAGTTGCCTTGGTAATATTTAGTCTTGAGCTATGCAGTACGATATGCCGCGTAACTTCTAGGACATTCACAGTTATCTGAACAGAACCTGAAAATGTGAGATTGGTTAGGTTTGGCTGCAACACAATGTCATAATGTACTGGCAAAACAGCATTTGGAAGCCTAACTTTTGCCCATGGAAAGGGCTGTCCATTCGTTGCAAGAGGATACACTAGTTCTGCTGTCTGCTTTTTCTTTTGACACCCTTCTTTGGTAAAGGTACATTTAGGAAGAAGATAGATTGCCATTATTACAGAAACAGCAATCACCAGAACAACAGCACAGATCACTGTGGTCCGTACAGATGGGGCAGAGCATGATCCACCTGAACTCTGCCTGTAGCCCGTGGAGCTGTTGCGCAGGCCTGTGCTTCTATTCATAAATGACATTCCAAGAAGTTTGGCTGATGATTCATAATCCTCTTCATCTTCGTCTATTTCATGCTCTGCAAGACCACGTACTAGAAGCCGAGAGCTCCTCGGTTCATACTCCACTTCATCAGGCTCCAGTGGATGCAAGCAAGGTTCTTTAGCTAAGTCAACCACATCAGGTTCTTCTTCAAACATGCTGTTTTCAATCATATTCCTAGGTAACTGAATTCGATCTAAAAAGAGATAATCAAAAGAAGTACATTAAATTGCAAGTTATTAGACTGGGTTTCATTCTTTCCTACACTGCTGATGTATTAAGGATTGAGCCTCCCATGATAACACTTGTGTGGGAAATGCGCTGGAAATGCACTTTATGATATCCACTCTAAACAGCAGCTTGTAATGAGCAAGAATTTCTTACCAAGTAATTTATCTGGGCTGCTGGGAGAGTTTCCAAGCTAGCCATCACCAAGAACATACAACAGCAGTGTGGAGACTTGTGGCTTTCCACTCGATCATGAGCTCAACACACAGACCACAGAACCACCATTGTGTGAAAATTCTGGCATTCTTCTACACGGAAGCTATATGGCAAATATAGGAGTTAAATAGCAGCAACAGAACACTTAATTGGTTTTAGGGAGCAGTTACTATGTTGGTCCCAAAGAGACAATCTCCCTACACACTGAAGTAGCATGTTTCACTCAGCCAACTATGTTGGCAGGGTAGAAGTCTTCCAAGATGCTCACAAGTCTTACAGTAGGGATAAAAATGCAGTTGTAAAAAACATCCACAAAATCACTAACCCATAAAAATATTTTTTAGCCCATTAAGCTGGTATATATCAGAAAGTTACCTGCAGGGGTGGACTAGGAAGCAAAAACAGCCTTGGAAAGGGCCTCTGCAACAGAGGTGGTAGGAAGGAGCTAAAGTCACCTGTACTCACAG
Source organism: Euleptes europaea (assembly GCF_029931775.1). Classification (NCBI taxonomy): domain Eukaryota; kingdom Metazoa; phylum Chordata; class Lepidosauria; order Squamata; family Sphaerodactylidae; genus Euleptes; species Euleptes europaea. The sequence goes on from NC_079315.1 coordinate 78,516,823, forward strand.
CAGCAGCTTCTCACCCACCCAGTATCGGGGTGGGGCAGCTGGACCGCTTGCAGGGGCAGATGCTAATCCGCAGGCCACTCATCGCTCAAATGGTCCTGGCACTTCTCGTAGTTGCCCCCGTGAACAAACCAGAGGCCGCTGCTGCTGTGAGCAAACTGGCTACTTGCCCACACCACACAGGGCCGGAGCACCCAGATCACTCATGGCACTGGCCGCTGCTCACTTGATTCTTCTAATTAAGTGCACGAGTATATAATATCCTCATATGTCTCACAAAGGGATAATTCAAAAACAAAAGAAAGCAGAGTCTTAGAGAAATAAACATTTAAAATAGATACATACCACATTTATACTTCCAAGAAACACAAATGATAAAAAGGAGGTTCTCTGAACAATTGGTGGACTGACTGATTTTACTGAGGTTGTCTGTCTTTTCTGGGCCCCTAAGCCCAGAAAACCTAAAGAATTCTTTAAAAAAGTCATCTTCTAACAGAACACTGAAAAAAACAGGTTGACCAGCTGTTCCCTTAGGGTATTTAAAACAATGACAAACTTAAGTCAGATGCATTTCAGACAGGAAGTCAGAACAGAAACAGACTATGGCAGCACCTTCACATGATCCCATCTGGTAGAAAAGAAAGCAGAACAAGCTACTCCCTTTCCCTCATCTTCTTAACCACTTCCATATCTAGACTCCAGAGGTTGTAAGAAGGTCAAGCGTCATTTCATGGAAATTAAGAATAAAAACATGAACTTCTATCTTTCCATTTCACTCTAGCACCTCTAAAACGCCATCGGTCTTGACAACTAGCATGGCTACCAGCACAGAGTCGGGCATCCAAACTAGTGAATTGTTCATAAGAAGGTTCACACTTCACATAAGAAGCTCCTTTGACTGAAGAACTGTCCCTCAGTTTTATTTGAGGGGGGGAGCATCCCTTGCCCCTAGAAAAATATTGCATCTATGGAATTAGGCAGCCTGCACAAACACAGGTGAAAAAGAGCTATGTTATCACCTTGTTTACCCAATACAAGGATGGTTTTAGTTCTGTGCAATTTTCATTTCATGAGCAGCACAACAGAGCTACCAACATGCTGTTGAACTGCTCAAAAATTGAGGTTCACATCAGGGATAATTAAGAGGCACTCTATGAAGTGCTAGCAATCATGCACTTCAACAGTAGGGAGAGGAAGTGAAGGCAAGGAGAGTGTGCACCATCTGAAATTAAGCAATTGCAGCTACATATGCAGTTAAAAGTTCTTCAGCCCCCCAGGAAAAAAATAACAACTACTTAATTTAATGCTCATTGGTGTCACAGTGTTGAAGTGACCACACACTAAAAATTCATGGCCGTGCAGTCCTGGATAGATTCTTGTCAGCTTTTAGCACTCTAAAGAACTATTTAAGTCCCTAAAGTTTTTGAAGAATTCCTGCGTTGTTGCTAAAGGATTCTGAAAGCATTCTCTAGTTAATGGTGCAAGATAAATTTTTGAGTAATTTGGGATTAAGGAGTCAGCATTACCATCTCCCTAGGGCAGGGCTGTAGCTGGGGGGGAGGGGGGAGGAGGGCAGCTGCCACCGCTGTGGCATGCGGAGAGGGCGGAAGAACTGCCTCTCCTACAGGAGGAGCGGGCTGGGTAGGAGAGGTAAGTTCTGCCTCTGCCTGCCACCCTCCCTGCATGCCACAGGGGTGGCTGCCCTCCTCATCCCCCCCAGCTACGGCCCTGCCCTAGGGACAATCTAGTGGGCTTTAATCTGCTATTTTATTTAGAGTCACATGTAAGAAATGATAAAGGCCAGATTCCTGGCCTTTAAGACTATCCGATGTCCTTTTACAAAAATAACTTTTGAGGTCCTCAGAGAATGAGACAACAACTTCTAGGGTTTCCTTGTTTCTGCTTACTGACAGAGGCATCCTGGGCTGTGGCAAGGATACTTGCTCATGAGTAGAACGGCTGAGCACGAGCGGGGCTTACTCCAAGCAGCAATGGTTGGTTCTGGCAGGGAGGAATCTCCTGTCGCTGCCTGCCTGCTTACCTCTTTCAGAAACAACTCTTGTGTGTGGGGGGGGGGTATGCAAAACGGGGCTTGGAGGCATGCTGCTCTTGCTCCTGAGTAGAACAGCTGGCTTTACTCACGAGCAACTGCTAGTTGCAGTGTGATGCTGTGCTGAAAGATAACTTTTCTGACGTTGGCATTAGCAAATTTTACCAATGTTGGGGTCTGAATTACACCCAACTTAAGGCTTTTGCTGCTAAAATTTTGTCTATGTTTGGGACAACATATGTGTGTGAACAACTTTTCTCTGTAATGAACGTTAATAAATCAAAACTACGTTCTCAGCTTACAGAGACACACCTGAACATCATACTCAAAATTGCTGCAGCAGACTTTGACTCCAGATTTTGATGCAGTAGCTCAGAGCAAGAGGTGACAATTATCAAACACTGTTAAATAAAAGAAAATATTGTATGAGTGTTACTGTTTTAAGCACGCAGTAATTGGCTTTGCCTGTGTTTTCTATTAAGTTTGTATCTCCTGTACCTGACATTAAATTTTATGGTATACATGGCCCAGCCAAGTGACATTTATGTCATATCTGGCCCTCATAACAAATTTTGACACACACACACACACACACACACACACACACACACACACACACACCGAATTAGTGATTTCTTCTTTTAAAAGTATCTCTGTAGCTATATGAGACACTCTGCTTGAAAATATAACTTCTGGGCCTAAAAATTATAGTGCAGCAAGTGAGAACAGCTTTACAAATGGCTCTCAATTCAGCTAAAACTAGGGCTGCCAATCCCAGGCTTAGAAATTCCTAGAGATCTTGGGGTAGAGCCTGGAGGGTAGGATTTGGGGAGAGAGCTTAGATGGTATATTGCCGAAGTCTACTCTTCAAAGTAGCCATTTTCTCCAGGGGAACTGATCTCTATCCTGATCAGTAAACCCGAAGAAACAAAATACAGTTCAGAAATGAGTATACAGGTATAATTTATATGTTCTACTGGAGTTTTGGCAATCCTTTCTAAAACTCCAGTCGAATATATAAATTACACCTGCACGCTCATTTCTGAACTGTATTTTGTTCCTTCAAGTTCACTGATCGGGAGCCACTACTCTTATTAGCAATACAAATAATATACTTGCAAAAAATGTTAATTCTTACACCACAGGAAGAGGGGGATACATATTTTGCAAGATCAGGATCATCACTATGAACAAGGCAACACTGCCACAAATTCACACATAGAAGTATTAATCTCCCCAAAATGCTACACTTGCACATTTAAGTAGTACAAGGCAAGTCCAACGAATTTCCTTTCAATGAATATCAGATGTTGCCCTACCAGTTTGGGAGACTTCAGATTTGCATCTTGATTTATTTAATATTCCTATCCCAATTTTCTCCCCACTGTTGAGTCAATATAGCTTGCAAAGAAACACAACTATAATTCAGACAAATAATAAAAATTGGATGACACAACTCCAACACTTGAATTGGAGTAACAGGAAGGGAAGCAAGCACAAGAAAGAGTTTATTCAGCCAGCACGCAGCTAAAGATTCCCCTTCCCTTCCTGATCCTTTAGGTCAAGTTTTCCTACTCTCTAAAAACCTACTGCTTCCTCAGTGGCAAAGTTTATAGCTAATCCACAGAATCCCAACAGCCAAAATGTTGTTCACAACAATGTTATTTATACACCAACAGTTGCAGTACCTGGTTCCCCACCCCATAAAGAAACACTTGACAGACTGCTCTGGAAGGAAACAGCGGATGCTGATATGCATAAGGTGCCTATGGTTTTACCACGGAGTTTCTGGCAGTTCCTAGAGTGGACTGATGTCACTTCTGGGTTTTTCCAGGAAGTGACATCATGCCATCAGAATTGCAATTTTTTTTTCTCCATGGGCTGCCGAAGTGCCAGCAGCCAACACTGCACTTTCTTCCAGAAAACAAAAGGAAGGCTCTGAGTTCTCTTTAAAAACCACCATAATTACCATTGCATCTAAGTACTGGACATATTTATAGGGCTGTTGAATTAAAAAAAATTCGGTATCGTTCGGATTCGGCCGAATTCAGCCCGTTTAGATTCGGGATATGCCGAAGTCCGAACTCCCCCACTTCGGATCCGTTCAGTTCGGCGGGAATTCAAAGTTCAGAAAAAAATTCGGCCGAATAAAGCCATTAAAAACACAATCACGCCTTTCTGCGGCTCGGGGGGGCATTTTTGGGGTTAGAGGTCCCAAACTTTCGGCAGAGCTTCAAAGGACGTTTATTGAAAGACTCCCCAAGTTTTGTAAAGATTGGGTCAGGGGGGGCTGAGATATGGGCCCTGAAAGGGGTCCCCCCACCCTTAATGTGCATCTCTCAGCAGAGCTTGCCGCCCACGCACAAAGCTCTCAGCCCCGACAACAGCAGAGAAATTTGCAAAGCAACTGCAAAACAACTGCAAAACAACACAACCTTGTAAAACAACACCTTTGCAACACACAACTGAAACCTCCCCCCTCAAACCAGGGAGCGAGAGACTCGAGGGGGAACACACACCCCAGGCAGAACCGACAAAAGCCCCCTTTGGCTTCCCCCCCACCCACAGAAACTGCTCCCTCCCCACACACACACAGACTTTGCTTTCCCCCCCCACACACACACACACAGGAGAAAAATTATAGATTAAAGCCCCCAAAGGCGTCTTACTGTGGCTGTCTTCTGTTCCATCAAGAGGGGCTGAAGAGGACTTGTAATCCAAGATGATTCCAATTAGGCACGGAACGTTTTGCTCTGGAGAAGATGCACAGGATCTGATCCATTCATCCCAATAGGGAAAAGGGGAAAGGGGAAAGGGGAAAGCCCATATCTCGGGACCCCCTGAGCCAATGTTCACAAAACTTGGGGGGTATCTTAAGAACACTGGTCTGAAACTCCACTCAAAGTTTGGGATATGCACCCCCAAAAATGCGCCCCCTGCAGCCATGGAAAGAGAAAAGGGGGAGGCGATATTTCTGCCCCCACTGAACCCATCTTTACAAAACTTGGGTAGTATCTTAAGAATAATTGTCTGAAGCTATGCTAAAAGTTTGGGGGCTATATCCCCAAAAAAGCGCCCCCTGCAGCCACATAAATGGAAAAGGGGGGGAGGGAAAAGGGGGAGAGCCCATATCTCGAGACCCCCTGACCCAATGTTTACAAAACTTGGGGGGTATCTTAAAAACACTGGTCTGAAACTCCGCTCAAAGTTTGGGGTCTGTACCACCAAAAATGCGCCCCCTGCAGCCATGGAAAGAAAAAGGGGGGAGCCCATATCTCGGGACCCCCTGACCCAATGTTTACAAAACTTGGGGGGTATCTTAAGAAGCTTCATCTGAAGTTCCAGTGAAAGTTTTGTGTCTGTACCCCAAAAAATACGCCCCCTGCAGCCACAGAAAGGAGCGAATGTGCACAAGCACACACCCCCACACACACACGAGGATTTCGCTCTCTCTCTCTCTCTCTCTCCCTGGCCGGGCCGCACATCAGCTGATTCCTCCAGTACTCAATCCTGACTGATTGGCCAGAAGAAGACCCAGTTTGGCCACCGGTTGGCCGGGGGAGGAGAATGCTGCTTACTGATGGTTATGCTGCTTACTGACGGCCCCGAATTTGCCGAATTTATTCGCAAACTCCCGAACTCGCTGAATTCGGCCCCCCTGGTTGCCCGCCAGTTTTGAGTTCGGTTCCTCCCGAACTAAAAACCACCGAATCAGGGGAAATTCGGCTGATTTTCAGTTCGGGCCGAACCGAATCAACAGCCCTACATATTTAGACGGCAAGTATTTTCCCTAGTCATAAATTTGTTAGGATATATTGTATGAAGTGTATAATTGAACACTTCCATTTATCAAGGATACTACAGGGGCAGTTTTACCAGGCGACTTGCCACAAAACTCTTGTACCTCTTGTACAAAACTCTTGTACTCTATACATTAACAATTCTTTTACGAAGTACTTAATTTACTGTGTGAATGCAGGCTAAGCATATAGTCATCCACCATAGTTTGAACTGGCAACAGCAATCTTGCATACTACATATACTCAGCATGTAGAAACCATTTGGAATGCTGCAGGAGTGGGAGAGGTAAACTACGAAGTAGTTTGCAATATGCAATTGGATATCAGATCTAAATTGGATCTATATGCAGCATTCAAATTTCCCCCCTCTTCTCCATATAATTTATAGACAACCTAGATAATGTGCATGTAGATGTACACATTCTACACATACAGTTCTACCAACTGGCTAGAATCTTCTACACATAGGAGGATATGACTGTGAACTCCAGAAAAGTGTCAGTTATTTTGATGCATACACTTGAAGCATTTTAATAAAGCACAATCGTCATTACAGTAGCACTTGGTGATGAGCGCATACAATTGTAGCATAGAGATAGCAGGCACAATTTTCTAGGGCTTCCAACCTCCCGGAATTCTCCCAGAATTACAACGGATCTCCAAACTACAGAGATCCGTTTCCCCAGGAGTAAATGGCAGCTTTGAGAGCCAACGTGGTGTAGTGGTTAAGAACGGGTGTTAGGAGAACCGGGTTTGATTCCCCACTCCTCCACGTGAGCGGCGGACTCTAATCTGGTGAACCGGGTTGGTTTCCCCGCTCCTACACATGAAGCCAGCTGGGTGACCTTGGGCTAGTCACAGCTCTCTTAGAGCTCTCTCAGCCTCACCTACCTCACAGGGTGTCTGTTGTGGAGAGGGGGAGGGAAGGTGATTGTAAACCGGTTTGATTCTTCCTTAAGTGGTAGAGAAAGTTGGCCTATAAAAACCAACTCTTTTTCTGAAGAACAGGCTGTTTGGTATCATATCCCCACTGGGCTCCTAAGCACTGCTTTTAAGTGTTGCCCCCAAATCTCTAGGACTTTCCTAGGCCAGCACTGGCAACCCTATTTTATACTGCAGTCTACAGGCAGTCACACTTTACACAGAACATTTAGTTTGAGCCTAAGCCCACTGATACTGACTGCTTTAGAAGAGTGTACCTCGGTTTAGGATTGCACTGTTATACACCGCCATGAGTCTAGCTAGAAAACTGGTTACCTCCCCAGCCCAAACTCATTCTGAAGGATACAGAAAACACCCAAGATGCAACATTGTGCCGATATTTTTCTACTAATGTGCTTAGGGAACAGAGCTGATCCAGGGAACCTTTACTATCTCTCACCTTCACATATACTGGGGGGGGGGCGGATATGTAAGAAGCTGAAGGAATTATATAAAAGTGTTGACTTAGTTGTCACTTCCTAGGCTTTATTTAATTTTGATTTCAGCTGCATGAATGCAGGAAACCTCTGCTAGTGTTTTCTGTCTTCTTGATCCAAGAACTCTCACTAAATACAGGATAAAAGCTGAATGGCCATGAGAAGCCCACATGCAGCTACATTACAGCTGCAGGCCTCAAGCTGTTTTCGGCATCTCTCACCCTTACTTAATTTATAAGCATTTGAAGTAAAAAAAAACCTTCAGGCAGCTTTGGCACAAGTCATTCGCAAAGACGGGTATGTTAACTTGTTTCACTGAAGTACCCAATTGTGAGTTAATATGCAACAAAATCACAACAAGCTTTTCTTATATACGTGCGTAAGAAAATACACAAGTAAATTATTTTTGCCTTTTGGTGCTACATGGTGGATCTCTTCACTGTTCTTCTAAAAAGTCTTTAAAATATACGATTGAACAAAAACTACTATTGCTGAATGATCTGGGTTTTTCTGATGCATGTTTTTGGCAGCTCAATTTAATTTCTTCACGGGTTCCTATGAAAGGGTTGGAAATCAGCAGTACTTTAATTAAGATGTTTCTTTGCGCTACTAGTTTCACATCTCTGATGTACCAGGAAGATAAAGTTGCATTTTTCCTATACAAGGTAACACATTCCATGTTATTCTGGAATATTAATTTCAATGCAATGAAGTAGGGAAGTACCAAAACTAGAGTGAGGCCACTGTTGACTTGCAAGTAATTTAAATCTGCATATTTAACAACTGGCTCACCTAGTTTTGGCATTTGTCTAATTCATTAGATTTCTAGAAGCTGGAAGTAGAAGGAAGCAGTAACGTACTCTACTAGAGCCCTGTGCTCTTACACATTTTCCCTTTAAATATCTGGATTAGCCACTGCTGAAATTATGAAAGATCATTTTTCAACAATCACTTAAACCCAATAAACCTTCATAATTTATCCACTAAAGCACCAAATAAGTATCTCCTATTCCCCTTTATACATTCACTCAATTGTTCATTCAACAAGACTGCTAATTTGATGAATTTCACCTTCTAGTCAGTCTATGTTTATTGTGCATGGCCATAGGCCTTTACAATCAAGACAATATTACAACAACTTAATATATATATAAAACCATTAAAAGTCATAAGATTAAAATACACCAGTTTGGCTCTTTTCCTCATTAGATGGCTTTCTTTGCCTTGATTTTCCTGGCCGCAAGGCCATAAAGTGCCATTTTCCAGGAAACAAAAGGGTCAATATTGGAAAGCAAGAAAATCAGTTTATCAGCATCAGATAATAAGTGTAAAAGGGAAAGAATATTTGCCAGGAACTTATTCCGAGGCTTGATGCAGAGAGGGGCAGGCCAGGATGTAATGGGAGTAGAACTTCCACTGATACATTGAGCCCAAGGTTTTTCGAAAAACAACCGGCAAGAAGCTCCATGGGCATAGTTTGAAGTGAGAGCTGCTCTAAGACTATAAGTTGTTATTTCTACCAGATAAGAAGATCTGAGATGATCTTTTTTTAATCATTTTATACCACAGGGCTGATTTTGTTTAGACAATTAGATGGCTATCAATTAGAGCATCTTCCTTGTAAATCCATCCCCATAGATCTAAATTATTCCCTGTCATCTGGGATGGTAAAGCGGGAAGTAATAATTTCAAGGAAATCTGAACACTCTGTAACCTTGTGTTGCAGAAACTGAAAACTATGTTTACTGAATGAGTCGATGTTATTTAAGTTATACTTTTTTCAGTGTCTTTACGATGATAAACTGAGCCCGGGCTTTAATCGAAGGAAGGCCAAGTTCTGCCCTCATCAAGGCTGCAGGTGTTCCTTTTGGCAATGCCAAAATGTGCTGCATGAACATATTTTGAGTAGTTTCCAGGTTGGTTAAGATTTGTTCTTTCAACCCCCAAACTTTGACACCATACATTAGGTGAGGGATGACTTTGCTGGTGTAAAGTTTAAGTGCCGGATCTATAAGAAATCCTCCCCTACTATAATAATATCTTATGATAGCGCCTGTAATCTTTAAGACTGAGGACTTAGTGACTGAGAGGTAGGCATTCCAATTCAAGGTTTCGCTAAAGGTTATGCCCAAGTATTTAAAAGTTTTACATTGCTCAATTGAGATGCCTTGTATATACCAGGGAAACTTTTTGGGTCTTTTCCTGAAAACCATTACTTTAGTTTTTGCGTAGTTAATTGAAAGTTTTTCTTCTTTACAGTATCCACTCAGGCTCTTAAGAAGCCTTTTAGGCCAACTCTAGTTAGAGATATTAAAACCATATTGCCGGCATACAGCAGTACATTGATTATTTTTATTGGCCAACAGATGGGGTGACAAAAGTTGGATCCGTCAGCTTTGGCACTATGTCATTTATACAAAGATTGAAGAGAAGGGGCGCTAAAACACACCCCTGTTTTACTCCCTTCCCTGTTGAGATTTCATTTGTTAGTGAGCCCAAGGTGCGATTTCACCTTCTAAACAGCACAAAGCAATTTTCTCCACACTCCTCCCACAGTCCTTACATTTTAAATCTTGCCCATCCTCCAAAGAACTCTGTGCAGCAGACTGGGTTTCCTCATTGTACAATTTACTGTAACAACCTTGTGAGGTAAGTTTGGCTGAGAAAGAGTTACTGGTCTAATGACACCCAGTCAGCCGCATGGCAAAAGGGGATTTGAATCAGGGACCCACACAGTACCAAACATTTCAACCATTCTCTCACACTGACTCAGAAGATACTACTATACAATGTGGAAAATCTCTCTTGGGAGCAAGTCTACAGAGAACCTTTAGACAATTATGATTCATGGGGAAATCTAGGAAAATGTTTACAGGAAAACCTTATATAGTTCACTTAATTAAGAGCGCAATCCTGAAAAGGGGGCGTTCTTGCAAGAAGGGTCCTCTGAAGCTATGTTGAAAGTTTGGGGGCTCTACCCCCAAAAATGCGCCCCTGCAGCCACGGAATGGTGTGAATGTGTGCTGTAAATGGAATAAAAATGCATATTAAGGGGGGGGCCTTCCGGGGCCCATATTTCCCCCCCCCGATCCAATCTTTACAAAACTTGGGGGTTCTTGCAAGAAGGGTCTTCTGAAGCTATGCTGAAAGTTTTGGGGGCTTTACCCCCCAAAATGCGCCCCCTACAGCCACAGAATGGCTCAATGTGCACACGCACCCCCCCCAAGGAGGATCACTCTCTCACACAAACAGATACTCTCTCTTTCTCTCCCTGGGCCACGCAGCAGCTGGGCTCATGCACTCAATCGCGACTGATTGGCCAGAAGAAGACCCAGCTTGGCCACTGATTGGCCGTGGGAGAATGCTGTTTACTAACTGATGGTTATGCTGCTGCATTGAACCCTGAATTTGCCGAATTTATTCGCCGAACACCCCGAACTCGGCTCCCCGTTTTCTTGCCTTTTTTGAGTTTGGTTCCATCCGAACTAAAAATTGTCGAATCAGGGGAAATTCGGCTGTTTTTCCGGTTCGAAACGAACCGAATCGACAGCCCTAGTAAGAACAGCTAGAACACTTGTAGCTGAAGGCTGTAGGTAACTACACCTGCCATAGTTTTTCTGCTAGACCTGTCCTGTAGTGTTAGAATCTTAGGTGCCATTTGGCACTGTTGACCCATTTCTTCACTTCACTGAGCAAGAGTTTTCTAACCTGATAGTTCAGATTCTACAGATTTTTGTCCCCTTCTGAAGGCCTGCAGAAAATACAATTACATTGTATGGCTTGGATAGTAACCACAGCCATGTAGGCTGCCATCCGTTTCCTCTAAAATAGTGGTTATATGCCTCTCATATTTACTGTGATGTCCAGAAACTGAATCCGTTCCATGAAGTAGGTAACATTTATGTTAATGTCAGGGTGGACATCACTGGAGAACTAGTGGAATTTCTCAAGAGCCTCCTTCCCATGATGGGCTTTGCTGGTGCATCTCAGGAAAGGTGCTTTAGGATAGGAAATGGGGAAGTGTTGCTCTACATCAGTGGTTCCCAAAGTGGGCAGTACCACCCCCTGGGGGGCGGTGGGATTACCTAGGGGGCACTAAGAGGCAAGGGGGCAGCAGGGGGTGCTAGAGGTGGGCCCCTTCAACAGTGTTGTTGGATAGGGTAGGGGGCGCTGGGGTTGAGTTTGTGGAACCAAGGGGGCGGTGGCCCGAAAAGTTTGGGAACCACTGCTCTACATCAACCATAAATATGTAAACATTAAAATAAAGCCACAAAATAGTCCCAGACAAAGACAAGTTGTTAACCAGGTGTGCCACAGCAAGACCAGGAACAGCATTCCTGATGTCTTGCAGTACATCTCTGGATGCCAGAATGTTTCTTTTCTGGAAAGCCTGTTAGAGAGGAAGTTTGGGTGCCCTGCAAACAACTAGGAATTCTAGGGCCACAGGGTCCGACAACGGTGCCTGCACAACCGGGTACCCTGCTAAGTGTACAACTGCTTCAGATAATACAATGTTCAAGATTACCCCATTTGCAGATGTTTCAATAGAGGAAAGGCCTCTGGTTAGGACTCCTGAGGGATGTCTAGATCTGCAGTGCTCAGTTCATTTTGGCATTCCTCTTCAGGGTGCAAGGATAATGCCTTGCACAATGCAGTAAAGAGCAACCTTTGCCTTTTTATGTAATCCAATTTGTTCATGAGGGCCACAACAGCTGCATTACCAGCCTTTTAACTTATTATGTCAGAACGTTTTCTGAGGCTACTGACAGCATCACAGTAGTCAAATTATGACATTACCCCATCTGCCTTCAGTCACATGCTGCTAAGCACATACTAACATGCATCCTGGTAAACTAGACCATGATGGCATACAAATGTCAACAGAACAGAGAGATGGGTTTTGGATTATGTTCATCAACACTCTTAAGCCAGTTCACCTAAATGCACTACCATAAAATCAGTTACCAATATTCCTTGCTTTCTCTCAGCCCTGCAGCAACACTGGTTTATTTCCAATTTTTTAGACATCTTATATCTTTCCAAGAAGATTAATTTATTTATTAATAAGTAATTGAATTACATTTTCTTGACATGTGCATGGAATTGAAGTTTTAAATGTAATTACCCCCCGCCCGCCAAGAAGAGATCAGTGGTACAGCATCTCCTTGGCAGTGGCTGTGGATCAGGGGGAGAGCATCTTCTTGGCAGGGGCTGTGGATCAGTGGTACAGCATCTCCTTGGCAGGGGCTGTGGATCAGGGGTAGAGCCTCTGCTTGGCAGGGGTTGTGGCTCAGAGGTAGATCATCTGCTTGGCATGCAGAAGGTCCCAGGTGCAGGATGGACTACCAAACGTGCAGCATCTCTCTCTTTGTACTCTGTGCCCCTCCCCAATCTGTACCCTTGTAAATTCAATCCACGGTATTGCTGGCTCGGGCAAGAAATGAACAGAGGTGGGTTGCCATTGCCTTTCTCTGCATAACGACTCTGGTATTCCTTGGTGGTCTCATATCCAAGTACTAACCAGGGCCGACCTTGCTTGGGTTTTGAGATCTGATGAGATCAGGCTGGGCTGGGCCATCCAAGTCAAGTTCCAGGCAGCATGTAAAATTTCCTAATAAACAAAATGTAAATAGTTTCTCTGGGCCAAAATGGGTAGGTTGCCAATAGGTTAAGATCCTAGACATCTGCAGTACAAACCTACTGACACTTTCCAATGAGTAAGCCCCGCTGACTGGACTTGAGTAGGATTTAGAGTAGACCTGCATAAGATTGCACTGCTGATCACTTTTTGTTTTATATATATAAATTGTATATATATAAATTTTGTATGTCCCCCAAATAATGTCCAAGATATCCAAATGGCCCTTAGCAAAAAAAAGGTTCCCCAACCCTGGATTAAAGTTATGATAATCTGCTACAGGTGCTGTATACAAAAGGTCTTGTTCCAGGTTCAACAGGACTGAGCAAGGACCTGCAAACCCATTCCAATTTCGCAATTACTTTTAAGATAAATCCAGAGTCTTAAGACTATAATTTAAGGCAAGTCACATCTCAGTTATAGATAATGTCACTAATTATAGTCTGGCTCTGTTAAGGTCAGCAAGTATAAATAGAGAATCAGACTCTGGTTATTATGAGAACTATACAGAGACACTGCAGTCAAGCTTAAGTTTTTAAATATAGTTTTGGATTATGTATCAGGCTTGCACAAAAATATGTTATTTCTACAAGAAGTCACATGGAACACTTCTGAAAGTACTTTTATGACTCAGTTAAATATTTCAAAGTTGTTTTTGGTGGCTGTCTAGGGCTTCAGAAGATTCACAGTAAGTAACAAAGAAGTAGAGAGAAAGAGGTAAGTTCTGGCTGAAGAATACATGCATCTGATCGCCAACTTACTCATTACCTAGACTCAGCTGATCTGCCCATGCTTCTGTAACTCCACAGTTGATCACTGCAACTCACTCTACATGGGGCTGCCCTTGAAGACAACCCAGAAACCACAACTGGTCCAGAATGCGACAGCCTGACTGTTGTCAGGGTCTAACTGCAGGGCACATATGTTGCCCATTGTATCATTGTACAATCTGTAGCTGGCATTGACTCCTTGTGTATGTACTGTATGTTCCTTATATTAGGAACTAAGGGCAGATTAGGCATTCTGTTTACATAAGAACATAAGAAAGGCCCTGCTGGATCAGACCAAGGCCCATCAAGCCCAGCAGTCTTCTCACACAGTGGCCAACCAGGTGCCTCTAGGAAGCCACAAACAAGACGACTGCAGCAGCACCATCCTGCCCATGTTCCACCGCACCCAAAATAATAGGCATGCTCCTCTGATACTAGAGAGAACAGGTATGCAGCATGACCAGCATCCATTCCAACTAATAGCCATGAATACACCTTTCCTCCATGAACATGTCCACTCCCCTCGTAAAGCCCTCCAAGCTGGCAGCCATAAGCACATCCTGAGGCAGGGAGTTCCACAATTTATGCGTTGTGTGAAAAAATACTTCCTTTTATCTGTTTTGAATCTCTCACCCTCCAGCTTTAGCAGATGATCCCATGTTCTAGTATTATGGGAGAGGGAGAAAAACTTCTCCCTGTCCACTCTCTCCAAACCATGCATAATTTTATAGACCTCTATCATGTCTCCTCTTAGCCACCTTCTTTCCAAGCTAAACAGCCCTAAGCGTCCTAACCGCTCCCCATAGGACAGTTGCTCTAGTCCCCTAATCATTTTGGTTGCTCTTTTCTGCACCTTCTCAAGCTCTGTAATATCCTTTTTTAGGTGTGGTGACCAGAACTGTACACAGTATTCCAAGTGTGGTCTCACCATATATTTGTACAAGGGCAGTATGATATCAGCAGTTTTATTCTCTATTCCTCGTCTAATTATGGCCAGCATGGAATTTGCCTTTTTTACATCAGCCGCACACTGGTTGACATCTTCATTGAGCTATCCACTACCACCCCAGGATCCCTTTCTTGGTCTGTCGCTGCCAACACAGATCCCATCAGTGTATATGTGAAGTTGGGATTTTTTGTCCTAATATGCATCACTTTACACTTACTCACATTGAATCTCATTTGCCATTTTAATGCCCATTCTTCCAGTATGCAGAGATCCTTCTGGAGCTCTTCACAGTCCGATTTTGTTTTAACCACCCTAAATAATTTGGTGTCATCTGCAAACTTGGCTACTTTACTGTTTAACCCCAACTCCAGGTCATTGATGAACAGGTTGAAAAGCACTGGTCCCAACACAGATCCCTGAGGCACCTCACTCACATCCTGCCATTGTGAGAACTGACCATTGATTCCTACTCTCTGCTTCCTATTTTTCAGCCAGCTCTCAATCCATAAGAGGACTTGTCCTCTTATCCTGTGACTATGAAGTTTGCTTAGCAGTCTTTGGTGGGGGACTTTGTCAAAAGCTTTTTGGAAATCCAAATACACAATATCCACAGGCTCATTCCTGTCCTCATGCTTATTGACGCTTTCAAAAAAACGCTAATAGGTTAGTGAGACAGGCCTACCCTTACAGAAGCCATGTTGGGTTTTGCCCAGCAGACCTTGCCGTTCTATATGCTTGACAATTTTATTTTTAATAATGCTTTCCACTAATTTACCCGGAACAGACGTTAAGCTAACTGGCCTGTAATTTCCTGGGTCCCCCCTGGAACCTTTTTTATAAATGGGTGTTACATTGGCCATTCTCCAGTGCTCTGGTACAGAGGCTGATCGAAGGGACATATTACATATCTTTGTTAGAAGTTCAGCAATTTCCCATTTGAGTTCTTAAAGAACTCTAGGATGAATACCATCTGGTCCCTGTGACTTGTTAGTTTGCAGTTTGTCTAGACGTTCTAGGACTTCCTGCCTTGTTACCACTATTTGCCTCAGTTCCTCATTTTCCCCTCTCCTGTCAGGCTGTTATCTCGGTTTAGATGTTTCCTCTCGTTCCTTTGCTGAACCGTCCAGACTTCAAGGACGGCTTCACATACCAAAGCCTGGGAACACCACTCCTGGGAAATAATGCTCTGTTTATGCTTTGTAATCTCCCGCCGTTTTTCTGCCTTATATCTCCTACTAACGAGCAAGACAACTCATAGCTGTCATCTTATTCTCAATGCACTGTATTGCCTATTTAACCAGTAAAAACCATCTGCTTGGAACCTAATTGTCTCTGTGGTGATTTCTGGTTCTTTGGGTCAAGAGCCGACATTGGGTGATAGGACCGAAGTCCTGTCCATACACTGCATAGAACGGGCTGAAACCTGTGGATTGATGTACAGCATTATTGTAAGCATATTCTGCAAAAGGCAACAGTTCTACCCAGTCATCTTGGTGGTAGTTGACATAACAGCGCAAATAACATTCAAGTACAGCATTAACACGTTCGGTTTGACCATCCGTTTGGGGATGGTATGCACTAGACAATCCCTCACTAGAGATTGCCACTGTGTCTGGACCAGTCCTCTTGACCCAAAGAACCAGAAATCACCACAGAGACAATTAGGTTCCAAGCAGATGGTTTTTACTGGTCAAATAGGCAATACAGTGCATTGAGAATAAGATGACAGCTATGAGTTGTCTTGCTCGTTAGTAGGAGATATAAGGCAGAGAAACGGCGGGAGATTACAAAGCATAAACAGAGCATTATTTCCCAGGAGTGGTGTTCCCAGGCTTTGGTATGTGAAGCCGTCCTTGAAGTCTGGACGGTTCAGCAAAGGAACGAGAGGAAACATCTAAACCGAGATAACAGCCTGACATCCTGCTCCCCTTAAGGCCCCCTCCCATCCAGCAAGGGGGCTGGTCTGTCTGGGTAGGTATTGTGAAAGGCGGTGACGAGTTTGGGGGCGGAAACATCCCGTGCGCGAACCCATTCGTCATAGGCAGGGGGGAAGTGTTTCCAGCGGATCAGGTATTGCAAGGCTCCATGGTGTATGCGGGAATCCAGGATTTTGGAGACTTCGAAATGTTCTTCCCCCCCCACCATAATGGGCTGTTCAGGAGGCGGTTCCGGATGCCATTGTGGGGAAGCAACATGGGGCTTTAGAAGGCTAATGTGGAAAACGGGGTGCACACGCCTCAGGGTTTTGGGGAGATACAGTTCCACCGTGACAGGATTTATGATGCGAATGATGGGAAATGGGCCAATGTACTTAGCGTTGAGCTTATGGCACGGACGGGTGGAACGCAGGTTCTTGGTGGAAAGGTATACTAGGTTACCCACTTGCAGGTCCCCACCTGGGACATATTACATATCTTTGTTAGAAGTTCAGCAATTTCCCATTTGAGTTCTTGAAGAACTCTAGGATGAATACCATCTGGTCCCTGTGACTTGTTAGTTTGCAGTTTGTCTAGACGTTCTAGGACTTCCTGCCTTGTTACCACTCTTTGCCTCAGTTCCTCATTTTCCCCTCTCCAAAATCTCTGTTCAGGAGAAGGAATCTGCCCTGTATCTTCAACAGTGAAGACAGATGAGAAGAATTCATTTAGTTTTTCAGCAATCACTTTATCATCCCTTAGAGTTCCTTTACTCCCATTGTCATCCAATGGTCCAACCGCTTCCCTAGCTGGTTTCCTACTCCTAATATACTTAAAGAATTTCTTATTGTTTGTTTTGATGTGTTTAGCAATATGCCCCTCAAAATCTTTTTTTGCATCTCTAATTATCTACCTGCATTTCCTTTGTGCAAGTTTGTGTTTGCTTCTGTTCGCCTTGTTTGGGCAAACCTTCCGGTCTCTGAAGGAAGACTTTTTTTCTCTAATTGCTTCCTTCACCTTACCTGTTAGCCATGGTGGTGACCTCTTGGACTTATTACTACCTTTCCTGACCTACGGTATACAAGCTAGCTGAGCCTCTAGTAATGTGGACTTGAGTAACCCCCAAGCCTTTTCAAGAGATTTAACCCTCCTAACTGTTCCTTTCAACTTCCTCTTTACCAGTTTTCTCATTTTAGAGAAGTTCCCTCTTTTACCGGCTGCCTTGTTCACCAGTGGCCACCCTGTTTTAAGTTGGCAGGGGTGCTCTTGGGTGTGGTGCTGGAGTGACTTCAACTTTCACGCTGAATGCTCCTCGCCAGGGCTGGCCCAGGATTTTACAGCCTCTTTGGCTGCCCTGGGCCTCTCTCAAATCGTGATGGGCCCAACACATGAAAGAAGCCACACCTTGGACTTAATCTTTTGCACTGAGTCTCTAAGGGGCAGGTTTGTTTTAGGGTTGAAGATTCAGCCTGAAACATGGCCTGACTATTATCTACTGAAGGCAAGGGTGAATGTAGCACAGACACCCCACAAAAGGGGCCCCCAGTTAAATTGACCACCATAGAGTGTGAATGTGAAGCTCCTCAAAGATACTGTCAAGATTGCTCATCATCAATCTCTTCTACCTGTGGGACAGCCCTATGGGTTATCATACAGCTGGGTGACCAAAAATCATCTATGGTAGATCATGCCATGATATTGAGATATTTGGGGGTAGAAGCAGGTATCTGCAGATGTGCCTTGGACTGGATTAAATCGTTCTTCATAGATCAGACTCAAAGGGTTGCCATTGGAAACCAGCTATCTTCAGTCTGGGAGTTGTCTCGTGGGGTTCCACAGGGCACACTCTTATCCCCTATGTTATTCAACCTCTATGTAAAGCCTTTAGGAGAAATCTCTTGTAGCTTTGGAACTGGATCTCACCCATATGCTCATGACATCCAAATCTCCTGGTGATGCAATAGAGGTCCTGAGCCACTGCCTGACTGTAAATGACTGAAAAGCCAAGAGATTGAAACTGAAGACAGAAACGACGCTGACTGGAAGGCAGAGATCTTGAAGGACAATGAGCTTCCTACTTTTGATGGGGTTCAGCTGACTCTTGCTGACTCTGTTAAAAACTGAGGAGTTAATACTGGATTAGCATTGCTGCTGGAGAAGCAAGTTAATGCAGCTGCAAAATATATGTATTCTAACTCAATCTAGCCTGCAAAATGGCTCCCTACCTTGACACAGCTGATCTGGCCATTTGGATCCACACCATAGTAACAACAACACTAGACTACTGTAATGCAGTCTACATAGGCCTCCCCTTGAAGGCAACTTGGAGACTCCAGTTAATGCAGAATACCACAGCTTAGTTATTATCAGGAGCTAGGCAGAGCATGCATATTACTGCCATTCTGCAGTCACTCTATTGGCTGCCCATTGGGCTTAATTCAAGATATAGGCTATCACATACAAAGCCCTTCATGGCCTTGGTCCCTTATATCTGCAGGACTGCCTCCTGCCCTAAGCCTCACCATGACAGCTATGCGCATATGGGCAGGGCCTGCCTTCACTAGGCAAAATCAACAACTGCATGTACACATGCATTCCCGGTTGTCCCCCCCCCCCCCAACATACCTTAAAAAAGGGCCCGTCTGATCAGACTAGGCAGGCTTTCCATACACTATGCAAAACTGCATTATTCAGCTTTTTTACACTGGTAATAGAGTGTAAAAAATTTGCAGTTTGCAAATCCTTCAGTTTGCAAGATCTGAGCAAGGCTGTCAAAGATAGGACATTTTGGAGGACTTTCATTCATAGGGTCGCCATGAGTTGGAAGCGACTTGACAGCACTTAACACACAGAATAGAGGAATCCTGTAATTAAATGGTTCAGTAAGATACTTTGGTAGAGAGACAGAGACTGTAGAATATATGACTGTGTATAGTATGTACTGTCTGTTGCTGTAAGTATGCTCCTATTATGATATTTCTGCATAATTTAACATGACATATTTAAATGCTTATGCTTTGTTTCAGCTCTGTTTTAGATTTCTGCAATCCAAACCCTATCACATTGTTCACTGGATGCCCCAATCCACTGATCATATTGACTTATACTTTGTAATCTGCCTTGAGTTTCAGTGAGAAAGGCGGACTATAAATCATGTAAATAAATAAATTGCTCTCCAGGTGATATGCCAGGGGAGAACTGGCAAGCAGAAGGGGTGTTTAGTCCTTCCCCAACTCACCTATTCCTTCCAGTACCCCCTAAACCACTGGTCACCAATTTACTGCTAAGTAATGAAAAATATCCCTAGCTCCTCCCCTCCCAGCCTATTACCGAATTTTGTTCTGTCCCAGAAACAGCATATGGACTAGGAAGACTGCCAGAAATCAAGCCATTGGCTAAGCAGCACAGAGAAAAATCTTATGAAATAAAAGATCTTTAAAAAACAACGGACTAGAGCAGCTGTTTTTATGAGACTTCTAGGGGATGCACACGCCACTATGCAGTGGCCAGTAAGCCTCCTTGTTAGAGACCTGTGAATTATCTTTCCCTACCTGGGTTCCAAAATCCTAAAACTGCTTAGCTGGTGAGGTGAACACCTACAGGCTACACGTGCAGGGAGAACTGGTCCTTTATCTCTCCTTCACGTGCTTCTATGCCCACCACGTTATCGCAGCAAATGCAGGCTTGAAGGAATGCATTTGCGGAGATAACATAGTTCCATACCAAAAAGCGTAGGCAGCCAAGCTGTCCCCTACACCTAAAAAGTCCAGCGGTCTTAATCAAAAGACTAAAAGACTAATCAAAAATATCACAAAATGAGTGAGCAGGCTTTCAAGCTCCTCAGAACTCTTCCTCGTGGTGCATATGATGGGGGGGGGGGGAGTGGGGAAGGGAGTCAAAGATATTGTTGGGAATCATTGATAAGCCTAATGGCTACCCTTTCTTCCTGACAGCTAACTTCATAAAAAGTTCTAGGGAGCTCAAAAGCTTACTCACTAGTTTGTGATACCTGAGTGCAGGCCCCTAGCAAAAACAGATACTTTCTAATGTGGTGTTTTCTCCCCAGTTCATTCTCCCCAATGTTCATTACAGAGTAGAAAGCCACAAGGTAGCTATGCAGGGGGGAAGGAACTCTGCTTTTATTGTACTATGGTTTAGTTCAGGGGTGTCAAACACAAGGCCCCCGATAGCTCTTATTCGGCCCGCAAGCCAGCCAAGGCAGCCCCCCCCCCATCTCAATCTGGGCTGGCGAGGTGCAGCCTGGCCCAACCAAGTGACATTTATGTCACATCCGGCCCTCATTACAATTCAGTTCTACATCCCTGGTTTAGTTGTTTTTAAAAGAAGTATACCAACAAACTGCAACAAAAAGAGGTCAATACACTATGAACACACCATAATTGTCATTTTAGCATTCAATTTTCTTCTTCAGTGAAACAAAACCAAGATACTAACAACACATCTCATTTTTAAATGCTAGAATGACATTGGGGTTTTTTCAAGCTAGACACAGAAACACCTGCTGCTTTCTCTATGCTAATCTTACATCCTGCCTCAAAGACTTCCTCAAAACCTCAGCTTGTAAGGCCAGCTTACTTTTTGCTCCGGAACTGCTATGCTGATCTTGTATTTGCAAACTTCTATCGCAGCCAGCTTATCTACAACTGAATTATGGTAGAGAAAGTAATTTTCGGCTGTTGTCTTATGAGAAAGTGTGTTGTAGACTGGGAAGGTCTAGACTGAAACCGATGTTCAGTCATAAAACTCACTATATGGACCTTGGGCCAGTCCCATGAAACGAGAAAAGAAAGGAGATAACTATTTTAAGAAGTCCCTTTCAGCCTGATCTCTCACAGGGTTGTTGGATAAAAGATGGATTCCATCTTTGCCACCCTAGGAGGAGGGTAGGATTTAAAAAACAACAGACATTTGTTGACACTACACCAAGAAGTCATGTAAACAGCATAAAAGTTTTGCTGTTGTTACCCCGCTCACCTCAAACAAGCCCCTACAGAAGTTTCACTTAAATAAGACGGGGGGGGGGGGAAGACCCTGCTGAAAACTCTTACTCTGAATTTCAAAAGGATGTTGGACTTTCTTCTCCTTTATAAGCGTGGGTTAGTTTGCTGACTAAACAGCTCTAGTGGCTGTCCTATAGGTTGAAAGTGGAGAGGATTCCAGATTGTAGGTGAAGAGGATTCCTTATCAGTTCATTGAGCTCTTAAGCCTCCCAACGACCTTTCCTGGCCTAGTGGGGAGGGGAGGCAGCCAGCCTGCCTCAAGACTCCCATCCTACGACTGCCCCTTCAAATGGGAGACGAACCCAGGCTTACGAACTCCCTTTCACACATGCCGAATAATGCATTTGAACGGCCATTTATTTGCAAGCGGGTTTTGCAGTAAAGGCCGGCTTCCAAGTGCTTTGGAAGTGGCTCGAAAGCGCCTCCGGGCCCCGGAGACGTGGACCCGCACGCGCTCTTCCGACGGGGCCCGCCAACAAGTGGAAACGCGCCGGAGCGCGTGCCCCGGTTTTCCGACAGGAGGCCGCGGGAGCCCCTCTCGGGCCACTGCCGCCCCCAAAGAAACCCACCACCCCGCCGCCCTCCTTTCCCGGCAAGGGTCGCGTGACAGCTCCGAGGGAGCCGCAGGGCGCCCCACGCCAGCAGCCCAGGTCAACAGACTCCCTTCCAGCGGACTTTTCCCTCGGTAGCCTTAGCCGCTGTACCCCTGAGGGGGCCCACGCGCGCCGCCTTCCTCCCTGCTTTCTTCGGGGGGGAGGAGGAGGAGGGGAGGGACCCTTGACCTTCAGGCCTCTGGAAGCCGCGCGGCCTTGCAGAGGCAGCCAGGTTCCCTTCCCGGCAGAGGCGGCATATGGCCCCTCCTCGGCTGCAGCCCCGATGAGAACCGGAGGCGGGAGGAAGGCCCGGCGGAGGGGCTGGCCGGACTCACCGTGGCTGGGGAAGGGCTCCATTTTCTTGCCGCGGGGCCACCGAAAGCCCAAGCGAGGAGGAGGAGGGCAGGGCGCGCGCCGAGCGAGAAGCCGAGCCCGCCGCGGCTCCTCCTCACTCCGGCTCCTTCCCCCCCCCACCTCCTCTCGGGGCTCAGGATGCCGCGGCGGCCGGTCCTGCTCGCGTGGGCCGGGCTCGTGCAGCGCCAGGCGCCGCTGCTAATGGCACGGCGGCAACCACCACCGCCGCCGCCCGGGTGGCGGGGCCGAGGAGAAGGCCTGCTGGGGGGGGGAGGAGGGGCTAGCTTCGCCTTCCCAACAGCCCCCGGCCGACCATTTTCTGCCCGAGGCCTTCCTCCGACCCCTCCCCTTGCTCGGGCTGGGCCGCTTCGGGGAGAGCGCTCGCGGCCGCCTCTGTGCCCGGAGCTCTCGGCCAGGCCGCCGAGAAGACGAGCCGGCCATTGACGCGCGGGAGGTTTTGCCTTGGGTTGGCCGCTCTCTAGATGCGCATTTCCCCCATCCCAATTCTCAGAACTCTGCCTGGGGACTTATTGGGCGAAAACGCACGGTCGCTTTCGCCTCCTTTCTTCCCTGTTCCAGCCAGGATTCAGCCAGGATCGAACGCACGGACGTTCTTCCCTGTTCCAGCCAGGATTCAGCCAGGATCGAACGCACGGACGTTCTTCCCTGTTTCAGCCAGGATCGAACGCACGAACGTTCTTGGATCGAACGCACGGACGTTCTTCCCTGTTTCAGCCAGGATCGAACGCACGAACGTTCTTGGATCGAACGCACGAACGTTCTTCCCTGTTCCAGCCAGGATTCAGCCAGGATCGAACGCACGTCCGTGCGTTCGATCCTGGCTGAATCCTGGCTGGAACAGGGAAGAACGTCCGTGCGTTCGATCCTGGCTGAATCCGGGCTGGAACAGGGAAGAAAGGAGGCGAAAGCGACCGTGCGTTTTCACCCATTGTTGAGTTTGGAGAATCTGGATGGGGGGGGGAGGTGTATCTAAAGCGTGGCCAATCCGAGGCAAAACCTCCCGTGCGTCATTGGCCACCGTTTTATTGACCCTGTGCGCACCGGCGCGCCTTCGCATTTTCTCCTCCTCTCGGATAACTCTTGTTTTACTTGCTCGTGCCCCCGTCGCTGATGGGAGGCCCCGAGCCGAGTTACTCGGAAGTAACTGTGCCCCGTGGGGTTGATTCTTGGGTGAAGGTGCTGGGGCGGCAGCCGTACTCGGATTAGAGCCGGATTGGGCTGCTATAATCAACACCCGGCTGATCATATCCCGTTGGACTCAAAAGGCCGTTTGTGCATGGGAGGTTTTGCCTTGGGTTTGCCGCTCTCTAGATGCGCATTTTCCCCGTCCGAATTCTCCAAACTCAGCAATAAGCCCCCGTGCAGAGTTCTGAGAATTCGGATGGGGAAAATGGGCATCTGGAGAGCGGCAAAGCCAAGGAAAAACCTTTCCAATTAAATTAATTCTGAGTAAATATGGACATGCATCAAGGCCCCCCCTAACGACCCTTATTATGAGCTCCAAAGGGGGTTAAAAATTATATCAGTTACATTTTGTGTGAAATTATCGGGAGTATGGCTCCTTATCACTGTTTGCCCCCATCATGTTCCTCCAATTTGAAAAGCATAATCTACAAGTTTCAGTATGTCGGAACAATTTCACAGTGTAGACACGACAGGGTCACGTTGTACAGGCATACCATAAGATTTGGCAACCTTTTTATTTAACAGGTTGTCTGTGCCTTTAACAGGTGTGACAAGTAAAATTCAACAGGTACGTTTTTTCCCCAGCACACAGATGAGTGATGAGAATGGGTTAACTTGCTGAATTTCCTTTTGTCACACTGCTGATGAGGGTGCAGGTGAAACAAGCAGAAACTTATCAGCTCCGATGTTTTCTCTCCCAATCAAGGCCAGTAATTGTTGTTGGCCAATTGCCCGCTGCAAAGATCTGCTGATCTAGTAGAAGCCAAAGTGCATGTAATATCTTTAAGACTGACCAAATAACACAGCACATTGTGCAAGTCTGGAGGTCTCCAAACAAGGCTGGATGTCAAAAACAAAAAAAAGGGGGGGGATCTTATTGCAGTCTGGTGTAGTTTCAGAGGCTATCAAGTAACCGCTTTGTGTGAATAAACGATGAGACTGATAAAACAAGCGCTGGGATCCCTAGCTAAATTCCCACTTCTGCATCCACCTCCAGGATATGTCATTAACAGGCCCAGTCAGAATCAGAGACTTGTCCTTTCATGGAGAAAGGGAGTGGTGGAGAGAAGGATAGGGCTGTTGGGGGAAAAATTCGGTATAATTTGGATTCAAGTTTAAATGGCCTTCCCCCCGGGAAATCCTGAATCCCCCTATACTGGGTATAGGGTTTAAATTTGGGATTCCCAAATAATTTGACCATTTAAAGCCATTTAAACATTTGCAGCTTTCCGTGGCTCGGGGGGGGGCACTTTTTGAGGTAGAGGTCCCAAATTTTCAGGATAGCTTGGAGGGACCCTCCTTGCAAGAACCCTCAAGTTTGGTGAAGATTGGGTCAGGGGGTCCAGAGGTATGGGGTCTGGAAGGGGTCATCCCCATCCCTCCATTAGAAAGAATTGGGGTTTTTGCACCAAGAGAGCTTGGTTTTGCAAGCGAGAGCTTTCTCCTTGCAAAAACACAGGAAATAGCTTCCTCCATTAAAGATACATTGTATCTCTATAAGCCATGCTCCATTGTGATGCAGCTAGATTGCTCTAAACAATGCCTAAAGCCAGTCAATGCTTATAAATGGAGGAAGATGGGGGCACCCCCTTCCAGACCCCATAACTCTGGACCCCTGATCCAATCTTTACCAATCTTGGGGGTTCTTACAAGGAGAGTCCCTTCTAGCTACCCTGAAAATTCGGGACCTCTACCTGTAAAAATGCCCCTGCAGGAGCCGCGGAAAGCCAGATTTTTGGGAATGGCAAATTCGGCTTTGCCAACCTCGCGGATTTTGCTGATTCGGTAAACCTGAACCAGAAATGTACCAAATTTGCATTTATTCGGTATTTTTCCACTTCGGTTTTTACCGACTCAACAGCCCTAGAAAAGCGAGAAGCAGACCCTTACTACCACAATCTCTAATCAGTGTTGTTTTTTCTGTTTTCACAATCCCCCCCCCCCAAAAAAAGACCCAGCCATCCTGAATTTAGCTTGGATGGGCAGTGAAGAACTCCCAAAAACAAGCCAGCCAGCCTACTGGGTTAGGTGGGACTGCCAGATTTCCAGCTGGGACTTCAAAGAAATAAATGGAAACTCAGTGATATTTTCATAAATCTTCAAATAAACTGTTTCTCTATCTCTAAGCCCAAATGTGTATTTTAGTGTCTATGAACGGATAATGTCAGAAACTGATTAAGAACCCTTATTTTTTACATTCAAAGCTTTGCATCTAATTATAATAAACACCCTCCTTAAATAAATATGTTCCTTGTGCTTAGCCATACATCCTTTAAGCACCTCACCATAATAGAAGCTACGGGGAGATTTATTTTCAGTCATTTATTTATTACGTCTATCCCAATCATTGGAACTCAAGATGGTTTCAATCTCCCATCCAGTCAATGACCAGGCCCAGACTTGTTTAGATTTAGCAAGACTGCTAGATCATGTACTTTCCAATCATACCCTGGCATGCTAAGGATGTGATATCTGAAAAATCTACCCTGATCCCAGGAGGAAGTAGCTGGGCAGAGATGAGTTAGAGGTGTAATGTCACAAATTAAGAAGCCTCTTAAACAAAATTAGATGGGGTGAATCAGTGCTTCATATGGGATAATACACCCCTGCCTCCACCCTGGCAGAAAACCTGTGGTGCTATTGCTGCCCCTCTGATCTGGTCTTCTTTATTTAATGCCACTTTGCTGCTTCTCTGCCCGCTTAACCTGTTTATCCATTGCTATTATTGTTCTCCTGTGTTGCCCCTTTTGATAGCACCCAGACATCACTCTCCAATACACAGACAGACCAGGAGATACTTGTAATTTTATGTGGCCTTTTAAATAAGCACTGAAACCTCCAGCCTTTGCAATATAAGCTATTTATAGTGTCATTCCTTTCCCACTTTGTACTCATAAAAAGAAACAATAATAAAAGATTTCAAGATTTGAAATTAAATCCAAAGATTTCTCCTCCGTCCATCTATGGAATTCTCATCGTTACAAAGTTTGTGACTCATTGCTAAACTCATTGCTAAATTATTTGCATCTCAGAATATGAATGAGGCATGTGACTTGTGCTTGCAATGTATTATTAAAGACTTGCGATGTATAATTAAATATGCATATAAAATAACTACAATGAAACACTTTTGCATTTTGAATTTTCTCAATGGGGGGGTCATTAGCTTCAAATCAATTCAAATCTTTTATTCCAGGGAAACTTCCCTTCTCTTTTTGCTCTAAATTTCTCTGAATGTTATGCTACTATCCCGGAATTACTTTCCATTCTGGAAATAATCTTTAAAAATGACGCTTTTAACTATTAGGAATGGGGTATGAAATTATGAAAGCAGTAGTTTTGAATTAAATCCAAATCCAAATATCTGTCATGACATTTTAACAAGTGCATCTTACTGGCTTACAGGATTGCCAACAACCTGTAGGGGGGAAATGTCCTGTTCCTTCCCCTTTTTTGCCATCAAGTTGCAGCCAGTGTGGCGTAGTGGTTAAGAGTTGCAGGTTCTAATATGGACAACCGGGTTTGATTTCCCACTCCTCCACCTGAAGCCTGCTGGGTGACCTTGGGCTAGTCACAGTTCTGTCAGAACTCTCTCAGCCCCACCTACCGCACAAGGTGTCTGTTGTGGGGAAGGGAAGGTGATTGTAAGCCACCTTGATATTCCTTTGAGAGAGCCATGATAGTGTAGTGGTTAAGAGCAGTGGTTTGGAGCAGTGGACTCTGATCTGGAGAACCAGGTTTGATTCCCCACTCCTCCACATGAGTGGCAGATGCCCCTTATACTACTTCAGTTAGGGTGGGAACAAGCTAAGTTAACTATAAATCAAAGGATTAAAGACATTGAGTGACAAGCAGATTTAGGATGCTGCTATTTATGGCTCCCCCCCACACTCTAAATTTATCCTTGCACCAGCAGCCTACCTCTGTTATTTAGAGATAACTAAATATAGAAGGGCTTTTACTCTGGCCAGGTGTGCAGCCTTGCCCTCTGCTATACTTGAGGGGAAATTTAAGAAGATACCCTGGGCAGAGAGATTCTGCCCCTGTAAATCCAGGGATTTAGAAACTATTGATCATGTCCTCCTGAACTACAATTTTTACACAATACCCCGTTCCAAGTTTATTGAGCCCCTCTTATTGAGAATGGGACCCGATAGGGTGAGAGAAAAGATTGAAAAGCTCTTACAAGGGGATAATCCTTCAATCACCTCGCAGGTTGCGAAATTTTGTATGGCAGCAATGGAAATACGTCGCCATAGAGTAGTCTCTTAGCCCAAATGGCAGATTTATCTCGGTTGTGGTTTTAAGTGATGTATGACTCGGACTGTAAATCTTTCTTTGCAAGATTATGTTAGTCCATTTTTTTTGTTTTATCTGGCCAAGGGCTGTAAATAAATGATTGATTGATTGATTGATTGGCAGATGCTAATCTGGTGAACTGGATTTGTTTCCCCACTCCTACTCATGAAGCCAGCTGGGTGACCTTGGGCTAGTCACACTCTCAGTCTCACCTACCTCACAGGGTGTCTGTTGTGAGGAGGAGATGGGAAGGTGATTGTAAACTGGTTTGATTTTTCCTTAAGTGGTAGAGAAAGTCGGCATATAAAAAACCAATTCTTTCTCCTCCTCCTCCTTAAAGGTAGAGAAAAGTGGGGTATAAAAACCAACTCTACTTCTTACGATGACCCCGTAGGGTTTTCAAAGCAAGAAAGAGATGTTCAGAGGTGGTTTGCCACTGCCTGCCTCTGCATAGCAACCCTGGTATTCCTTGGTGGTCTCCCATCCAAATACTGACTAGGGCCAAGCCTGCTTTGCTTCCAAGATCTGTTGAGATCAGGCTAGCCTGCGCTGTTTAGGCCTGGGCCCAATTCCTTCAATAGAGGCTTAATGTGTGGAAATGGACAGCTGAAACCTGTCATGGTATTGGAGATAAATAACATCACCTACTAAATAACATCCAGTCAAGCCCTTCCTTCCTTCCTTCCCTCCCTCCCAATAGGGAGCCAAAGCAACTTACATCATTCTCCTCTTCTCCATTTTATCCTTACAACAATCCCATGAGGTAGGTTAGGCTGAGAGAGTATGATCGGTCCAAGGTCACCAGCGAGCCACGGCATGAGTGAGGATTCGAACCCAGGTTTCCCAAATACTAGTCTTACAGCAACCCTGTGCCCAGAAGATGGGTCAAATCTGGCATTCAAATGAGGGCAATGACATTTTGAAAGATGTGAAAACGTGGCTGCTGCATTTCCATTCATCTCTATTAAGGAACCTTACCAATCAGAGCACTTCAGCGCTGGTCACTGTGGACTCCTGTTGCCTTACAGTTCTCAAGCAAATAAATGTCTGAAATGAAATGCTTAGTGCATGGGTGGAGCTATATAATATTAACAAGTGAGGAGCCACTCAATGCATCTGAAAATGGGCATCCAGTTCACAAAAGCTGGGGAGGGGCTGTGGCTCAGTGGTAGAGCATCTGCTTGGCATGCAGAAGGTCCCAGGTTCAATCCCTGGCATCTCCAGTTAAAGGGACTAGGCAAGTAGGTGATGTGAAAGACCCCTGCCTGAGACCCTGGAGAGCCGCTGCCGGTCTGAGTAGACAATACTGACTTTGATGGACCACGCGTCTGATGCAGTATAAGGCAGCTTCATATGTTCAAAGGTTGTGTGTGTATGTGTAAAGTGCCATCAAGTCACAGCCAACTTATGGCGACCCCTGGGGTTTTCATGGCAAGAGACTAACAGGTGGTTTGCCATTGCCTTCCTCTGCATAGCAACCCTGGTATTCCTTGGTGGCCTCCCATCCAAATACTAACCAGGGCTGACCCTGCTTAGCTTCCGAGATCTGACAAGATTGGGCTGTACCATGCTGCCTTCCCTCCTCACAAAAGTTTACACTGGAATAAAACTGTTAGGGTTGGATCCTATCTGAAACTTCTATACATGGCGCATCTTCCATATATGGAAGTATGACTTTCCTGCCTCTTCCATCCCAGTACAGCTGGAAATGCTCCCCAAAATGCTGCTTCTGGGGGAAGGGGGACCAAGCCTGCTTTGCTAAGGAAGTATTTTTCAGTCTGTGAAAGTCCAACTCCACATTAGTTGCCTCATTAGTAATGGCTGGAAGAACAGATTGATAATGTGATCATCAGCCAGTAGGGGATATTTTCAGTCTACCCAGCACTGTAGAATGCAGCCAACTTGTAAGCACCTTTTCATGGTTGGTTTTTTCCCCCCTGTAGCAAGTGAGTAAAGCTGCAATACTAAGGACAATTTCATGGGAGTAAGCCCCCATTGAGAAACCTGAGTAGGGTTGCTTAGGACTGTGCCCCTAAATCACTGGCATCCGAGAATAAGGGTAAAGAATGCCCTAGAGAATGAGTGAACACGAGGTAATGTGGCATCTTTATTGAGCTAGCATCTGTGAGAAAGTGTTTGTAGATTTGTGGCTCTGTATGGCTCATTTGGGTGTTGCAGGACTCTAGACGTTTTTTGGGGGGTGTTTTGGGATTGAGTATTTTTGATACTTCCACATTCAGAAAATAGTCTAGGGTCTGTTGTGTCTTCTTGAGTCCTCCAGGGTCTGACAGTGTAAGCAGACCGCACTCTTGAATACTAAAGCAATTCTGTGTATGTGGCTGTATCTCCCATGCTACTTCTACAGTACGGTTGCCAGGCCCCTCTTCACCACCAGTGGGAGGTTTTTGGGGCGGAGCCTGAGGAGGGCAGGGTTTGTGGAGGGGAGGGACTTCAATGCCATAGAGTCCAATGGCCAAAGTAGCCATTTTCTCCAGGTGAACTGATTTTTATTGGCTGGAGATCAGTTGTAATAGCAAGAGATCTCCATGTAGTACCTGGAGGTTGGCGACCCAATTCTCCAGGTAGTGTTTTATGATTGCTGGAGTGGTCTCCAGATCAGCACATCACAATTTATAACACTGTTGCTGTGGTGTCCTAAGTGTACACATCACATCGTTGCAGCAAGGTGGGTTACGTCGACCATATAATAGTAATAGTGAAGCGTGATGGGGTATTTGGGGTCCCTTCGATTCTGCCCCTGTTGCAGCTATGTTGGTTCCATCTGCTCTAGGCCCAACACTGTTTCCAGGGTCTGTGTGCAGCCCAGGAGGTCACCAGGCTCTCCATTGATAGGGGTGGGGCTGCCAGGAGCTGTGTCTCTCCTAAGGTGGCAGTTAGGATTGCCAACCTTCAGATACTACATGGAGATCTCTTGCTATTACAACTGATCTCCAGCCAATAAAGATCAGTTCACCTGGAGAAAATGGCCGCTTGGGCAATTGGACTTTATGGCATTGAAGTCCCTCCCCTCCACAAACCCTGCCCTCCTCAGGCTCCGCCCCAAAAACCTCCCACTGGTGGTGAAGTAACCCCAACAGCAGCAGGCTTGGGAAGGCCAGAGGAAAGCAGGGCAGGGGACTGGCAGTTGCCAGCTCCGGGTTGGGAAATACCTGGAGATTTTTGGGGCAGAGCATAAGGAGGGCTGGGTTTGGGGAGGGAAGAGACTTCAATGCCATAGAGTCCAATTGCCAAAGCGGCCATTTTCTCCTGGTGAACTGATCTCTATCGGCTGGAGATCCGTTGTAATAGCAGATCTCCAGCTAGTACCTGGACATGGTAATATTTTGGAATACTATGGAATAGATGTATGTATTTTTTATACAATTAATATTAATGGTTAAATAGACATGAATTCATTTTAATGTAATAATTATATATAGGATATATATGGGGCTGAAGAAACCAAGGTGAAACAGTCCCCCATCTTTTGGATTTATACCTAAGGGATATCCTATGGAACTGATCATCTTTGCAACATTAAGAAGAGGACATTTTTGCCTGTGAAATTACACTGTGATTTTTGTGCTTTAATGTATATATTAGTCACACATTGTTAGGTTTAATTGTTACACATTGTTTGACCTTTGGCTTCATCACGGATTATATACTTGTATGCTATAACTTGGCTCTGTGCATTTGTGTACCTTTTACCCGTGCTAATTTCCAAACCCTGAAGGTATAGGCACGGAGGTGCCCTTGTTTTTGTTTTGCTTAGTACCTGGAGGTTGGCAACCCTACCAATAGAGCAGGAGGGAGAGTAGCTGGGAGAGAGGAGCCATCCAGCAGCCCAGTAGAAAGG
Source organism: Euleptes europaea (assembly GCF_029931775.1). Classification (NCBI taxonomy): domain Eukaryota; kingdom Metazoa; phylum Chordata; class Lepidosauria; order Squamata; family Sphaerodactylidae; genus Euleptes; species Euleptes europaea. The sequence continues at coordinate 78,548,693 of NC_079315.1, forward strand.
ACTGGGGAGGAGTGAATCACTGCCCTCCTTGAGGGAGAGGCTGGGTACACCTAGAGAAAGGGGTGGGGCTATTTGGAGCTTTAAAGGCAGGTTCTTGGGGAAAGGCCAAGGAGGACACAGCTAGGGGGGAGAGAGACTGACTAAGGACTTGGGAGAGGGGAGCCTCACACATGGCTTTACACTTTCTTAGCAGGATCTGGCATTAATCAAAGTTAAAGAAGATGAGTTCTGCTCAGCATTTGAAGACATTTTGTCCTGCTTTGTCTCTCATACTTTTAAACAATCCACTTGTCATGTTGGCCTTGATGAACTGCAGAGTCCTGTTATTTAAAAATGTTCACCTTCCATTCATAGTCCAGTAGTTCATCATCAAAAAATGAAAGAATGGCTAGCTTGAGAATGACATCAATATAAAATATATAAAATATAAAATAATGTGTTTCATATCTCTTGAGACCATCATTTCAAACCTTTATAATTGCAAGAGATGGGGGAATAGCAAGCAACATCAGTTCAGTCTTGAAACAACATTTTCTCTTTGGATGTTCTCTCTGGCAGGTAGGGTTGCTAGGTCCCTCTTTGCCACTGGCGGGAGGTTTTTGGGGCGGACCCTGAGGAGGGCAGGGTTTGGGGAGGGGAAGGACTTCAATGCCATAGAGTCCAATTGCCAAAGTGGCCATTTTCTCCAGGTGAACTTATCTCTTTCGGCTGGAGATCAGTTGTAATAGCAGGAGATCCCCAGCTAGTACCTGGAGGTTGGCAACCCTACTGGCAGGTGACTTGTTACACTGCTGGCTAGGAAAAGATCGGCTCTGGAATGAAGTGTTGACCTCAACAGTAGGATCATGTGTACCCAACAAAGTTTCTTTGGTGAGACCCATCCAGTTGTGGATCAACAGGGGGTGTCATCTGAAAATGCCACCCCCTACCACCTATCCTTACATCTCGCTGCCTGTCCCCCACCCCAAATTAGTGACCACCTCTTACCATCACCTCACAGAAGCGAGAGCAACAAATGTTTCTTCACCCCATCTTTAAATGCCACATGGGAAGCAATCCATACCCAGTAAGGCTTCCCAAACTCTTGTGTCTTGAGAGATTTCGGGAAGCTCTGTAAGGTATGTGCAGCATACCATGCTGTCTTCAGAGACACCTTCGAGATGTGGAGGGGAGTGTAAGCTCTTGACCCATCGAACCAGAAATCACCACAGAGACAATCAGATTCCAAGCAGATGGCTTTACTGGTCAAATAGGCAATACAGTGCTTTGAAGGCAAGATGACAGCTATGAGTTGTCTTGCCCGTTATTTGGAAATATAAGGCAGAGAAACGGCGGGAGATTGCAAAGCATAAACAGAGCATTATTTCCAGGAGTGGCGTTCCCAGGCTTTGGTATGTGTAGCCGTCCTTGAAGTCTGGACGGTTCAGCAGAGAAACGAAAGGAAACATCTAAACCGAGATAACAGCCTGACATTGAGGAGATCTGGCTCCTGGGTGGAGGCAGGCACAGTAGCAGTGACCATGACAATGATGGGGATGAGAACAAGGTTGATGGCAGAATCTGTTCCCCAAAAATCCATCACCCAAGGTCACCAGCTCACTTCACACATCCCATGATGAAGCTTGGTTGCAATGTAAGAGGTAGCAAGTTTTGAATGGTTTTACAGCGGGCAGCTTTCACTTTGCAAACTAGCCAAGCAATATTAATAAAATTATGAATCCTCAACTTAAGCTTCAGGTCAGATTGAGGGAGGGCTGTATTTGTGTTTTATGATTCACCAAAGTCAGCTCTCTCATTTCTCCCTCGCAATGGTTTCATGGTTTCCAAGCAGAGTATTTTGTTCTTTTCTGAACCACATGTCAATAGATAGAAGATAACTGTCAGACTGTTTTCTGTGCTTGAATGGAATAGTATGTCTTCAGAATGTCCAATGAAATCAAACAAAGGTGGCGTGATAAAAAATTTATTTTAAAGATTAATTTGGTTCCCTTCCTGTTAGATCTTGTCAATTGAAGTTAAAAATCTTTGTTTTTCAGTTTGTTTTCAGTAATTAGGGATTTTCCCCCCTCTAAAAATCTTTCATCCTGCTGATTGTGGTGATGTTTGATGTTATATCAAGTTTGTTCTAGTTTTAATTTTTGTAAACTGCTCTATGACTTCTTTAACTGGAAAGCAGTATAAAATATTTTAAATAAATTCCTGTTGATGTGTATGATCACTCCCTTTCCTGCAGTCATATTTCATCCAGTAATATTGCATGTAACATTATCTCTTCTAAGCAATAACAAATGGATTATTTAAAGGCCAAGAGGGATTTTAGGATGACAGAGAAATTTTTAACACCAAATATTTTATGAAGGTTTTACACATGAGACTAGAACACTACAGAAGAGGTCTTTTGCCATGACTCTTATGGTGAAAAATCAGGTAGATGCTGATGTTAATACATGGGAGAAAACTGTAACATTTAACAATGTATGTAAACATATATTTAATAGAAAAGTATTTATTAAAAATCCGCCAGGCCTGTGTAGACTAGTGTTAAATTCCACTTGCATTGTGTAAAGAAGCTGGAAAGGTGCCTGTGTAAATATGAATGGAGTGTTCGGGTGACCATGAAATTCTGTTTATTCTTAGATTATAATCTTAAATGTCCATATTTATAATGAAACAAGGTTCATTTCTCTTGCAGGGGTCCCCCACCTTGTCAAGCTTGTGGGTGCTTTTAGGAAATTTGTAAAAGGGTAGAGGGTGCCACCACAAAATGAGTGCCACAGAGCTGGTATCACAAAATGGCTGCATCGGGGGCTGGGACAAATCGCACATTTAGGGTTGCCAGGTCCCTCTTTGCCACCGGCGGAAGGTTTTTGGGGTGGAGCCTGAGGAGGGCGGGGTTTCGGGAGGGGAGGGACTTCAATGCCATAGAGTCCAATGGCCAAAGCAGCCATTTTCTCCAGGTGAACTGATCTCTATCGGCTGGAAATCAGTTGTAATAGCAGGAGATCTCCATCTAGTACCTGGAGGTTGGCAACCCTTCACATGTTCCACAAAATATTAGGAGGTTCCAAGCCAAGCATCCTCATACAACAGAGGCAGCTGCTTCTCAATGGACATTCCCTGTAGATAATTCCTCTTGGGCCCTTCTGAAGCACCTTTTGCTCTAAGGGAGACAAAGAAAAGCTGAGATTGGCTCTTTGCTTTGAGGAAGAAACACTGTTTGGTAGGCACATAGAGTATGCATGAACTCAATTAGCTGCCCAGGGATATAGGTGCTACAGATGAATAATCACTCGCTGCCTGAAGTAGAAGGGGGGGGGGCTCTCTAAATGGTTTTGTTGATCAAATCTGTTTAGTTTTCAACATTAAACAGATGAGTAAAAAGAAGTCTTCCAACATGAAAAGTGATCTTTATCAGGATTTGCAGCAAGCATCACAATGCTGTTTAAGTTTCCATTTTAACATGCTGACTAAGTTTATAAGTACTACAGACACAGCAGATGTGAATTAGATATCCTCTTAACGTGAATAAGAAATTGTGGGAGTGGGTGTCAATTCTGCGTATTCTCAGCAACTCACAGCTGCTTCAAAGAGATGTGTAGCAACTTAAGATAAAATAAAACCTATTTCCAAAGTGGTATAAAGGAATTAGTCAAGTTTGCCTCCTTTGTAGGTGCCCCCTCTTTTTGCTTCTTAGGCTAGTTGGGATGTGGCAGAAGGGACTTGACAGGTGAAAATGTGCATTAATGGAAGATGAGTAGTGTCGCTTCCCAGTCCAGCCCTGATGTGAACTGTGCACCTGAAATTTAACTTTTAAACACACTGGAAAGATCCAGTCATGGATCTCCCAGAATCTTACCTGCTTTAACCCAGGCAGAGTTAATGAGGGAGAGTTGAGTTCTTTGCTAGTTAGGTAGAACTGGGAGAGTGTGATGTACAGGAGGTTATTCAGCCAGCCAGCTATTAATGCCTGAGCCTATCTGAAAATCTTAGGAGGCTGTGTATCTTCTTGGTTTCTGTCACAGGGAGCAACCTTGTTGAGACTATAGTTTATGCTAGGAACAGGCCACCTCTTACAGGAGTTCCTGCTTGCCTCTGCTTATGTATGGTTATATATTCACATATAAAGCAAATATTATAAAGTCCATCATAATTCTCCAGTGTTCTTCCTTGGTTGCCCTGCATCAAAATTAAACTCTATAGTGCTGTCCTATATTTCAATAGGAGCCTTGTGGCGCAGTGTTAAGCTGCAGTACTGCAGTCAAAAGCTCTGCTCACGACCTGAGTTCGATCCCGACGGAAGTCGGTTTCAGGTAGCCGGCTCAAGGTTGACTCAGCCTTCCATCCTTCCGAGGTCGGTCAAATGAGTACCCAGCTTGCTGGGGGTAAAGGGGAGATGACTGGGGAAGGCAACGGCAAACCACCCCACAAACAAAGTCTGCCTAGAAAACGTCGGGATGTGACGTCTCCCCATGGGTCAGGAATGACCCGGTGCTTGCACAGGGGACCTTTACCTTTACCTTTATATTTCAATACTCAGGAGAAGTGGAAAGTGTGTTATCCCATGTTACGTGCATAGATAACATGCTCATTTATAACATAGCTACTCAAAGCCCTGGACATGACAGGAGACAGGAAGGATTCCCACTAGTAGGGATGAACTTCATTAAGCCACTAACTTAATTTACTGGAATCTAACAATCTTAAAGATGAACAAAATTTTATTCCAGCACAAACTTTTGTGGAGTAGAGTGTTGGAAGTACGCTGTAGTCCATGAACACTTATGGAAGCAAGGAAAAAGGCCTGCCACCATAGGCCTGTGTGTGAGAGAGGTGTTATTGTCCAGAATTGGCTGTAGTAGATACATTGGACTGGTTCAAACTGGAAGCTATAGCTGATAACCAATGGTGTTTGGCTGTTATCTCTTTTGGACTTTTCTTGTAGTAAGTTTATTTATTTATTTAGAACATGCCACCACACCACCCAATCAAGGTCCACAAGGTGGCGAACATGATAAAACTTTAAAACATTTAAAAGACAAAATATAAAGTTCAATTAAAACACATAAATAACACTAGTAGAAGGGCCAATAACCATTATTGGGGGTATGCCAGACGAAACAAAAAAGTCACACCTGCTGGTGAAAGACACCAATAGAGGGCGACAGAGGAATCTTCCTGGGGAGGGAGTTCCAAAGTTTTGGTGCCCTGATGGAGAGGGCCCTTTTTCGGGATGCCATCTGTTTAGCCTTAGATGGTGGGGGCAACTGAAGTAGGGCCTCCAAGGATGATCTGGTAGAGCAAGTAGGTTCATATGGGAGAAGGTGGTCCTTAAGGTATGTTGGTCCCAGGCTGTTCAGGGCTTTAAAGGTCAATACCAGCATCTTGAATTGAGCCTGGAGGCAAACTGGAAGCCGGTATATGTGGAACAAGACTAAAATGATATGATCCCTAAGACCCTCTCCAGTCAACACTCCGGCCACAGTATTCTGTACCAACTGTAACTGTCTTCAAGGGCAGCCCAGTGTAAAGTGCATGGCAGTAATCTAATCTAGATGTTACCAGGGCATCCACCACAGTGGCAAAGTCTCTTCTGTGCAGGAAGGGCTGCAGTTGGCTCACCAGCCAAAGCTGCTAAAAGTTACCCTGGCCAATGTTGCCACCTGTTTATGCAACAGGAGGCCCAGGTCCAGCAGCACCCCAAGCTATAAACCTGCTCCTCTAGGAGTGCAACCTCATCCAGAACAGAGGATAACCCACTTCCTGAGTCAGACACACACACCCCAGTAGCACCTCCAATTTGTTGGGATTAAGTTTCAGCTTGTTTGCCCTCATCCATTCCAAAACTGCCTCGAGGCACCTGTTCAGTTTCCACAGCCACTCTGGGATCTGCATATTGGTGGCAGCTCAACCCAAATGTCTGGATGACCTCTCCCAGCAGCTTTACATAGATGTTCAAAACCGTGGGGGATAAGATAGAACCTTGGGGAGCCTCATATGCCAAAGGTCAAGGGGCACAGCTACAGTCCCCTAGCATCCTGGCACCTTAGCAATAAAAGCATTCTTTGTAAAAATCCAATGAGGCATACTGACCATTAGAATGGGCCCAGGCAGGGTTCTTATTTGAGAGGATGTCAGTTGTTTGTTGATGCAATGTTCATCAGTATGCTAGGAAGACATGTGTCTAGGGGTGCACTGTTCAGTGGTGTGGCAGAAGTAGTCATTCAGTTGTAGATGCTGGAAGTAGTCCTCCAGGTCACTGCAGAACTGTATAATTTGTTTGGACTTGGTAAAGCAGAAAGGCAGCTCCTGTGAAAAAACATGTTTCTTCTACCTGACTCAGTGTGTGACATGAGAGGCTGACACAGTTGCTGGGTGAGTTTAAAGTACTGTCATTGTGGACAACTATATCATGCAGGAGATATTTTATTGTCCTTTTTGTACAAGCTACACATAGTAGTTTCAGGTGGATAGACATGTTGGTCTGCAGTAGAACAGGTATCTGACAAAGGGAGCTTTGACTCTGGAAAGTGTATGCCCTGGAAATCTTTAGTCTAAGATGCTACTGGACTCAAATCTTGCTCTTCTATGTGTTGTAGATGGCTTGCCTTGTTTCGGCAAAATCCTGTCAAATGTTTAACTGAGTGGAGAGTTGGCTCTTTATAGAAGAACCCAATTCAGAGAGGTCTGTCTTGATCTTTTCCTGTTTGTTGTACAAAATGCTAATAAAATGGGATAGCAGTGTGACATAATTGGTCACCAAAATCTGCGTGGTAGCTAAATGATTCTTCACTCTCAGTTCCTTTGGGATAATGTCTAGTTGTCATTTATCTGCATAAATGTCTTCTTGAGTTTGATGGGTTTGCACTCCATTTAACTGGGATACTTTTAAATCAGTGTTGACTCAGTTGTTAGTAAATCAGCTCAAATATGAAACTGCTATTTCAGTGGGTAATCCCTTAGGCTATAATCTTCAAGTTATTTGTGTTGTGAGTCTTCTAAAGATTTAAGAAGTTAATACATGCATTTGGTATTGCAGTCTTGCCATCAGCCAGATCATTAAAATACTTTCAGCATATACTCACAAAGTCATGTAGCTCTTTGGTTTTCTCATGTTAACACATTAACGGCAAGCATAGGTAGTTACACTTACACTGGAGAGAAGAAAAACTGAGGCTAAAATTTGGTGGCATCTTTTGCTGAGTAGTTTCTGCATGTTTCTTTTTGGGATTGGTATTTTTTTTTAAAAAATACTGTGGTTTCTTTTGCTGCTATAAAGATGGCTTCATGAAAACAGAAATGGCATAAGGGTGAATGCAGATTCAGAATAAATACAAGCTGCAAAGTATTATTTTCATTCATAATAAATAACTCACATTTGACTTAGGCTATAATCCTGCAGTAACGCTTCTTAAATCTCAATGAAGTCAATAGGATTTCAGCAGTTTTGTTTTTAGGATGGCATTGATTTTAAAAATTGGTCCAGTTTCCAATTAAGGATTGAACTAAATGTTAAAAGTAAACACATGTAACTGAAGCCCAATGCTGTTTAAAATGAAAGGCAGTTTTGAGAAGGGACACACACACACACACACACGTGGTGTTTATCCCTTCCCCCGCCAGCAATTTCTCTGCTTCAAATTGACCTTTTTCTTTTTAGAATTCTAGATGGTTTGCTGAACATGGTTTTTGAATGTGGTGGGGAGATGAACCAACATCAGCAGATAGAAAAGAGACAAGCATCCCACCTTCCCATCATCATCAATATCAATATATCTAATTCTCAACCTGGCCAAATCTGAGAATACTTAAACCTGGAGATTGGAGCTGTGAATGGACAAGACAGATCTTTCTATGAACCTGAGAAAAGCCCTAGATCTGCAGAAAAATCTGAAATCTAAAACAAACAAACAAAAATACATTGGGGGTTCAAAACCCCACAAAATAATAGAAGCAGGTTTGTGGCCAAATTCAGGGTGTCGGTTTTGACCTTTACAGCCCTAACCAGTCTGAGTCCAGGATACCTAAAGGATCATCTCCTCCCATATTGACTTCTCCATACAATTGTCATTCTTTTATGGCCTTTATCAGTATATCCCTACCATCAGAAGTACAATGGCTAGAAACAATTACCAGTGCCTTTTCGGTGGTGACACCAAGATGACAGAATGCCTTCCTCACAAGGGTTCATATTCATCCCTCAATGCCAATATTTAGGAGGCAGGTATAGATTCTTCTGTTTCTGCAAGTTTTTGGATTTAAGCTGTTGACTGCTATAATTACCAGCTGGTTAATTATAAAATTCTTATGATCTTTATTTTATTATATCTTTTATATTTCATTGTAAAGCACATTATGGAGTAGAATAGAATTCTTTTCAGAAGACAGCCTTTGCAGACAAACTGACAATATCTAACAGCCTGACCTGCACTCACCTCTTCTCCACTTTTTCCTCCAGGATCCCAGATGTTCCCCATTTTGGGTGTTTTTGGCTACTCCCCTACAGAGCAAATTAACCTTCCAGTTAATAGGCAGACCAGCCCCTTAGTGTTTACCATCTGAAGATTGCCTAATACTAATGGTTTAAAGAATATTCTCGTTAAAAAACCAGTTGAAATTAATATGAACTGTACAAAACAACATGACGTTCCTTTCAATAGGGCTTGCACAAGAGAAGTCTTTGCTAATTGTGCCACAGGTCCCTTAACTACATCAGCACCAAGAATATAGGGTCAACATGTTTGCTCAATCAGCCAGATGCAGTAAAGTTATTTTTTTAACCAGTTTTACAATTTAATTAGGCATCACTGCCACAGAAGCCTTTCTTTTTTGTTTCTTCAAAATAATCTGTAACCAGACAGCCAGAGGAAAAAGTATTTAAATCAGTAATGAAATCCAAATGGCTGTATTGTTTAAGTGAAGGGTACCCTGATTCTCCTCATTCCTCTGAAACAATCATAATTACTTGCAAATGTTGACAGACAGACAGACAGTTCTGAAATGGAAGGTTCCTGTGAACTCTGAACACATTTTGCTTTCTTCCCTGGAAAAGATTAATCCCAGGTAATTGACAGACCCACAGCATAAAACCATTTCAGAATAATAATCTTTAATGCCTTGGTGCACATGAGTGATCTCTTTTGAAATTCCTGACATTCTGACCTTCTCAGCACTTCAGGAAATAGTTCTGTGCATAAGGAACTTTCATCTCTATACAGCATTGTACAAATTTTAAATGAAAAACAGCTACACATAGGACAAGACAATGCTCCTTACTTTGTAAAAAAATTCTGATCTTGGCTTCCCAGATATATGTATCTTGTGTAACAATGAGTGGAACTTTCTTTTGAAATGTGATCAAAGAATTAATTTTTATCATAATTGTAAAATATTATGAGGGCAAATATGTCACTGTATTTAAAATATTTGCCCTAATTCAGATACTGCGAGTCAAATCACTGCTGCATGCATGCCCTCCTCTGTAGATTGGTGCTTTTCACCCTGATGGTGAAAATCTTTGGTTTAGGAGTATATATGTGATACAGGGCCACTTGAGTGCTAGATGTGACATGTAGTGCAATCCTAAGCATGTATACTCAGAAGCAAATCCCACTGAGTTCAGCTGTACTTGTTCCCTGGTAAGGACACTGAGGATTGCAGCCTGAATTTCTGATCCTCATTCCTTTAAAATGTGCAATTCCAGAATTTTCTGAACAATTGGAACACATTTTGTACTGCCATTCTGAAATTACTTGTGTGTTCAAGCTTCTGTTACTCAACAGGACTTAAAATACGTTTGTTGCTCGAGTATATTTGTTTCAAAAAATCCTTTACACAGATACACAATTCCCCTCCAGTCTACTACCTGCATAAATGATAAAAGTGCCCATGTTCGTTTGTACTATGCACTTTCTTATTGCATGAGTTTTGCAGGCATCAGTCTATTTCAGATGCATCATGCAACACAAAGCTAGCTAGTCTTTAAGTAGTCAAGAGTTTCCCCTACCCCTTCCTGTCCATACATGAATTAAAAATAGAGGATTTAAAAATACTGATTTGCTTAAAATAATTAATTTAAAAACTTTTTGTGGATGACCATGCAAGGCTGTCATATTTTGAAGATGTTGGGTACAATCTAGTTCAGTTAAAATAAATGGGAACTATGCATTTGCACACTTAACAGCAGCACCATTTTTACTACCAAACATTTATATAGTTCCAAGACTGGGCTAGATGTTGTTAGGTTCCAGCACCCCAAAGCCTGAGGATTATAAGGCAGGAAATAATGAAATTAAATCAAAAGTTTTTGGCTAAACATTAGCAAGAACTTCTTGACAGAGCAGTTCCTCAGTGGAACAGTAGAAAAGAGCAAGAGTGCAGTAGCACCTTAAAGACTAACAAAATTTCTGGCAGGGTATGAGCTTTCGTGAGTCATAGCTCTCTTCAGATACAGCTAGAATACAGATACAGTGGAACAGGCTTTCTCGGGAGGTGGTGCGCTCTCCTTTGGTTTTTAAGCAGAGGCTAGATGGCCATCTGACAGCAATACTGATTCTGTGAACTCAGGCAGTTCATGAGAGGGAGGACAGGAAGGGATGTGTCAGTGCTTGTCTCTCGTGGCCCTTTCTTACATGCCCAGTGAAATGCCAATAGCTACTTTTGGGTCAGGAAGCAATTTTCTTCTGGCCAGGAATCCTGGAGGGTTTTTTATTTTTTTGCCATCTTCTGGGCATGGGAGTAGGGTTCACTAGGGGTGTGGGGGGGAGGTAGTTGTGATTTTCTTGCATTGTGTGTGTGTGTGTGTGGGGGGTTTGGACTAAATGACCCTGGAGGTCCCTCCCTACTGTTTCTATGATTCTATGTTGAACAACAGTAAATGGTAGTAGTTCCACACACCACTATCATTTGTTCCTTCTGTGAATGTACTCAGTCATGTGATTTTTAAGAAACTGATTAGTCACCAGGAACAAATAAACAATATGGATGCTATGTGCTGAATATAAAATGTAGTTGAGCCATTAATGATTTGCACCTAGGGTTGCCAGGTTCCTCTTTGCAACCAGCAGGAGGTTTTTGGGGTGGAGCCTGAGGAGGGTGGGGTTTAGGGAGGGAAGGGACTTCAATGCCATAGAGTCCAATTGCCAAAGCGGCCATTTTCTCCAGATGAACTGATCTTTATCGGCTGGAGATCAGTTGTAATAGCAGATCTCCAGCCACCACCTGGGGGTTGGCAATCCTATTTGCACCTCCAGTATATATTTCAGCAGCTACCATAGAGAGGCATGCTTAGCGGTCTCAAAAGAAGCTATAAGGTGGGCTAATTGATGGCCCTGAGATTTCAACATGCCACTCTATCCGGAGGCCCTGATAATGAGGTCCAAAACTTCAGCCTCAGGGCCAAAGGCAGAGACTGGCAATCCTAGTTCCTGTAAGCAACGCAGAAATCTTTCTGTCTCAGAGCTTTAGAATGTACCACTGACTCATAATAAAAAAGACTAAAGTCGTACGGTACCAGAAAAGGAAGAGCTTAAGCACTAGTAGAATGCGAAAATATTCATATAGCAATTAGGGAGGAGGGCAGTTGTACAGAAGTTGGAAAGTGAAGGCTAGACATTTTTTTTAATATGAAAGCTTGAAGCTCATGGCTTTGCCCAAAGCAGGCAAAATTAAGAAACAAGCCAAATTGTGCTGCTATTTCCTGACTTAGTGGTGAATGTTGATTTGTTGGGAAGTATAAAAATGTCAACTAGTGTCTTTCCAAACATGTATATTCTGTGAGAGCTTGGACTATTGTACTATATCCTTTCTGAAGAACTGAAGCAAAAACTTGAATTATTTGGGTTCCTTTTAGTTATAGCAAAATCTTTAATTGGCAATTTTAAAGCAGTCAGGCCAGTCAGTTGCTTAACTTAAAATCAAGTGTACATTAAGAGAAAAGAAGGAACATAAACGGATCTCTTGTATTTCTTCTATTTTCTGCAGTTTTGTCATGTGGCAGTCAAAGTGGGAAAACAGCCACCTCTTGTGGCAGCAAGATGAAAGTTACTTTGTAGGTAGCTTACTATTATTTGAGAAACTAACATGCATGTCTGTTCCAAAAAGCAGTTTACCATTGTCTAAAATGGAAATTGTATTTTGTTGTGAGGATGCTGCCTTGAGTCTCAGTGAGAAAGGCAGGTTTATAACATCTTTGCTGTGAAGAGGCATGTTATCTCTGCAGACACAAATTCAGTTTTGAGAACTGCAAAGCCAAGCATCTGCCCAAAATAATCTTACAGATACCTCCGGAAGAGCGTGACATTGTGAATGGATTAATGGAATTCATTTACCAAAAAATTTAAACCATGCACGAATGTAGCCTCGTGCTACATAATTTAAAACTAATCCTTATTTCATGACAGTGTATCTTAAATAGAAAACTATATTTAGATAGATTTTTCCTCAAAAAAGTTTATTTAAAAAATCAGATTTAAATTTTTAAAATCTTTTTAAAAATTTTTTTATTATTGATTGATTTTTATTCACCCTGATAGCTTGTTGAATATGCATGGGCAACTTTCCATAAGAGATGCTAACCCTGTATCATCTCGTAAGAGTGGAAACAGCGAGATGCCTGGGTCAGTATGTGTGTGTGTGTTAAGTGCCGTCAAGTCGCTTCCGACTCATGGCGACCCTATGAATGAAAGTCCTCCAAAATGTCCTAACTTTGACAGCCTTGCTCAGATCTTGCAAATTGAAGGCTGTGGCTTCCTTTATTGAGTCAATCCACCTGTTGTTGGGTCTTCCTCTTTTCCTGCTGCCCTGAACTTTTCCTAGCATGACTGTCTTTTCCAGTGACTCTTGTCGTCTCATGGCGTGACCAAAACACGATAGCCGCAGTTTATCTGCACCTGCTTAAACCTATTATGCCCAACTAGCATGCCAGATGTTTCACTTTGAAAGCAATACTCACTTCTTAGACAGGAGCTGGATCATGCAAAAGCCACAGCAGACTTAGAACTTTTATTTTATTTAGGGGATTTTTATGCCGCCTCTCCTGGGGAACCAGCCCTGGGGAAGGCTTTCTATTCTGCGATTGCCTGGAACACGACGTGCACATGACAAGGGTGAAACAGGTGCCCTGCGCCAACGAGCTACTAGACCACGTACCCACGATGGGCACAGAACCAGTTTTGGAGATGCCTCATTGCCCTCCAACAGGAATTCGCCGGAAGCCGTCTGATGGGCCAGCCGCTCGCTCGGCCCGCAGCGCTGCCAGCTCGGCAGGAAAAGGGCCCGACGGAACCGAAAGAGCTTTAGGGCCGCGGCGGAGGCTGAGCGCGCGCGGGAGGGGGCTTCCCCTTTCGGCTCCCGCGCTTTCGCTTTCGCTCCCAAGCCGAACTCAAGGGCCCGCACGGAGGACAGCGGCCTCACGGCTACGAACAGGTAACGGGGCTGCCGGCATTCAGCGTCTGTCCTGCGGCTGCGCTAGCGGAGGGGGGGGGGGTCCGCTTTTCGGGGCCGGGAAAGAGACAAGGAAGCAACCTCTTCTCCCCCTTTGCTACCGTCGGCGGCCACGCACCGAGCTAAGCAGCCCACTGCGCATGCTCAGGATGGCGGCCGGCTTCTGCGCTCCCCCCCCCCCCGCCCCCCTTCCGAGTTCTAAAGTCAGCCCAGGCCGGACGGGGGTTTCGCGGCGGCCTTCCCCCCCCCCACCCACCCCCCACCGTACCCGCAAGGCCTGCGCCTCTGCTCCCCGCTGCCCTGCCCCTTCACGCCTACGACGTTACTATTGGCGACAGGAAACTCGCGATGTTTGCCGACGGGAAACGCTTCGCGATTTACGCTTTTCCTGACAGAAACGTCCTCGCTGGTTGTTGAGAAGCGAGTCGTAAAGCGCGAGGCGCGATTTTACGACAGAAACGTCCTCGCTGGTTGTTGAGAAGCGAGCCGTAAAGCGCGAAGCGCGACTTTACGACAGAAACGTCCTCGCTGGTTGTTGAGAAGCGAGTCGTAAAGCGCGAAGCGCGATTTTATGACAGAAACGTTCTCGCTGGTTGTTGAGAAGCGAGTCGTAAAAAGCGTAAAGCTCGAAGCGTTTCCCGTCGGCAAACATCGCGAGATCGGAGCTCGGCTTCCCGGTTTCCTTCTCCCGGAGGGCCTCCTGAGCAGCCTCTGCCAGGCCCAGGGTTGTCAGCGCTGGCCTGGCGCGGCTCGACCAAGCCGGTGAAGTGCCCTGGTTGTCTTATAGAGTCCAGTGAAGACAACTAGGAGGAGGTTCAAAAGAGCAACAGTTCTTTATTTAGCTAAACACAGGCCTGGGGGTGAAATAACCCACGAATAAGATGTGCAGAGTTACTCACCCCAGAAACAAAGGAAAGTCAGGATCATTTATGCATTCGCATGGGGCAGGCCCATGGCTGCTGACAAGCAGGTTGAGACACAAAAACACCAGTGCACATTAAGTGTCTACTTCACTCTTAATTAGCATAACCGATAGATATTGGCCGAAGGCGTCACTTAGTGAGTGCCTGATCTTGTGAGCTCGGTAACCAGAAACCACATTCCTGAAGATGAACGTAATTCAGAGCTCTCTACTGGTGAGAGGCTGTACCAGGCACAGAGAGCATGATTTGTTGGTTCATGGCTCCCGGATGCCAACTTCCCAAAGTTTCCATGTGTGTGTGTATGAATACATAGTGTTCTCAACCAGCCCTTATATCTGGGCATTACATCGGCCGCCTACCGCCCTGAGGTCTCCGGGACGGGGGTTGCCAGCTCCCAGGTGGGGCCTGGAGATCTCCTGGAATTCTTGACCTCCAGCCGACAGAGATCAGTTCCCCTAGAGAAAATGGCTGCTCCGGAGGGGGAACTCTATGGCCTTATACCCAGTTGAGCTCCCATTCCTGCTCAAAGCCGGCTCTCTTGGACTCTGCCCCCCAAATCTCCGGGACTTCCCAACCCAGAGTTGGCAACCCTAGGCACCAGAGGCAGCACCAGCATATCCAGGTGGTGGTGGCATGTTAGGGTTGCCAACCTCCAGGTACTCTGTGCTGAAATAGTTAAGAGTGGAGATGGAGGCAGCACGAGGCTCAACAATAACATAAAGACAGCAAATAAGCCTAAGCTAGTATTGAAAAAGTATTATTTCTTTCATAAAGCAAACTAACAAAACAGAAAAATACTCTTAAGAGAAAGCGTGTTACACCACACGTTGGGATGCCTCACAGGGCTTTAAGGCAAAATGTACCACACTGGGCAATGAAAGAAACAAATAAAATACAAATACATACAGCCACTCAGGGCTACAGTTTCAAACAGCCATTCAGGGCTACAATTTCATGCAGCCCCTCTGGGCTACAATTTTATAACAGTGACAGTGATGCTCTATTTTAAGTCCACCTGGATAATGTTCTGTACTGTCACGTGCATTCAATCACTGAAACACAGGAATAAACAAAACAGCTGATGGTTGAAAGGGACGCGTTTCGGAAAATCCTTCTTCAGGGACCTGGCAACCCCATGGCACGTGTTGATGGAAGGGCCGCAACCTGTGCCCGTTGCTCCCTTTCAAATTGCTGCCCTTCACTGATCCGGTAATGAATGGGAGTGTGTACCTGCAAGTTTCCGTTTGGGGAGCTTTGCCAGCTCTGCTGTCTGAGGTCCTTTCAACGGGGGCTTATCTGTGGGACCACCGCTACCCTTGCCACTGATTGCCCATATTCAAACAAGCTGTCCCTGAAGTTCCCAAAGAGACTCTTGATTCAAACATTCTTGGCCAGTTCAGGTACAGTCTAGGTTATTCTGTCTGGCACTTCAAACTGGAAAACCAGTAGATCTGACCTTGATTCCCTGTGCCACCGGATTGCTAAGCAGGTGAGAAATATGCCAGTTCTGGGGTTTTTATATCAAATCCTCCAGCCTAATCAGGTAACACTGGAGAGTTAGTCAGGGGCGCCTGGCTGACATAAAATCTCCATTGCCTTCGTCTAGTGGAACTTGTTGCCGTGGGAAAAGATAGCAGAGAGGTATTGCCTGTTCTTGGGAGTGAACAACTGAGGTACATATACTGGTCCACAGAAGCGAGAGTCAGGCTTGTGCATTGTTCTCCACCAGGCAGATCATTTATTTAAAATTCTTATAAGATTCTTCCTTCATAAAAAAAAGTTTGAAGTAGATTCTTAACTACTGCTAACAAGAACCAAAGCACTTCTTTGACTAGTGTCCCTCATGCAACCATCTTTGTGTATGTGTGTGGTGGTTCAAGGGCTACTTGTCTATACTTCAGTTGTCATTGGAAGATACACAGGTGATGGGAAAAGGTGCACAAGCCCATAGTTCATATTTGTGTCCCACTGAGTTGATCAACTGATGATAGCCTGTCAACTGAGTGTTGCTAGATCAGTGCAGCAGTTGGCCAGAGAAGCTGCATCTGATGGACTTTCCCTTTCTCTTGGGGAACATGCATGGCAGGCCCATGGCAACTTATCAGGTACTCTTTCCAGCAGCAGCAGTTCTAACCCCCTTTTCCCAAAGCAGGCCTGGATGCAGAAGCTATTCTGGGCTCTTTAACTGGTCCAGTCGCTAACAGCAATCCCATCTGTCATAGTCAGACCAATTCCTTCCACAATACTGGCATCCCTATTTTGTCGGGATTGATTCTTGGCCTCCATCCACTTGACCACAATGTGCATGCAGTAGTGCAGTACAGAAAAGGCAGCTTAGTTAATGAAATCTGGAGTTGGGTGTTGTTGGCACACAGATGCCATCAGCCCCTGAATGCTGAAGATGATCTCAGCTGTTTGATATTGATATTAAATAACTCTGGCAAAAGTGCCAACTCATGTAACCTTAAAAAGCATGTCGGGCATAATTTGAACTGCAGCCATGAACTGCAGCCATGGAACAGAGTTTACTCTTTCTCCACATGCCAGTTTTGTGCAGACACCCCCCCTCCCCCAAGCTGTTATCCATTTTGGTGGGTGGGGGGGGGGGAAGTTGCCTTATGGATGCCTGTCTCTTTTCCTTACTGGGGTCAGTAGTAGCTTGAGGGGCCCAGTTCAACAACTCCTTGCACAGTGCTGTGGCCCAAATCCAAACTGGAAACCCCTTGTGGCTACTTTGAGAAGTTAAAAATACATGTAGAGATTCAATCACAGAAGGCAATGAGAAAATAAATGAAACATCAATGAAAAAACAAGAATTATTTATGTATTGATTTAATTTAAAAATTTTGTTCTAGGTTTGCATCCGGGGATACCATGACCATCTGAATAGGACGGCATTCTGCTGTTTTTGAGATCATACTTTTGCTTTGAAGATGGTGCAAATATTCTTATTGCTAGGTATTTTGAACCTTGCTACTCTGTTGAGCTGTGATCACCATAGTGAGACAGGCTATTCGAGCAAACCATTTCCTTGGAATAAAGTGAGACTCCCCAAGCACGTTGTTCCAGTTCATTATGACCTTCTTATTCACCCAAACCTGACCACTCTTACTTTTACTGGATATGCCAAAATAGAGATCACAGTGCTTCAGCAAACTAGTTCAATCATCCTGCACAGCAAATATCTCCACATCTCCAAAGCTACCATCCGAGGAGAAATGGAAGGCATTCATGCTGAGCAAGGAGTGGCGGTTTCAGAATATCCACCATTTGAACAGATTGCCCTTCTTACTGATGAACCACTGCAAGTTGGAAACAACTATTTTATTATTATCGAGTATTCTGCTAATTTGTCAGACAGTTTCCATGGCTTCTATAAAAGTACATACAGAACTCCAGAAGGAGAAGTAAGGTAAGTGTTCTTTCAGACTAGCATTTGATTTGTTGGGATAGGTTGCTTCTTGAGCTGTTGTTGCTAACCATTATTTCCATTTAGGTTTGTATGCATCCTTCTGACCCTCTCACTTCATGTTTATTATGGATTTCTAAATTATTATTATATAATAATAGACCAAGAGAAAGCTCTCACACTCACTTGCTCTTATTGAAGAAGCTTTCATAAATGAGACTATAAATAGTTTGGGTTCCCCCCCTCCCCAGCTTGTGACCTGGTTAGTGCAGCCTATAAAAAAGGAAACACCCCATTTTAATCAAAGAGAAGAAATGGGGCTGCGCAGTTTCAAAGACTGGTAGATTCTTTTCTTGTTCTCAGGAAGAGATTCTGTTTTGAAGATGTGCCTTTTTGTTGGTTGTTAGAAACATAATATCTAGGCGTAGTGGCCTCCTCTACACTAGAAAAGGTCTGATGTGGTGGTCCTAGGAGCACAAAAAATATTGGCTTTTCAACATAATTGTGGGTTACTTTAGTATCCACTGAGCAGATGCTGGAAATGCAAAAAGCTGTACAAGTGCCTACTGTGAAAGCTCCATCCCTCCCCCTTTTCACCAGAACTGTCTAAACTTGTATTTGTTATCACTAATGCATGGATGGCTTAGTTTGCTTTATCTTTTCTAGGGTAAGAGTAATTAACAATACCATCTTAAACACAGTTACACCCTTCTAAACCCACTGACTTCAGTTGACTTAGAAGTGCTAGAAGATGGCACTTTTAGTCTGAGAACCTTTGAAATTAAGGTTATATTTATGTAGTTATCTGTAGTAGCAGATTTTGGCCCTGTGCCTATGTAGTTAAGGGTGCTTGTTGCTCTTGTCTTCAGTAACAGTGTCAGGAAATGGCTTCCCTATTCCAGTGGAAGGACAAAACTTCAGTGTTTCCAGCCCACAGTTTAGAATACTAGAGTTTAAAAAAACCTAAGCCTCATACAACATCAGGAACAACTCTTTGTTTCCAAGCCTTTGCCAATAATGTTTTATGTTTCGTTTTCCAAAACATAGGAATTGGGGATGAAGAGAACAAGTGAAAAGTATCAGAATACGTTCAGTGTTAAGTAACTAGTTTTGGAGCAGTTTTTCCACTTGTAAATGCTAGAAAAGGTAGCTCATGGAACCAAAGGCAAAATTCAAAGGCAAAATGACCAGATTCAGATGACAAGCTAAGCTGATGTTGAGCCAGCATTGTGCATGAATCTCACTTGATGCCGATCTCATACATGCACCTCAACCCTGCTTCTTTCTCTTCCTTCTCACATGGAACACAAGAAATCCTGGTTTAAAATTAACTCTAGTCATCTGTGACATACAGTGAAGACACCTGGGTTAACTAAAGCTAGTTTTCACCCACAAGCTGTGATTCTAAACCAGGGTTTCATCCAGACCTAGAATCCTGACTTGTCCAGGTAAAGCTAAATCCAGCTGACTCAAGCACTGGTCTTTGTATGTTGTGGATAATGAGTTTATTTTTAACCTCAGACAGGGAGCAGGCTGAGTGAGGTAAGCATTAAACCTGGAGTACTGGATTCAGGAACCATGTTGGCTTAATGTTATGTCTGAATGCAGCCTAAACTGTTTTGGCTTTTGGTATGGTTTCTGATTTGGCCCTGATGAATAAATATAAGCTGCTCATTATGTGATTTATAGTATATACGTGTATCATCTCTATCAAGGTAACATTTTCTTTTTCTGAATTCTAGGGTGCTTGCATTAACACAGTTTGAACCAACAGCTGCCCGAATGGCCTTCCCTTGCTTTGACGAACCTGCATTCAAAGCTAGATTTTCTGTCAAGATCAGAAGAGAACCAAAACATCATGCGTTATCTAACATGCCTGTAGTATGTATTGACTTTTGAATGCTTAGTTCAGGAAAAGAAAATAGAACAGAGGAAATTTAAAGATCACTTAAAAACAACAACCCACCAAGTTAAAACTGCACATACTATGCTTGTTACTTATTTTTGGCATTCACATAAGAAATGAAAGGAAAGCAAAACAAAACATCAAAACTCCTATATAAATTTAATGAAAACTCAAGAAGGTTGTGAGGCTTGGGTTAGTTGCATTAGAAGTAGAGAGCAACCAGCTTCTACTATAGAAGTTTGTAGTCTAGTTGAGCCTGCAGGCTCTTTTCGGATTCGGAGGAAGGATAGAGGGAGCCCCAACAAAACGGCTGCCGTGCTGAATGGGACCAGCTGTTTGTTTTGGGGGGGGGGGGAGATGCTGTTTGTTTCATCTTCAAAGAAAGGGAGAGGTTGCCAGTTCTAGAGACATAAGAAAGCCTGGGTCTGTGGCCAAGCCAAGGGTCCATGGCTGTGATGCGTCTGGCCGGGATGAGTTTTGTGCTTTGCTAGTCAGACCACCCAAAGTTCCCTATTTTTTTCCTGTTCCATTCAAGATATTTTAGATTTTATTCCCAAGACTCCAGAAGCAAGCAGATACCAGGAAACAAATCAGTGGCACCATGTTAGGGATCGCTTTCCCACTATAGTATCGTTAACCTGTAACAAGTATCCAGTATCCACAGCTTGGATCCTGCCTAAATTTCCACAGGTGTAAGGGAGATGGTTTTCATTGGTCCCCCTCTTCCACGATAGACCTCTGATTTCCGCCTAAACTATTTTTGGAGGTCGCCATCCCCCAAGAACAGCATTTCAGGGGATATTTTGGGCTGCCATAGGTGGAACAGCAAAAATCATCTCCCTTCCTTTTGCCTGTAGAAATTCTACGCAGGATCCAGGGCATAGGTTTGCAGCTTTTAAGGGTGGTACATAGCACATAGTCCTTCGTTAGGAAGCTGTAATGTGTATGTGTGTAATACATGCAATGCTAAGCTAGAGATAAGATGTAATAGAGTTTTTAAATTTAGGTGAAATCAGTAAACATCATGGAATGGCTCATTGAAGACCAGTTTGAGATTAGCATGAAGATGAGCACCTATTTGGTAGCCTTCATGGTTTCAGATTTCAAATCAATTACAAAGATGACCTCCCGTGGAATTAAGGTATTGTATCACTGAAATGTTTGTAAGTTCTTAAGTGTTTGTAATTTCTTAAGAAGGCATTCAGAATTCATACATGCCTGTGTTTTTCAGGTTTCAGTATATACTGTACCATACAAGATCAAGCAAGCATCCTATGCCTTGGATTCAGCAGTGAAACAACTAGACTTCTATGAGGGATATTTTAAAATTCCATATCCTTTGCCTAAACAAGGTATTTTTGTGTTTGTTGTTAGGTTTTTAAATCTTATTTCTTCTGAGGAGCTCAGGGCAACACATGTGTCACCTGTCCTATCCTTACAGTAGCCCTTTGAGATAAGATACACTGAAGAAAGTCTTGCTCAAGTTGATCCAGTAGGCTTCATAGCAGTGAAGGAAATGAATCCAGGTCTCCACAGTCCCAAGTTTGACACCAACTACCCTGCTGGCTCTTTTATATGTAATCTTTTGTGGTCCTTTTAAGAAAAAAAATTAAAAATGTTAATCATTTTAATACTGTAAATCAGGCTGAAAAAATTCTATGGGAATCATTTCCAAAGGAAAAACTGCTGGTTTGTATGTGCATTGATGAATTAAGTGGTGTGAGAAGATAACATTTTCAAAATTATTTCTTTGCAGACTTAGCTGCTATTCCTGATTTTCAGTCTGGAGCAATGGAGAATTGGGGATTGATCACATACAGGGAAAGTTCCTTGATATATGATCCTGAAAAATCATCAGCATCATCTAGACTTTGGATTACTATGGTTATAGCCCATGAACTTGCTCACCAAGTAAGTTATACCTGAGATTTATAATAAGAAAGTGAGACTTATGTCTTTTTTTTGTCCGGATGGCTGAAGTCGGAGGGACGTAACATGTTAATTGACAGCAGGATTAAATTTCTGAAGTGGTGTGTAAATTGTTGAAAGCTGATATTTGTTGATCTTTGTTGCATGATAAATGCCATGACCACCAATAGAATCTTCAGCATTATTTCACCAAGTTGTTTGTAATTTGAGCAAGTCGTGCATCCAGTTTCCTGTCTGCTTTTTGCAATTTTTGTTTTTTAATATTTTATATTTTATTAAAATTTTCCAGGGTATAGAAAGGAAAAATAGGAAGGTGGGGGTGGGGGAAATCAGAATATAGAATAAAAAGACTTCATTTCTTGGATTCTTCTAGCACAACCGCAGCCCTCCTCGTTTCCTCATTTAGAGCCCTGACTCTTTTCCACTGATGCTACCGCTTATATTCAATTATTTTCCATTTCTCATTCATTTTTATTAAGGAATATAGATCCCACTATTAAACCTTTTGATTTCTGATTCTATTTCTACCATTTCAAAGCATACTATTATACCATTTAGTTATCCGTATGTATTACATTACTTTTAGTATCTAAGTAATCATTGCTCTTTCCTTAACTTTCACTATATAGCTAACACTAATACCTATAACATAAGTCACGAATATCTGTCATAGAAAGATTGCAATTTTTAAAACAGAATGTTCACTGCCACGTCTATAGTGACCTATCTGCAGTTTTTGTCATGTGTGGTCCAGACAGACTTAGGATCATTGGTTTCAAGTACCATTGGTTTCAAGAGAATCATGAAGCAATTGTATAAATCTTTGCAATTGAAAGCACTGTGATTTAAATGCTTAACTTTGGTTAGATTGTGCCCTGTGTTAACTGATAATGTTATATAGTGTTCTTGAAATTTGGTTACTGTTAATAAGTCCTGTGGCCTTGGCGGGGAAAGGTGGGGGAAGCCAGAACCCATGACACCAGAATGGTAATGTTAATGATTGTAGCTACCTGCTTAAGCATTAAGAAAGCACCCTTTGGGACTTAGAAGCAGTGATCCCCTTTTCCAGCACAGGGAGGTGGTTGTCGTGTGCTGCTATTAAGAAACAGGAGAGAGAGAGGAAGATAGACATTGCTGAGGATTAGCTGAAGCTGTTCGAAGGTGTCGAATCTTTCTCTAGGAATCTGATGTAGGGTAGCTAGTGCTGGCGCGAACTACTGATGTCATCAGCGCACACCTGCTGGAGGTCCAGCTTCACTCAGCAACAGGCATTGAGGCAAGTCTCCTTAGTGAGGCTCTGACCGTTGGCACAGAAGGCAACATCCCATTCTTGCCCACATCCCACTGGGGTAGGTTGACTGGGCCAAGAGGCAGAGTGCCGATCTGCTTTACTCTCACGGGGAATAATCAGAATTTCTTCTGCTCAAAATGTTTTTGCTGTAATTGCTGTAATTTGTAATAATGAAAATCTGGGTCAGATCTAGTTATGAGATTATCTTTCTTACAGTGGTTTGGAAACCTGGTCACCATGGAATGGTGGAATGATCTTTGGCTGAATGAAGGATTTGCAAAGTTTATGGAATTTGTGTCAGTAAATGTTACCCATCCGGATCTGGGAGTTGTAAGTATTATGCTGCCCTGTTTATTTATTTAAAGTCAATTCTTTAAATAGATAAAAGCTGTTAGTTGAATATCATAGTTACTGTTATTAACAATAATAGTGCTGATTTATGCACTGCCATACTAAACTGGAAGAGACCAACAAGTCCAGCTTCTGTTGCATGTTAAGTCCATCTGATCTGTGACAGGCTGCTGTACAACCCACATTCCAGACTACTCTGTGCCAGAAGCAGAGCAATTACACAACAGAAGGTGCTTAAATAGTA
The DNA here is from genome assembly GCF_029931775.1 of Euleptes europaea. NCBI lineage: Eukaryota > Metazoa > Chordata > Lepidosauria > Squamata > Sphaerodactylidae > Euleptes > Euleptes europaea. The sequence goes on from NC_079315.1 coordinate 78,572,186, forward strand.
GACAGGCAGGTGTGTTAGTCTGCTAAATTATGCAGGAGTCTGAAAGATGAACCAAGACTTTTACACTGTGAACTTTTGTGAGTCAGAATTCACTTCCTCAGATGCATTTTTATACATAGCAGTTGTGTGTGTGTGTGTGTGTGTGTGTGTGTATAAAGTGCCGTCAAGTCACAACCCCTTTTGGGGGTTTTCATAGCAAGAGACTAACAGAGGTGGTTTGCCAGTACCCTCCTCTGCACAGCAACCCTGGTATTCCTTGATGGTCTCCCATCCAAATTCTAACCAGGGCTGACCCTGCTTAGCTTCTGAGATCTGACGAGATCAGGCTAGCCTGGGCCATCCAGGTCAGGGCATATAACAGTTAGCTTGAGACAAATAAAACAAGCCAGCCAAGCAGTATGCTGCACTGGAAGTCGAAGCCAACTGATGGGAAATTAGCTAAATCCCAACCCAGCTTCCTGCCACATGTGTGAGAAGGGGCCCGTTTGCCCTGCGCGCATGTTCTCTGACCACATGATCCGGGACACATGGACCTGATCACAAGGCAAGCAGGAACCCCTCCTTACCACCGCTTTTTCTGCTTGCAAAAGCAGTGTAGGAGAAAAGGCTAAAGCTGCTCCCTTCCACACCATGCTGCTGTGCAGAATCAAGCCCCACAGTGCTGTTTCAAGGCTGTAGCCCCATCCTAATCTACTCCACCCCCATGGTCGTGAGATCTCATGCTTTTACATTCAGTTGAGCCCTTGGTATATAATTTAAAAGTGAATGTCAAAATCTGCAAACAAAATGTTTTCTGGCTTGTTTTTCTTCTATTAGGAAGATTATTTTTTAGACAAGTATTTTGGTGCCATGAAGGTGGATGCATTAAATTCCTCACATCCTATATCTACTGCTGTTGAAGATCCAGCTCAGATTCTAGAAATGTTTGATGAGGTTTCCTATGATAAGGTACAAGAAGAAACGTTTATTGACTGAAATATATCTGCTTTTTATCTATTTCAACCTGAAAGAGAGTGTTCTGTTAGTGTTTAGGTTTAGTCTGACAATTTAAATCAGAAGACCTCAAAAGTATCTTCTGATGGTGATTTGGATTTGTAAATAACAGCGACATGTCTAATTTGCCACATTAGAAACATTCATCACATTCATCATAAGATTTTAAACAAATTCTATACTCTGTTTAGAGGAAGAAATTTAAAAATTCAATAGCAGCAGACGTCAAATTGAGCCACTGAAATTTCACTTTGATTCCCAAAATTGTTCTTGCATGCATTAAATGTGATGCATTACCCAAATCTAAATTTTGTAAAATTTCAAATTCTAGGTGAGGAAGTTTACGAATTAGAATTTTGGCTTGAATCATATGTAGCAGCGCGTGGAGCTGCACTACATAAATGGCAACATTCTGCTTCCCACCTCCCACTGGAATCTTCTAGGCCTCCTAGAACTGCATCCCTGTAGGTAAGCAGAGCCCCAAAAAATCAGGGAAGGCAAAGGGGGGGAGCTGCAGTGAGAGGTGGGAACCGACAAAAATTGCTGCCCTCCTCTTTGAGAGGGAAAGGGGGTTAAAATACAATATTTTTTTAGTGTGGTTTTACCTCTTGTACATTATGTTACTGATGATGGTTTTTCTTAGATTGTCTACTTTTTCATGAACTTACAGTGAGGGAAAAAAGTATTTGATCCCCTGCTGAATTTGCTTGTTTGCCCTCTGATGAAGAAATGACCAGTCTATAATTTTAATGGTAGGTCTATTGTAGCTGTGAGAGACTGAATAACAACAGGAAAACCCCCAAAAACCCAGAAGACAAAAGTCAGAGATTGATGTGCATTATAATGAGTGAAATAAGTATTTGATCCCCTATCAACCAGCCAGATTTGATCCCCTATCAACCAGCCAGATTCGATCCCCTATCAACCAGCCAGAAGTCAGGCTACCTGGTATCTTCACTGTATGTAACGAGCTGAGATTAGAAGCACCTGCTGTAAGGGAGGGGTCTTACCTGTAATCCCAGCTCGTTACAGTACCTGTACAAAAGACACCGGTCGACAGCAGCAATCAATCCATCAGATTCCAAACTAGCCACCATGACCAAGACCAAAGAGCTGTCCAAGGATGTCAGGGACAAGATTGTAGACCTGCACAAGGCTGGACTGGGCTACAAGACTTTTGCCAAGCAGCTTGGTGAGAAGGTGACAACAGTTGGTGCAATAATTCGCAAATGGAAGAAACACAAAATAACTGTCAACCTCCCTCAGTCTGGGGCTCCATGCAAGATATCATCTCGTGAAGTTGCAATGATCATGAGAACGGTGATGAAGCAGCCCAGAACTACACGGGGGGAACTTGTCAATGATCTCAGGGCAGCTGGGACCATAGTCACCATGAAAACAGTTGGTAACACACTACACCGTGAAGGACTGAGATCTTGCAGAGCCCGCAAGGTCCCCTTGCTCCAAGACAGCACATGTACAGGCCCGTCTGCAGTTTGCCAATGCACATCTGAATGACCCAGAGGAGAACTGGGTGAAAGTGTTGTGGTCAGATGAGACCAAAATCGAGCTCTTTGGCATCAACTCAACTCGCCGTGTTTGGAGGAGGAGGAATGCTGCCTACGACCCCAAGAACACCATCCCCACCATCAAACATGGAGGGGGACATATTATGCTTTGGGGGTGTTTTTCTGCTAAGGGGACAGGACACCTTCACCGCATCGAAGGGACGATGGACGGGACCATGTATCATCAAATCTTGGGTGAGCACCTCCTTCCCTCAGCCAGGGCATTGAAAAGGGGTCAAGGATTCCAGCATGACAATGACCCAAAACAGACGGCCAAGGCAACAATGGAGTGGCTCAAGAAGAAGCACATTAAGGTCCTGGAGTGGCCTAGCCAGTCTCCAGACCTTAATCCCATCGAAAATCTGTGGAGGGAGCTGAAGGTTCGAGTAGCTACACATCAGCCTCGAAATCTTACTGACTTGGAGAGGATCTTCAAAGAGGAGTGGGGCAAAATACCTCCTGAGATGTGTGCAAACCTGGTGGCCACCTACAAGAAACGTCTGACCTCTGTAATTGCCAACAAGGGTTTTGCCACCAAGTACTAAGTCATCTTTTGCAAAGGGATCAAATACTTATTTCACTCATTATAATGCACATCAATCTCTGACTTGTGTCTTCTGGGTTTCTGAGGGTTTTCCTGTTGTTATTCTGTCTCTCACAGCTACAATAGACCTACCATTAAAATTATGGACTGGTCATTTCTTCGTCAGAGGGCAAATGGGCAAATTCAGCAGGGGATCAAATACTTTTTCCCCTCACTGTAGGTACTCACTAGCACCATGGCCATTACTTGAGAAATCCCTCTTCCTCTCCTCATTTCTCCTTTCTCACATGGCTTGATAATGAAAGATTTTTGTATTCATAGTGAACCCTAGTTTTTATCTATGACTAATCTGCATGCGGTTGTTTCAATTCTGTGCTCCAAACCAGAGCTTGGAATCCGGGCCTCATGTAAGAAGGCAAACCATGTTTGGTGGTTTGGATTTAATGATAAAATGTGATTTGATGTGAATCTGAAAGTCACATATTAAGAGAGATAATGATAAACTGTGATTTGATATGAATCTGGAAGTTGCATATTGAGGGAGTGTGAGGAAAATAGGGAGGAGAGGAATCACATTTTTTCACCTTATTGATTTGCATGGACAGATCTGAAATGAGAACCACTACCAATAGATAAGAAAGCAGACAAGGATGTAGGAGCCTCCTAATCTGGAAATATGGACATTAAATACAAGTTTATGATTAATCAGTCACTTGATAAGAAAATGTAGATTGCATTGCTTCATTCCTCTCTTTTCAGGGATCTTGCATTCTCAATATGCTAAGAGACTATCTCGGCTCAAAGGTGTTTGAGGCTGGTATTGTAAAATATTTGCGACGATTTAGCTATCAAAATACACGAAGTGAAGATCTGTGGAACAGCCTGTCAGAAGTAAGTATTTATTAATATTTTCACAAACAGTGCCATATTTTTAAGAGTTGCTGACTGATTGGTTTAAACAATATTGAGCTCTCATGTTATAATGGAGTAGTGGTTAAGAGCGGTGGACTCTAATCTGGAGAACTGGGTTTGATTGTCCACTCCTCCAAGTGAGCAGCAGACTCTAATCTAGAGAACCGGGTTTGTTTCCCCCCTCCTACACATGAAGTCTGCTAGGTGACCTTGGGTCAGTTACAGTTCCTTCTGAACTCTTTCAGCCCCACCAACCAGTGCGGTGTAGAGGTTAAGAGCGGTGGTTTGGAGTGGTGGACTCTGATCTGGCGAACCGGGTTTGATTCCCCTCTCCTCCACATGCATGGCGGAGGCTAATCTGGTGAACTGGATTTGTTTCCCCACCCCTACACACGAAGCCAGCTGGGTGACCTTGGGCAAGTTACAGCTCTGTTAGAGCTCTCTCAGCCCCACCTACCTCACAGGGTATCTGTTGTGGGGAGGGGAAGGGAAGGTGATTGTAAGCGGGTTTGAGTCTCCCTTAAGTGGTAGAGGAAGTCGGCATATAAAAACCAACTCTTCTTCTCCTTCTACCCCACAAGGTGTCTGTTGTGGGAAGAGGAAGGGAAGGCGATTGTAAGACAGTTTGAGACTCCTTTCAGTAGAGAACGTCAGGTTATTGTGTAAACTTCTTCTAACAATGATTCTTTTAAAAGATATGTCCTGCAGGTGGCACTGATGAAAGTCAAGCAGAAGATGGAGTGTGTACCAGAAGCCAGGAGACAATCTCTGCTTCAGTGAGCTTGTGTTTTATTATATATTTCTAATTAGAAGTCTAAAAATATTCTCTGTCCTTTTTCACTGTGTGTAAAGTGTGTAAAGTCCTACAGCACTAGCTTATGATTCATTATGAACCATTTCCTCAGCAGCAAACTGCTGTAAGGTCACGTGGACAAAAGTATGTCAATACAAGAACTGCAGCAGTGCATAAGTTAGTATGTGTGCTTCAGAATGCTCTGCAGCAATTGCAGAGGACTGTTGGGTGCATGACTTAGATCATGTGCTGCAGCCAGTTCCCTCAGCCACCTGTGCATTAGTGTGGCAGGCTGTTTCCCTCAGTTATTTCACAGTATGTAGGCCACATAATGGGAAGGGCTCCCTGGTTGCCTGTATATTTTGAACCAAGGGGATTGCATCTTTCCCATTTAGAGTAAATAAGATTTTTAAAGCAATTACTATAAAAAGTCATCAAAAGATGACAAAAGTTAGCCCCCTGTGGTTGCAACACCCCATCCCGGTGTGTGTGTATTCTGACCTCTCTTTTTAAAAAAATATTTCTCTGATTTATAGCACTGGACCAAGGGTGCACTCCACAATGTGAAGGCAATGATGAACACTTGGACCCTGCAAAAAGGATTCCCATTAGTGACTGTGACAGTGAGAGAGAAGAACATCCATCTCCAACAAGAACACTATATGAAGGGCTCTCGTCTTTCTCCACCAACAGGGTAATGGCAAAGGAACAAATGAGGCTCATATTTTATTCGACTCTAGAAGAAAAAACAGTTTCACTTACCTGTAACTGTTGTTCATCTGGTGGATCTTCTATGCAGGCACACATTGGGACTGCGCAGGCGCAGGCCAGCCACGGATAAGATTTGTCAGCTTCTAGCAAAATCTAAAAGAGAGTGCTCCCCCTCCCCTTGGGGCATGCAATCTCCCCGCCCACGGGTGACATGACCCAAGGGGGAGGGAGCACTCTTCCCTCCAGTTCTCCAACCTGCCGCCACGGAACCAACCACTGGTCTAGCGGAGAGGTCCCACAGCGGGGAAGGAGGGAGGGATGTGTGCCTGCATAGAAGATCCACCAGATGAACAAGGTAAGTGAAACTCTGTTTTTCATCTGCGTGGCTTCTATGCAGTCCCACATTGGGAGAGTAGCGAGCTCGCTTACCAGGACGGTGGGTGTGGGACAGTCACCTAAATAAAGACTGCAGTACGGCACATCCCACAGCTGCATCTCTTGCCGAGTCCACATCCATAGTGTAGTGTTTCATAAACGTAGAGGGCGTGGACCAGGTAGCAGCCTTACAGATGTCCCGGATATCTAACTTAGAGGAAAAGGCGATGGAAGCCGCATACGCTCTGGTAGAATGCTCTTTGATCATAGGAGGGCACTCCTGGTGAGCAAACTCATATGCCATTTTGATGGTTGACATGATCCACCTCGAGAGCGTCTGAGGAGAAGCACGACGACCCTTGCGGTGTCCGCTGAAACAAACAAAAAGGTTGTCATCTTTACGGAAGTTCTGAGAACTTTCAATGTAAAAAAGAAGGGCTCTGCAGACATCGAGGGAATGTAATGCTCTATCAGCATCAGAGGATGGGTGAGGGGAAAAAAAGGGAAGGACAATGTCCTGTGTAAGGTGGAAGGCTGAAACAACCTTAGGTAAAAAGGAAATCTTAGGCTTCAATACTACCCTATCCGAGTGGAACTTAGTATAAGGAGAGGAATGTGACAATGCTGACATGGCGCTCACCCTCCTTGCCGAGGTAATGGCGACTAAAAAGGCTGCCTTGAACGATAGTAAGGCCAATTCGCAAGTAGCTAATGGCTCCAACGGAGGTCTCATGAGTTGTGAAAGGACTAAGGAGAGACTCCACTGGGGAACTGGTGGAGTGACAGGAGGGTACAAGTTATTGAGACCCTTCAAAAACTTTTTGGAAAGGGGATGAGAAAAAACTGAAAAGGAGTCACTATCCGGGATGAAAAGCCGATATTGCGGCTAAATAAACTTTAATGGAAGAATTAGATAAGCCATCATCTTTGAGGGATAGAAGGTAATCAAACACAACAGACAGTGGGCAATTGATTAGGTTGTTAAAAATATTTCCCCAATCAGAAAAACATCTCCATTTAGTGTTGTAGGACCGCCGTGTGGAAGACTTTAATGAATGCAGCAGAACCTTAGCTACCCTGTTGGACCACTGCCCCGGGGTAGCACCCTCCAGGCCGCAAGCTGCAGGTCCGGGGGAGAGTGGGAGGGATTCCTCGGAAGAAGAATGTAATTCCCTTGTGCAAGTGACATGAGCACTGCGAACCATGACCTCCTGGGCCAAAACGGAGTGACAATGATGGCATCTGTCTTGTCATGGTTCACCTTGGCTAGGGCCTTGTGAAGTAGAGGGAATGGGGGAAAGAGATAAAACAGAGCCCCGTTCCAAACTGCCTGAAAGGCATCTCCCATTGAGCCCGGGCTGGCTCCCGCCCTCGAATAGAACCTGGGACACACTGAGTTGAGGTGTGTGGCAAAAAGGTCTATTTGCAGATAACCCCAATGGCAAAATATTTGGTGGAGACAATCGCTGCTCAGGGTGAGCTCGTGCGCTTGATTGGGAAGGCGACTTAGAGCGTCTGCTAGTGTATTGCTTTTGCCCGCAATGTGAATCGCTACAAGAGTAGCGCGATGAGCTATGGCCCATTCCCAGATGTCGCTGGCTTCCTTGGAGAGCGAAACGGACCCTGTGCCCCCCTGCTTGTTTATATAGAACTGGGCAGTGGAGCTGTCTGTGGCGATCTAAATGTGCTGTCTGTCCAGGTGCCCTGTGAATGAAGACAGAGCAAGACCGACAAATTGATGTGCAACCGGGATTCTAGGGAAGACCAAGTACCCCAGGCCATAAGGTCACCACAATGAGCTCCCCAGCCTGACAGGGAAACGTCTGTGAACCTCTGAGGAGAAGGGCGATGAAAGGGGACACCTGAGAGGATGTTGGCATTGTGTGCCCACCATTGCAAGGAAGAAATAACATATCTAGGGATGGAAAGGCGTTTGTATTGGGGATCAACATTGAGCCTGAACACCCGGAGGAACCAGTTTTGGAGTGGGCGCATACGGAGCCTCGCAAACTCCACCACGGCCGTAGTAGAGGCCATGAGGCCTAACAATTTCTGTATATGATGGGCCATTTGAAACCGTTTTTTTGTGAATTTAGCCACCATTTTTTGGATGGCGCGAGCCCTCTGTACAGGGAGGAAGGCTCTGGCTTGGACAGCATCCAACTGTGCCCCAATGAAGGTTTGTATTTGCGCAGGTACAAGCTTAGACTTAGAAAAATTAACCAAAAGACCCAGACTGTTAAGGACTGAGAGGATTAAGTCCACCTGTGTGGCCAATTCCGATTGTGAAGGACCCGCTACCAACAAATCATCAAGGTAGGGAAATATTACGCAACCCTTCAGATCAAGGTGGGCTACCACCACTGCAAGGCACTTCGTAAATGTCCTGGGGGCTGTGGACAACCCGAAGGGCAACACATTGTACTGGTAACATTTTCCATTGCATTCAAACCATAGGTATTGGCGACACTCAGTATGAATTGCGATGTGGAAATAAGCGTCGCAGAGATCTAACACCACAACCACATATGTTTATCCAGGAGGGGAAGCACTTCTGGGAGTGTGAGCATACGGAACTTCCTGGTCCTAATAAAGGCGTTAAGGTCCTGGAGATCCAGGATAGGGCGCTCCTCCCCATTTTTTATCCACGAGAAAAAAGTGGGAGTAAAACCTGCGATTCCGTTCCGAAGGTGCAACCTCTGAAATGGCTCCCTTAGACAGGAGAGTGGTAACCTCTTGTACGAGTAGGTCTGGGGCTGGTGAAAGGGAACGGCCTGTGGGCCTGTATGGAGGTAACATATCAAATTCTATGAAGTAACCAACATTTATTACTTTGAGAACTCAAACATCAGTGGTAATAGCAGACCATGAGTGGTAGAAAGCCGACAGGCGATCAAGAAAGCAAGCAGACATGTCTAGTCATGCCTGCTTCGGTTTGTTGAAATGGCCGGGAGACCCTCTGGGGCCTTTACGGACCCTGGGTTTGGGTGGGAAAAGGACAGGCGGAAGGAGGGTTGTTGGAAGGAACCCTGGAGACGATATGGGCGGGAAGATTGGTTGGCTTGATGGCCAAAATAACGCCGCTTCAAATCGGGGGCTTGGGGAGCAATCCCTAAGGATTTGGCATTTGTTTTGTTCTTTTTCAGGCGATCCAGGAAAGTATCAGTTTGGTCGCTGAACAAGGATGTCCCTTCAAAAGGAAAGTCCTCAATACGGGCTCGAGTGTCATAGGGGAGAGCAGACTGGCGCAGCCAGGCATACTGGCGAATGACAATGGCAGAGGCAATGGCTTTACTAGAGGAATCCACCACATGGCGTGCAGCTGTAAGCTGTTGCCTTGCGAGGGACATGCCTTCGGACTGAATGGCTACTGCCGAGGGACGTTGATCGTCGGGAAGGATGGAGATTTGAGGGGATATATGATCCCAGAGGGAGTATTGATACCTGGCCATGATGGCAAGGAAATTGGAAATGCGGAGACCCACTGCAGTGGAAGTGTAAATTTTTCTGGCAAGGGTATCTAGTTTACGGCCTTCCTTATCCTGCAGGGAGGATAGACCTATATTTACCAGGCAAAGCCTCCACCATTACGGAATTAGGAGGGGGTGCTGGTAAAGAAATTCTCCACCTTCCCTGCGAATCTTGTAAAGATTCTCTACTCATTTGGTGAAAGAGGGGACCGAAGCAGGCTTAGCCCAGTTGTTACGGATCGTTTCCAGAATGCTCTTTATCATAGGAAGGGCCATGGGGCCTACATCAGGGTTATGGAGGATATCCATAGTATCATCTATAGGGCCAAAGTCCTCTGGCTTAAACTCAATTTTGAGAGCTTTCGCCATGCAAATGAACTGCTCCGCATATAAACGGACATCTCCCGTAGGAGAGAGCGGCTTAGAGTCTCCAACAGTGTCCTCGGGTGAGGGAGCTGAAGTGCGGGATTCCTCATCCTCATCAGGGGAGTAGGAGGCGTCATACTCGGATGGATCAGTGTCCCTTGACATAGAAGGAGACCTGGAGAGGGGAGGCTTGCGAAGCGACTCTTGCCTTGGACGAACGGAATCCTTGGAAAGATCATCAGGACGACGAGACGGTGTGTGTCGACGCTGACGAGAGCCTCCAGAAGGCGAGCGTGACCGGGAGCATCATTGACGATGACGACGGTTGACTGAAGAGCCCGAGTAGACGGAAGGAGTAGGATATCGGCGTCGAGAAACCTCTCGATGACAATGAGGGAGACCTGCTCCTAGAGGAGTAGCGCTGCCTTTGACTGATCGGACTGCGTGAACGAAGTGAACGCCTAAGTCCGGTGTTTGGCTGTTTGAATGAAGAACAGCGAGGTTGAACATCTGTACCAAGTGGATGAAGTGAACGGCAATGTCCACTAACTGACTGTTTAGATGATGACTGGTGTTGAATGGCTGGGGTACATGAGCGGGATGAACGGCTATGACCGGAAGAAGACTGTCTAGATGAAGACCGATGAGAAAGGGAGCGGTGAGAAATGGATTGACGCCGACGACTGGATCGGCCCTGACGGCTCCGACGGGACGAACAGCTCCGACGGGATGAACGGCTCCGACGACGGGATCGACTCCGACGAGAAGATGACCGGCGTCTGCAGGAAGCGGATTAACTCCAACAATCGGCTCGACGGCGAGAAGATCCACTCTGATGGCTAGATCGGCGACGGCGCGAGTTTGACTGATGCCAAGTGGATCCGGACGAAGCCAGGGATCGAGACTGGCACCGAGAAGTCGACTGACACCGAGGCCGTTGGCCGGGCTCAAGATGGGACGAACCCTTCGGAGACTCCGCTTTGTTCCTTTCAACCGAACGTTGGGAGTCTTGATGAGCACTCACAGGAGGGGGTGGTTGATTGGCATCGACCTGGAGCTCTGTAAGTTCTGCCCGAGGCCCTTTATCATCAGGCCGTGGGGATTTGTTAAGCACCGGAGGCACATCTTTATAGAGGTGAAGGAGGTGCTTTTGAACTCAGCCGAGTCTTCCTGGGCCCTGCTCGGACATGGAACCGAGGGGGTAGCCAGGGAATGAGGAGGCGAATCCTCGATAGTAATGGGCTGCTGTGCAGCTTCGTTGGGAGCTCGCGACTCAGACGGACTAGGCGAGCGAGGCGACTTGGCTTGGGATCGGCGTCGAGGGGATGCCGAAGGCGATCGGCATCGAAGGGACTTCGGCGACCTCAAAGGTGATCGACGCCGAGGCAATTTGGAGCGGGAAGCATGGTGAGATGAGCCACGGCCGTGGCCATCTTGCGAAACCAGAGCAATAAACTTTGCTGGCTGAATAACGACGGAGGAAGGCTTCTTAGAAGGGCCAGCTTTTTTGGACTTTTTTGTAGTGGGTCCCACATCGAGTTGGGACTTACCGGTCGAAGTACCCGGTTCAGCAGAATGACCTCGTGGGTGAAGCGACTCTTTGGAAAGATGAGAAAGTAATTGAGTCGACCGAACCCTCAAGGCCTTGTTGGTGAATTTGGAGCAACTTTTACAAGTTGCCGGAATGTGGCCTTCCCCCAGACAAAGGAGGCATTCAGTGTGGGAATCATTCTTCGCCATCTTAGTACCACACACACTACATTTCTTGAAAAGTGGAGCTTTTTTGGGCTCCATGGCTAGAGGAAGGTGCTGACACGTTCTCTCTCCGTGGCGGCAGAAAGAGAACTGAAGGGACGAGTGCTCCCTCCCCCTTGGGTCATGTGACCGTGGGCGGGGAGATTGCATGCCCCAAGGGGAGGGGGAGCACTCTCTTTTAGATTTTGCTAGAAGCTGACAAATCTTATCTGTGGCTGGCCTGTGCAGTCCCAATGTGTGCCTGCATAGAAGCCACGCAGATGAACAATGGTTTATAACAGTTTGGAACACTGGTTTATAAGAATTTGAGTAATGTTATTATGTAAACACCATCGTAGTTTATTGGTTTGAATAATTCACAGAACTTGAAATAAAGGACAAACATTATTCCCTCCCATACCAACCATAGATATGATTCATGTGTTACATTTTGTTTGAATGAACACTCTGAAATGGTAACATATGAGGAAGACAAGTGCATGGTCTAAAAATGAACCAGGATACTTCAACCTGTCGTGTAACTATCTTTTGAAACACAAGCGTGTTTCCAGATCAAACATACCGTACTTCCCCATTACACTCAAGAAGACAGTTTTTCATCTGTGCATATCTCCCCTGCTAATGCTGACTCAATAAAGGAAGCCACAGCCTTCAATTTGCTAGATCTGAGCAAGGCTGTCAAAGATAGGACATTTTGGAGGACTTTCATTCATAGGGTCGCCATGAGTCGGAAGCGACTTGACGGCACTTAACACACACACAATGCTGCTCAGCTATCTCCTGTGGTATTGCTGTATTTACATTATGTATTGGAAGTACCCTGACCTGGATAGCCCAGGCTAGCCTGATCTCATCAGATCTAAGAAGGTAAGCAGCCTTGGCTTTGGTCAGTGTTTGGAAGGAGGACCACCAAGGAATACCAGAGTCATGATGCAGAGACCGGCAATGGCAAATCACCTCTGAATGTGAATGTCTTGCCTTAAAAACCCCATGGGGTCGCCATAAGTCAGCTGTGCATTGATGACAAAAAAAAGGAAGTAAGCATCTAATATGTTACTAAGAATCCCGATTTTGTATTTCCTGTAGGTCCCTGTGGCACATTCCACTAACATACATCACCAGCAAATCTGACATTGTTCAAAGGTTTTTGCTGAAAACGAAAACAGGTATGTTTTTACTCCATTTAAGTGAAAGGGCATAAAATACTGTGTTCAAACTTAAAACAGTTTTATTATTGAAGACTGAAAGAAGAAGGAGTGATATGAGGTTCACAGTTGAGTAAAAATTGTGGTCTCTCTTCAGTCACTGAAAGACAAATACAAGCTTTTAACAATTAAAGTCAGTGTTTATCTATAGCAGATCAGTTATTTTAAATGTTGCCTGGTTATTGTAAACTTAGGTTGTGCTCTGCAGAAAAACATAGAAGCTGTAATTATATTTTGGTCACAGATAGCCTCATCCTCCCAGAGGAAGTAGAATGGATAAAATTCAATGTGGGAATGAATGGTTACTATATTGTGCATTACGGAGATGATGGATGGGATGCACTGATCCGCCTTTTGAAAGAAAACCACAATGCAATTAGCAGCAATGACAGAGCCAGCCTTATCAACAGTGTATTCCAGATGGTGAGGTAAGGGAGTAGGAGTGTGTGTGTTACATGATACTTCAGTAAAGCAAGTTATTGATGTTCTGCACAGCTGATGGAAGAATGACACCGTGTCATAATGTAACAAACGGAGAGGTTTGTATCAAAGGCAATAATAGAATTCCAGAGTCACTCCTGTGACTTTGTTCAAGTTAGCCCTGGGAGGACAGAGGGAGACTAGTGATAATACTGACCGAAGAAGAGTATCTCAGAATCTGAGCTCTCCGTACATTTTAGAATTAATTCATTGTAATTCAAGATTCTGATTCCATGTAGGAAAATGATGCCTGCTGGACTAGTCCTTGACCTTTGACGCTTGTGCTCCTATCTTAGGGCAGCCCTTGGCAGATAATCGTTCACTTTTTTGCTAGCACTGCACTTGAGCTCAGTTTCAGTAGACAGGGCTTCTTCCCCCAAGAAATGGGTCTTGTGATTTTTACTGCCGGAATTACAAAAGATTTATTGCTTGACCTCACATCCTAGTTGGCAAGTCAAAAATATTCCTGCAAAGTGGTATCAATAAATGATGCATCTGTTGATGTGATCATTTCCCTTGATCCACACAGGGTAAAAAATTACCACTCCTTCTATTTTTTTAACAACATAAGTATTAACAAACACACTAGCCAATATTATTTATTTAATTCATTTATACCCTGCCTTTCTCCCCAATGAGGGCCCAAAGTGGCTTATATCATTCTCCTCTTCTCCATCTTATCTTCACAACAGCCTTGTGAGGCAGGTTAGGCTGAGAGAGTGTGACTAGCCCAAGATCACCCAGCGAGCTTCCGTGGCACAAGTGGGGATTTGAACCTGGGTCTTCCAGATACTAGTCCCACTCTCTGAATCGCTGCACCACACTGGCTGTCCAGTACACATGGCTAAGAGCACATGGGACTGGACAAGATCAGTAGGACTGATTTGCATCTTCTCCAAAGCAAATTTATTCTTCGTTCTTGCAGCAGTCAGTGGTTGAGGTTTGTCATGATCTAACCAAAGCCAGGGCACTAGTGTTATCAGGAAGGGAAGGACTCAAACAGCTATGGTAGAATGCAGACAAGGTAGAATCCAGACAGTCCAACATTGTTCTGATACCAAGAGATGAGAATTGGCGATGAAGTTTCAAAACTGTGTTAATTAAACATGTGATAAAGATGCAAATAAACTGGGGCCACAAATGAGCCCTGGGCTGAAGCTGAGAAACAAGGCAAAGAGGTACAGGTTGAGTATCTCTTATCTGGACTACTTCGGATCAGAAATCGTCCATATTTTGGATATTTCCATATTTTGGAATATTTCGGGAATTTTTGCATATGTTTAATGAGATATTTAAGGGATCATGCTGTTTTTATAAAACTGTTTTCCTATACAATGTAAATGCTTAAGACTCTGTCAATGAGCAATAAAGGTTGTTGTTAAAAAAATAATAATGAGATATCTTGGGGATGGGACCCAAGTCTAAACATGAAATTCATTTATGTTTTATATATACTTTATACACATAGCCTGATTGCAATTTTAAACAATATTTTAATAATTTTGTGTACATTGAACCATCAGTGGTACCGCTGAGGGCCTGTGAGTAATGCCTGCATGCTGGCTCAGAAGGTCCAGTTTTCGGATCCATCCAGATATTGGATGTCCTGATAAGGGATACGCAACCTGCACAAGGCTACTAGTATGAAACTGATCCCCATCTTATCGTTGTTCAAGAGCTTCAGTCTTTCCTATGTCAGTCTTTCCTATGTCATTGACTCTGGCTTATCAGAAGACAGCAACTTTACTGCCTAACACGCAGTGTGCCAGCTACTGCTGCACAACATTATAAACTGTGTTGATTTCCCACTGTGCCCATGTGCTCGTTTGCAAATCATTAGGTCCAAAAAGTCAAGCAGCAAGTTAGCTATTGAAAAGAAAAATGTAGACATTTTATTTTCTGTGTGTGTGTGTGTGTGTGTGTACATAGTAAAGATCCAGACACTGGAAAAAAAAACTTGTTTATGGTGTAACACCGCATTTTCTATTTCCCTCAGTGCTGAAAAGCTGTGCATTACCAAAGCTCTCAATTTAACTTTATACCTAAGACATGAATCTGAAGTTCAACCTGTATCTCAAGGTTTGAGTGAACTGGTTCCTATATACAAGCTGCTGGAGAAGAGAGACATGAGTGACACGGCAGATCAATTAAAGGTAAAACACGGAAGGAGCAAGATTGAATCATCTGTGGCACTGCAGACTGTCTGCTCACGTATTTAGGTTATTGTCAGTAAACCAGTAAAATGCAGCTTAGTCAGACTGAAAACAACTCACCCTTTACCTTGACTTCAAAATGAAGCAGAATGAGTTGTTTTTATAGAACAGAATGGGCTGCTTCTATAGAGCCATTTGGGGTGTGGGTGCCCAGGGGCCACAGCGAACAAATGTATTGTTGACCTGAGTATGGTTTCTAATCTTAATGAGGTTGATCAGGAATGTGATGGGCATGTATGGGGAATTCATAATCAAACATAATCACATTATAGTGAATGTACAGAATACTCTCTTCCTGCTTCCAAGTATTACACGGTTAACCCAACCATTTCTGTAACACACAACAGAATACTCTATACTCTTGCCTTGCTCCTATTTTACCTCCTTTCTATATCAGCTAGTAAGTTTCCAGTTGCAGAGGTTTGTACTTTTCAGAAAACAGCAGAGGAGGACAGACTTCTGGGCATGAAGTGTGGGTCACTGGGTGCATGTGTGTGGGGGGAGGTAGTTCAGATTTTCCTGCATTGTGCAGGGGGTTGGACTAGATGACCCTGGTTGCCCTTCCAACTCTGTGATTCTATGACTCTGACAGTGCAATCCTCAAAAGGGGGGGTTGAATCGGGCTAGGAGCCAGCATGACCTCTGTGCTGGTGTTAGTGCCACTTGAGCCATGCAAACGGGCACGAACGCCAGCGCAGGGAGATGCTGGTGCTGAGGAGCTGCAAAACAGTGCAAGGCAGGGGTGCCAGCAGGGCCTTTCCAGAAGCATTTCTCTGGCAAAGGGGCTTGGGCCAGCACCAAAGGGAGCATTCCTTGAGGTGGGGCCAAAGTGGGCTCCCTGAGCCCTTTCACCACGGGAACACCCCCTTTTGATGGTGCAAACTTGTGCCTTCAAAAAGGATGACGTAGCCCTGTGGAACTATGGAGCAGTTTCACGCAGCTTAGGGAAAACTGATTTTTTAAATGCAGCCACGCCTCTGCAAGCCGCTCAGAAGGCACAACCCTGCAACTACCCCCCCTTCAAGATTGGGCTGCCCAAGGCCTACTCTGCTTGTGCTATTCTCCCCGTCCAAAAGCCAGCCTTGGGGGAAAAATGATCATGGAACTAAAGGTAGTTTGTAATTCCTTCCATGGAGAGGAGGAAGAGTGTTACTCTATACCTCTTGTTATTACATCCCAGATTTCTTCTCCCCATGAGAGAGGGGAACAGGAAAGCTGAAGTGATGTAGCTACTTGGATTTTGATATTATTATTTATTTTTAAAATGTATATCCTGCACACCTTTGCCAATAAAAGCTCTCAAGGTGACTTACAAAAACACAAGTCATTGTATTAAAAACATAAAATACACTTCTCAAATACATGAACACACAGAGTGGCCTTATACATACTGTTTCAGACTTTTGGTTTATCATGATTGGTACTGTCTACAGTGACTGGCAGCAGCTCTCCAGGGTCTCAGGTAGAGGTCTTTCACATCACCCTACTACCTGGTCTTTTTAGGTGTAGATGCCAGAGACTGAACCTGGAACCCTGTGCAGGCGTGGACTTTACTTCCAAGCTGAAAATAGCTGTGTAAACAAGTGTTTGTAAGCTTGGTGCCTGCATGGAGCTGCATTAAAGCTGTTTGGTCTAACTAAATAAATGATAGCCAGTGTTGTGTAGTGGTTTGGAGTGGTGGACTCTAATCTGGAGAACTGGGTTTGATTCCCCACTCCTCCACATGAAGCCTGCTGGGTGATCTTGGGCCAGTCACAGTTCTCTCCAAGCTCTCAGCCCACAGAGGCGGGCAATGGCAAACCACCTCTGAACATCTGTTGCCTTGAAATCCTTACAGTCAGCTGTGACTTGATGACACTTTACACACACACAACTGGATAAATCTACTTCCATGGTCTGAATGGTTAAATAAGATGCCTGCTTAATAGTGCAATCCTGTGCAGTTATAATGTTCTAAATCCATTGACTTCTATAGAAGGCCGCAACAGTTATTGTTTTTCCGTTGTTTCAGTATGAATATTAAAACACCTTCTTCTTTGAATGTCAGAGGAACTTAGCTGAGCAGATTTTGTTTACCTACGCTTTATGTAAAATAACAGAAGCAACAGGGTTTTTCGACTGTTTCTTTAAATAAGTGATGTCCAACTTACTTTTTTTTGTTTATAAAATTATTTCCAGGGATATTTGGTCAATCTCTTTAAAAACATAATTGACAAACAGTCTTGGACCGACGAGGGTGCCATGGCTGAACGAGTACTTCGTAGCACCCTTCTCTTATTTGCTTGTGTGCGCAAATACCAGCCATGTGTGGACAAAGCAGCAGAGTATTTTATGAAGTGGAAGGACTCCGACGGAAGTCTACAGTATGTGTTTCCCTTTTGTATAAGAAGTCCAGCACCTTCAATCATTATGGTTTTAACTGTGCTTATTATGCATTTTGATTATGTTGTTAGCTGTCCTGAGCCCAGTTCACCGGGTTATAAATACAATTTGTTATTATGATTAAATAATGCAGTGTAAAGTTTAAGGCTTTGTGCAGCAGAGTTCAAACCAAGGGTGCCCCACTTCTTCCCCATGGAGCAACAGAAAAGAGGAGGGAAGCATCCATGTAATGATTAGCTGGAAGGGATAGGAGACACAAGAATTTTTACATAGGGTATGTGAAAGGAGGGAAGCCAACTGGTCACAACAGACTGATATGTAATGAAGGGGTCATGAAAGACTAATATGTGAGGGGATATTTATTGGTTGGGACTATGGGTAGACATTTCTGGGTGCCGATGCCCAGGTGTATGCATACATAAGTCACTGTCTTACCTCATATCAATTGGATATAATGTAGAGGATCAATACTCTATCAGTGGTTCCCAAACCTTTAGGGCCACCGCCCCCTTGGTTCCACAAACTCAACCCCAGCCCCCCCCATCCTATCCAGCAACACAGATGAAAGGGCCCACCTCTAGTGCTCCCCTGCTGCCCCTTGCCTCTTAGTGCCCCCCTAGGTAATCCCACCGCCCCCAGGGGGTGGTACTGCCCACTTTGGGAACCACTGCTCAACATTATATCCAATAATTAGTTAGTTAAAATATATGCTTTCATGTCTCCTAAGCATCTCAGGACCCAAGACAGGTAATAGACAGTGAAAGAAGTTATGGTTCCTCTATACTCAGTCAGGATGTATACAAAAACTAGGTGGGGGGGACAGAGAGGAGGCTACTCATCCTCAACTGGAGCTGTTCGCTCTGTCAAGAATCCGAAGGTGTGTTGCATAGAGTACACTAATCCTTTCACTACTCCATTTCATAGCAGTGTCAAGGTTACCACTTTAGCCACTGAGGTCCTAAAGTGGATTAAAATTATTAACCGAATTTAATGTAGAGGCTTGCAGACAGGTCCCTAATAAGATGTGTGGAATATGTATCAGAAAATAACTTGAGGTCCAATTTTTTTTTACAGTTTGGCCAATGATATTAAGCTAGCAGTATATGCTGTTGGAGCACAGACAGACGAAGGCTGGGAATTCCTTCTTAGCAAATACCAGCTACCAAAGTTCAGCACTGAAAAAGACCTGATTGGATTAGTCCTTACCCTGAGTCACAATGAGGAAAAGCTTCAGTGGTGAGTATTCTTCAAATGGTGTTTAAGGCTCATATTAAACAATAGCTTTAAAGTTAAAGCTGTGACCACTCCAGCGTGGTGTAGTGGTTAAGAGCGGTGGTTTGGAGTGGTGGACTCTGATCTAGAGAACCGGGTTTGATTCCCCACTTTTCAGTGTGGCTATTTCAGCACTTAAAGAGGTGAAGGGCGGGAGACAGGACTGTCTGGCCCAATGGGCCGCAAGCATTATTAAATGGCTAAATTCTTCTCTAAAATAGCACTGGTGGCCATGGTTCACACATGAAGGTGCCTTCAGCTTGGTGCCAGCGTGGTGTAGTGGTTAGGAGCGGTGGAATCTAATCTGGAGAACTGGGTGTGATTCCCCACTCCTCCACATGAGCGGCAGACGCTAATCTGGTGAACCAGGTTGGTTTCCCCACTCCTCCACATGAAGCCAGCTGGGGTGACCTTGGGCTAGTCACAGTTCTCTTATGTGCCAACTTTCTCTACCACTTAAGGAAGAATCAACCCTGCTTACAATCACCTTCCCCTCCCCACAGCAGACACCCTGTGAGGTAGGTGGGGCTGAGAGAGTTCTGAGAGAACTGTGATTAGTCCAAGGTCACCCAGCTGGCTTCATGTGTAGGAGTGGGGAACCAACCCGGTTCTCCAGATTAGCATCCACCGCTCATGTGTATGAGTGGGGAATTAAACCCTGTTCTCCAGATTAGAGTCCACCGCTCCAAACCACCACTCTTAACCACTACACCACGCAGTAGTATATATCACTGTCCCTAATAATTTATCCAAGTAATTTCGTGAATCATTTAGTACTGTGCAACTCTATTGCCTGTGTAGGAAAACCCTCTTGAATAGCCCAGATGGTTATATTACTTTGAAGGCTTCTTACTAGGAATGGGTAATGTTTGGAAATGTGTGTGCCTCTGAATCACATTTGATTCTTCCAGCTAATGTTAAACCTAATACAAATTTTGTTTGATCACTTTTTTAGGATAATGGATCAAGCATTGCAAGGTGACATTATAAAGACACAAGATCTTCCGCATATCATTGTGCATGTTGGAAGAAACCCTGATGGTTATCAGTTGGCTTGGAAGTTCCTGAAGGATAACTGGCCAAAACTTGTACAAAAGTAGGCGGTAATTTTAAATGTTGTAGTTTCACAAAGTAGCTGCTTTGGTCTGCAATAGAACAGCTAAGATGCAAGATGTAAGAGTCCCGTGGCGCAGAGTGGTAAGCTGCAGTAGTGCAGTCCAAGCTCTGCTCACGACCTGAGTTCGATCCCAACGGAAGTTGGTTTCAGATAGCTGGCTCAAGGTTGACTCAGCATTCCATCCTTCCGAGGTCGGTAAAATGAGTACCCAGCTTGCTGGGGGTAAAGGGAAGATGACTGGGGAAGGCACTGGCAAACCACCCCGTAAAACAAAGTTTGCCTGGTAAACGTCGGGATGTGACGTCACCCCATGGGTCAGGAATGACCTGGTGCTTGCACAGGGGACCTTTACCTTTTTACCTTAAGATGCAAATCCACCAGCACCTTAGAGACTTTGGGAGCTTTGACTCTCAAATGTTCATACCTTGAAAATGTTGTTGGTCTCTAAGGTGCTATTGGACTCAAATTTTAATAATAATAATTTATTGGATTTTTAGGCCGCTCTATCCTGACAGGTTGGGCTCAAAGCTGTTTACAACAGCATTCTACACTTTAAAACTCATAGGACACACGACTAAAAATAAAACATCATTTAAAACGACAATGCCCTTAAACTCATGGCGGCAGTATTAATCCGCACCTACAAAGCAATAGTTTATAACATTTCCAGCAATAATGGGAAAAGTAGGGGAAAGGGAAAGGCAACATGGAAATCGTTGCTGTCTTCAACTGTATGCCCAGTGAAACGACTCTGTCTTAAAGGCCCTATGGAATTGATTCAAGTCTTCGCAGGGTCCAGATCGCACTTAGCAGTGTTCCAGCAGGTCGGACCAGAGCTGAAAAGGCCCTGGTTGAGGACAGCCAGACGTCTTTCGGGTCGGGATCACCAGAAGAGTTTCTCCAGCGGAGCTAAGTGCTCTTTGGTGGATGTAATGGGAGAGTGGTCCCACAGATACGACGGTCCCAGACCATTAAGAGCTTTGAAATTTATTACTAGAACCTTAAACCTGATTCAGACTTCAATCTGGAACCAGTGCAGCTGGCGGAGTACTGGTCAAATATACGTTCCCCAGGGGGACCAGTTAAAGTTTCTGGAGCAGTCTTAAGGGCAGCCCTGCGTAGAGCAAGTTACAGTAGTCTAGTCTGGAGGTGACTGTGACTATCACTGTGGCTAGGTTAACTACTTTTGTTTAGATAAAATCAGGAATTTGCCATTTGTTACTGTTTTTACAGGTTTGAACTTGGCTCAAATACCATTGCACACATAATTACAGGAGTAACAAATAAGTATTCTACGAAGGCACAGCTTGAGGAGGTAAATATGTATTGCAGTCTGTTACATAAAATCATACAGGATTGGACTTTTTGGTTTTGTCTGGCATTCCCTCACTAATTCTTATTGATTCTTCTTCCCATTCAGGTCTGTGTTTTGTTTTTAAATCATTGTTTGCCACCCTGGGTCCCATAAATGGGGAAGTGGCTTAATGTTTTAAAAAAAATAACGGAAGAAATACTGCCTCACAGTAATGTGAACGCGAGAATTTTAGGGTAGACTTTCCTATAACCCATTCTTTTTAAAAATCCCACTAAAACAATAATAGTAGTACAAGGATTTATTTGCATAAGTGTATAACCTCGTAACCAAAAAGTTCTTGAAAATGAGTAATTTTAATTCAACAGGTACAAGACTTCTTCAGCTCTCTTGACAAAAAAAGCTCACAGCTCCGTGCTGTTGAACAAGCAATAGAAACCATTCAAGAAAATATCCAGTGGATGCATAAGAACCTTGAAAAAATACAGAAGTGGTTACAGACTAACGGCAAAGTGTGAACGTGTGTGAACCACCATTTCTTAAAAAATAATGGTAAGTTCCCAACAAGTATGAAACACATTGCCAACCACTTATTGTGACTCTTCATGTATTCATGTGAATTCTGCAAGCACTATGTGTTAGTCCAAATGTTGAGCCTTGCCCAGAAACAGAAAAGTTGAACCCGTGATGAGATCCGTTTCTCAAAAGCAAGAACATTGCCTCAAGGTCTTCTGCATATGGTGGTGATGTATTTATAGTATTTGCCAAGTTTAGGCCTAACCAGAAGAGAAGTTATAGTATAGACTTTTGTTCAAAGCTCACAAGTGACAGAATATATTATTTAAAAAGAAGGGATGCTGAGGAATAATACAGAAGCAGATTCTTGAAATATGTGTTCTATTGGGCGAAAACACATGGTCTCTTTATCCTCCTTTAATCCCTGTTTTAGCCAGGATCGAACGCACATTAGGCGAAACACATGTGTTCGATCCTGGCTGAATCAGGGATTAAAGGAGGATAAAGCGACCATGCGTTTTCGCCCATTGAGTGAGATTCTGTGGACCACAAACCTTTCTTCAGAAGATCCAGTGCTGCTCGCTTACCAGGATGGTGGGTGTGGGACAGTCACCGGAACAAGGACTGCAACACTGCACGTCCTACAGCTGCATCTCTCGCTGAATCCACATCCACAGCGTAATGTTTCATAAACGTAGAGGGAGTGGACCAGGTGGCAGCTTTGCAGATGTCCCAGAGATCTATCTTTGACGAAAAGGCAATAGAAGCCGCATACGCTTTGGTGGAATGTGCCTTGATCATAGGTGGGCATTCTTGATGAGTGAGATCGTAGGCGAGTTTGATAGTAGACGTGATCCACCTCGATAAAGTTTGAGGAGAAGCGCGACAACCTCTACGGCTTCCCCCAAAGCAAACAAAAAGGTTGTCATCCTTACAAAAGGACTGAGACTGTCGAATATAAAAAAGGAGGGCTCTCCTGACATCGAGGGAATGTAATGCCCTATCAGCATCCGAAGATGGGTGAGGGGAAAAAACCAGAAGGATGATGTCCTGTGACAGATGGAATGCTGAGACTACCTTGGGCAAAAAGGAAATCTTTGGCCTGAGGACCACCCTATCCGAATGAAATCTAGTATATGGAGGGGAGTGTGAAAGTGATGATAAGTCACTCACCCTCCTTGCCGAGGTAATTACGACCAGAAACGCCACCTTAAACGAGAGTAGAGCCAATTCGCATGTAGCCAATGGCTCAAAGGGGGGGTCTCATCAGTTGAGACTGTACTAAGGAGAGACTCCACTGAGGAACTGTTGGAGCGACTGGAGGATATAGATTAGTAAGACCCCTTAAAAACTTTTTGGAAAGGGGGTGAGAAAAAACTGAAAAGGAGTCAGTATCCGGGTGAAAGGCCGATATTGCGGCCAAATAAACTTTAATGGAGGAATTAGAAAAACCTTCATCTTTAAGGAATAACAGATATTCAAACACAACAGATAGTGGGCAGGTAATTGGCGAAACATTCATGCCCTTAGCCCAATCGGAAAAACGTTTCCACTTTGCGTCATAAGAGCGTCGCATGGAAGACTTTAGAGAATGAAGGAGGACCCTAGCTACCCTGTATGACCACTGGCCTGGGGTAGAACTCTCCAGGCTGCTAGTTGAAGGTCGGGAGGGGAATGGGAGGGACCTTTCGGGAGAAGGATGTAATTCCCCTGCGCAAGTGACGAGCACTGCGAACCAAGACCTCCTAGGCCAAAAAGAAGTGACAAGGATGGCATCTGTCCTGTCTTGGATTACCTTGGCTAGGACCCTTTGAAGTAGAGGGAACAGGGGAAACAGATAAAAAAGTGCCCCGTTCCAGGGTATATGAAAGGCATCCCCCATTGAGCCCGGGCCGGCTCCCGCCCTCGAGTAAAACGTGGGACACACTGCGTTGAGGTGCGTTGCAAACAGGTCTACCTGGGGGTAACCCCACTGCCGAAACAATTGGTTGAGGCAATCGCTGCCCAGGGCCATTTCGTGTGCTTGGTTGGGAAGTCGACTCAGAGAGTCCGCTAACGTGTTGTTCTTGCTTGCAATATGAATCGCCACTAGAGTGGCGTTGTGATTTATGGCCCACTTCCAAATGTCGCTGGCCTCCTTGGAGAGCAAAACGGACCCTGTGCCGCCCTGTTTGTTTAAGTAATACAGGGCGGTGGAGTTGTCTGTGGCGATCTTAATGTGCCGTCCGTCCAGGTGTCCTGTAAACGAAGACAGAGTGAGACGGATGGCACGGAGTTCAAGCAGATTGATGTGTAATCTAGACTCTGAATGAGACCAAACACCCTGTGAGGTTACCACAGTGGGCCCCCCATCCCGAGAGGGAAGCATCAGTTAACAGGAACCTGTTA
Source organism: Euleptes europaea (assembly GCF_029931775.1). Lineage (NCBI taxonomy): Eukaryota > Metazoa > Chordata > Lepidosauria > Squamata > Sphaerodactylidae > Euleptes > Euleptes europaea. The sequence continues at coordinate 78,596,558 of NC_079315.1, forward strand.
GGGGATGGTTTGTGAAAAGGTACGCCTGCCAAGGTGTTGGCATCATGAACCCACCACTGTAGGGAAGAGATTACATATCTGGGAATGGACAGATGTTGTATTGGGGATCAACATTGAACCTGAACACTCAGAGGAACCAGATTTGGAGTGGGCGCATACGAAGTCTGGCAAACTCCACCACGGCCGTGGTGGAAGCCATGAGGCCTAACAGCTTCTGTATATTGTGGGCCATCTGAAACCTTTTCTTCGTAAATCTGGTCACCATTCCCCTAATAGCACAGGCTCTTTGGGAGGGGAGGAAGGCTCTGGCCAACCGAGCATCTAAACGTGCACCAATGAATGTTTGGGTTTGGGCAGGATTCAACTTGGACTTCTCAAAATTAACTAAAAGACCCAATTCATGGAGGGTGGATAGGATTAAATCCACTTGCGTGGACAATTCTGAATGTGAATGGGCCACAACCAGCCAGTCATCAAGGTAAGGAAATATCACGCATCCCTTGAGGGCCAAGTGAGCTATCACAACAGCGAAACACTTTGTAAAGGTTCTGGGGGCCGTTGAGAGCCCAAATGGTAACACATTGTACTGGTAACATTTGTCGCCACATCTAAACCTTAAATATTGGCGACACTCCTCGTGAATCACTATATGAAAATAAGCATCGCGGAGGTCTAATATCACAAACCACATGTGACTGTCTAAAAGGGGAAGAACCTCTGGAAGCGTAAGCATACGGAACTTCCTGGTCTTAACAAAAATGTTGAGGTCCTGGAGATCCAGGATAGGGCGTTTCCCTCCACCTTTCTTATCTACCAGAAAAAAGTGGGAGTAAAACCCATGATTCTGTTGCGAGGACGAGACCTCCGAAATGGCTCCTTTAGACAGGAGAGTGTGAACCTCTTGCACCAGTAGATCAGGGGCAGGTGACGAGGAACGGCCCATGGGCCTATAGGGAGGTAACATGTCAAATTCAATAAAGTAACCAACTTTTATTATTTGAAGAACCCAAACATCAGTAGTGATCAAAGACCAGGCATGAAAGAAAGCCGATAGGCGATCACGAAAACAAACACACGTCTAGTCATGCCTGTTTTGGTTTGTTGAAAACACCAGGCGACCCTTGTTGACCCTTAAGGGATCTGGATTTGGGAAATTTCCTATCCTGATAGGGGCGGATGGAAGGAGGGTTGCTGAAAGGAACCCTGAAAGTGATAAGGACGATTGGGCTGATTAGCCTGACGGGCAAAGTAGTGCCACTTAGCAGCAGGAACCTGATGGGTAATCCCAAGGGATTTCACATTTGTTTTATTTTTCTTCAAGCGATCCAAAAAGGTGTCGGTTTGGTCGCTAAACAACGACATCCCTTCGAAGGGAAGGTCCTCGATACGGGCCTTAGTGTCGTGGGGAAGTGCAGACTGACGCAGCCAGACATGCCTGCGAATCACAATAGCAGAGGCTATGGCCTTGCTAGATGAATTTGCCACATGGCGAGCGGCCGTTAACTGCTGTTTCGCTAGGGACATGCCCTCAGCTTGAACAGCTAACACTGAAGGACGCCTGGTCGTCTGGAAGGATAGCAATCTGAGGGGATATGCGATCCCAGAGGGATGATTGGTATCTTGCCATCATGGCAAGGAAATTAGAAATCCGGACACTGACAGCTGTAGATGAATAAACCTTTCTGGAGAGGGTATCTAACTTGCGATCCTCTGCCTCACGTGGAGAGGAATGCGCACCTGACCTGTACTTGCCAGGCAGCCCCTCTACGATAACCGAGTTGGGAAGGGGATGTTGGTAGAGAAACCCTCCTCCTTCTTTACAGATCTTATACAGTTTTTCTACACGCTTGGAAGAAGGAGCTGAAGCGGGTTTAGCCCAATTGGCTTGGAGAATCTCTAGGATACTCTTTAGGATAGGGAAGACCGCAGGACCTATACCAGGGGTGTGAAGGATATCCATCACATCCTCAACAGAACCGGAATCCTCCGGTTTAAACTCAATATTAAGGGCTTTTGCCATACGTATTAGCTGCTCAGCAAAAGAGCGAATATCCCCAGCAGGGGAAAGAGGTTTAGAGTCCCCAACAGTGTCCTCTGGCGATTGGATAGAGGTGCGGGACTCTTCATCCTCATCCGATCCAGGTGAAGGAGGGGTCATAATCTGAACGATAAGTGTCCCTTGACCCAGAAGGAGATCCAGGGAGAAGTGGCTCACGAAGATGTCCTTGCCTTGAATGGGCGGACTCGGAGCGGCGCAAGGGCGCATGACGATCTCAATTAGAGTCCCCCATAGGCGAGCGTATACAGGAACACCGGCGGCTATGGAATTCGACTGGAGCGCCCAAAGAGGCCGAAGGAGTGGGGTATCGGCGTCAATGACCTCGGCGTCAAAGGTTAGGACTCCTTCGGCGACGGCTCTGATGACTCGAACGGCTCCGGCGTGGAGAACGGCTCCAACCTGGACGGCTTTGTCGACGAATGGCTCCGACTCTGACGGGACCGGCTCCGGCGAGTCGAACAGCTCCAATGGGTCGAATGGCTCCAACGGGTCAAACAGCTCCGACAAGCAGACCGGCTCCGGCGACTGGAACGGCTCCGACACACAGCTTGACGTCGAGATGGAGTCAAGCTTCAGCGCCAAGAGGCGGATCTCTGATGAGGCTGTTGCCCTGTTTCAAGGCGGGACGAGCCCCTTGGCGACTCCACACGAGTCTTCTCAGCAGGTTGACGAGGGTCCCGAAGGATATGTCCCTCTTGGAGCTTCGACGACTCCGCTCCATGCCCCTGATCCTGAAATTGCGGGGATTTAGAGGGCAGTTGAGGCATGTCCTTATACAGTTGGAGGAGGTGCTCCTTAAACTCTGCTGAGTCCACCTGGGCCCTGCTCGGAATTGGAGCCGAGGGGGTATCCAGGGGAAGTGGAGGAGAATCCTCGATAACGATGAACCGCTGCTCAGTCGTATTCGAAGGACGAGGCGCCTTGTCTTGCGAACGGTGCCGCGAGGACGTCGAGGCCGATCGGCGTCGAAGAGACTTGGACGACCTCGAAGACGAACGACGCCAGGCCTTTGGCAACTTCGAAGTTGATCGGCGTCGAGAAGACTTCGGCGACCTAGAAGGTGGTCGACTCCTGGGAGATTTAGAGCGGGAAACTCGCTTTGATGAACCGCAGCCGTGGCCATCTTGTGAGCCCGGAGCGATAAATTTCACTGGCCAAAGAATGACTGAGGCTGGCTTATTAGAAGGGGAAACCCCGGTGGATTTTTGGGCTAGGGAACCCTCCACAGATTTAGCCTTACCGGTCGAAGGGCCAGGCTCGGCAGGACTATTTTGCGGGCGCAGGGACTCCTTATAAAGATGGGAGATGAGACGAGTGGAACGGACCCTCAAGGCCTTGGCAGTAAGTTTACCACAACTCTTGCAGGTCGCAGGAACATGGCCTTCCCCCAGACAAAGGAGACACTCCTTGTGAGGATCAGTCTTCGCTACCTTCGCACCGCAAGAACATTTCTTAAAAGGTGGGACCTTCTTAGATGCCATTGCTAGAGACGAAGCTAGACACGTTCTCTCTCCGTGGCGGCAGAAAGAGAACTGGAGGGAAGAGTGCTCCCTCCTCCTTGGGTCATGTGACCGAGGGGCGGGGAGATTGCATGCCCCAAGGGGAGGGGGAACACTTTTTAGAATTTGCTAGAAGCTGACAATTCTTATTCGTGGCTGGCCTGCGCAGTCCCCAATGTGGGACTGCATAGAAGCCATTCAGATGAACCAGAATTTTAGATGACTACTACTATTTCTTCATCAGAGTGCTTTCTTATTGTGGTTGACTTTGCAACAGCTCTGTACAGTAGGTTACAGCTCCCATTTTTACAGATAGAAATCCGAACCTGTGAGGTGCTGAATGCTTTTTCCAGTGCTAGAGATGGCTTCGCAGCCTAAGGGTGGCATAACTGAATTCCAGACGTCTATTCACAGGACCCCATCAGCTCCAGCAGTTCTTTCCCTCTAACCTGAGGAGATATGTTACTTTAAGAGCCTGAAAAGAAAATTTCCCCAAGGATATTTGTTTTCCTTAATAAGTCAATATGGGGTAGGGTATCTGTAATTGATTTAAAAAGGAAATACTGATATGGTTTTGATTGCAAAATTGACATCTGTGCTTCAATTCCATTTTTGAATATTTTGACTTTTTCCAATATTCTATATATAAGCCTTGATTTTGTAACTCAGTTGCAAAATGTTTAATTTTTTTAGCAAATATACCTCAAGACACTGTGATATTAGATGGTTAGTGAAATTCTACAATTATGAATATTTCAAAGCTCCTTAAACCATGTATATCATGCATGTGTGTGTATGCAAACTCCAGGCTTTAAACCAACAATGATTTATGGGGTGGCTCTGGATTGAACTTTATAGCCTGTAGCTGGACTGGGGCGGGAATGATTTGACTCAAACTGTATAAGAAGTTGAAGCCACCAGTAACAGAGCACCAGTACAATATCCTTCTCACAACTAAGGTGCAGTTGAAAAAATCCAAGATAAACATCACAGATACAGAGAAATACATTCTAAAACCTTTATTAGTGTAACATAATCTCAGTGCAGACTTTCAAATACCGTATAGCATGAGCGTTAGAAACTGGCAAGGACAAGTCAAAATTCTGGTTTTCCTCAGGATGAAGGAAACTGTCCACTGAGAATATCTGCATAGAAATTAACAGGAGGTGTGGCAGAAAAGAGCCATGCCTTAACACCCATTCAATTCAAAAGATTTGCACAGATGATCCCATGGTAGACTTGTGACTTTTGTATCTCTCAGTGGTGGTCGAGAAAACTAGCTAGCAGGGGCAGACTTTGACCCTTTTACCAACGAGGAGTAGCACATCTTGCTCTACAAATCAATGGGGAAATTTGCTACTCAAAGTGCAAAGCGTATCAGAACCTGCTATTAGAGCCATAGCCACTCTCTTACTGCAAACAATACCATCCGGGGGGTGCTGGTGGTAAAAATTTGAACAAGCATTGCATCCAAAATTAACTAACAAAACACCTTCAAATCAGCTGTGCTATGAACACACACACCAGGAAACAACTGCTTGGTCATCAGAATTCCTTAGGTGGGAGGAAGGAGAACCAATGTAACATGTTGGAATAGACATTCTGTCACGGGATTGGCCCGTGCATTTATGTCAGTCAGAGAATGAAACATACATTACAAAATTGCATCTCCTCTGAAGTACCACCATTCTTCTTTGATAATTCTGATGCACCATTAATGTTTTCCCCGGAAGCTGTTAACAGAGACAGCAAATGAATACTAAAGGTGGTGACTGAGATGCAAGATTCAAACCTATAATACTGATGGTACTGTGTTCATATTCAGTACTATATAGTTAGAAGCTGAGGATGAGAAACAGCTTCTACTTTCCTCCCACTTCTCATTTGTGCAATTGACCATTCACTCTTTACTAACTATGCTCCCAAAGGAATACCCCCAGCAGATAATATTGAAACTTTATTCCAGAATGTTTAATGCATTCATTAGACTAAAAAAAAAAAAAAGCACAGATTTAGTGAATTCTGCTGAGATTTACAGGCACTGTGTGTAGATTGTGTGCAAAACTGCAGACTTTTTTTTGCATTGCTATTAAATCCATGGGAAATACATTTCTTACAAATATAAAGTATCCCTTCCCTCTCAGAACTGAAGAAAAATGACAAAATAAAGACCGTAAAATGACTAGAAAAGTTAGTTCAGCCATAGAAATAGCAAAATGTATGCCTGGCACGGCAAAATATCCAAATACCACAAATGCCAAAACCATCCAGGAAATAATCTTGCTTCTGCAGAATAGCTTTTTGTTGTTGTTATAGTTGTTGAAGTGCAGCTATACACCATCAAAATGAAGTTTTTGCACTAATGATGGAAAAGCCTTGAAGAGAAACAAAATGAGAATACAAGTATTTTTTAAAATCAGTTTTTTTTCCTCTTATATAATACAGAAAATATCTGTTAAGAACAATCTTAACAGGGGTTGATTTTCATGTCAGCAGTTTGCAAGGTTCCACCTGTACAGATAGATACACATACACACATCCGTCTTTCCATACTTGCTCAATCTGAAGGTGGCTGCTTTTCCCAAGGAGTGGAGAGGAAAGCAGACCCTTCCACTCAAGCATAGGAAAGCAGTAAGAGCACCGAAAGCTATCCCAATAAAGAGTTTCCTTGCTTGACCTCTAGGAGAAAAGTGACCCCCCCCTCCTTCTGGAAGTACAGACAGAGAAAGAGAGACTTCTACAACGTGACACCTCACAATTTAACAAGGGAACCATTTTCCATACTTGAGTGTGAGTGCGCACACACGCATAGTTGTTCCTGCTACTGAACTGAATATACCATGGACATGAGCACCAAATGGACACTGAAGATCCCTCAAGAAGTTAGGGATGCATTTTAAAGTAGATTTTTCAAGCATACCTGCCTGTGATGGCCCTTGACCTGCTATATTTTAATTATCTGATACCACCAAAGTTAATTTTCTTTTCAGCAAAACGTGGGAAGAATGTGCATCTCTAGTATGAAAAGTACATTTCCTACATTTCTGCTTGTGTTTTAAGTACCTGCATAGTTAAAAATGTTGGAAATTGCTCCAAACATAGGGTAATATTAGGGCAACAATATTTAGGATTAATAATTTTTTAAAATGCTAAAATATTGAAAGATCTCATAAGCTAAGCAGTGGCAGCCCCATCAACTGGGATATTGCAAATTCATCTCACAGCTGTAAAATATTATCTCTTTTAAAAAGTGGGTGTTTTTTTTTAAAAAGAAACCGATCCATCTAAAATCATGCATGTATAATAAATGTGGACAAGGACAGTTTAAACACTTACCCAGTGACATTTAACTTTTTTTTTGTTTTTCAGATTTTGCACTGGAAGACTGCTCCTTTGCCTTAAAAGGGAAAAGAAAAACAGTTACTATTAACTGCAGAAATAAAAAATAGCCCGTCTGTAAATCAAAATTTGAAATATGTGTTTATCAAGAACAACAGAATGGAATTAAAAATATTTGTGTTAGGGCCAATATACACATTTGGCTCGTCTCCCAATATTTTTCTTTTTATCCCTCGTGTGCCCCATTTTCCCAGTCTCCCTCCGCTGCTGTAAGCCCAGCGGTGGGCCAGTCACAGATCTGCCATGCAGCAAGTAGTTCGACGCTTAGGGCAAGTATACATGTACAGTAATCATTCCCCAACTACAAAACAAAAGGCGATTTGTTCTCACAGGTCAAACACCTGGAGTCAGACTGCCACATCACCTGACATTTCCTCAAGTGCATTACTTAAGCAATAAACTGCATCTATTAATCAGGAGTCTTGGAACTACTTTAGTGTCTCTCATTTTCCCCAATCTATAAAAACGAACTGACTGCCAATCATTTGACTACAGATGTGATCAAGCACAACCATTCTGATTTAGCTTTTAGTAGGATACATATTTTTAAAAAATGATTATGTGCTTTTATGCCATAGAATCAGAGTTGGAAGGGGCCATACAAGCCATCTAGTCCAACCCCCTGCTTAATGCAGGATCAGCCTAGAACATTCCTGACAAGTGCTTGTCGAGCCTCTACTTAAAGACTGCCAGTGAGAAGAAGCTCACCACCTCCCTAGGTAGCTGATTCCACTGTCAAACAACTCTTACTGTAAAAACTTTCCCCCTAATATCCAGCTGGTATCTCTTCACCTGCAATTTAAGCCCATTATTGCAAGCCCTCTCTTCTGCTGCCAACAGGAACAGCTCCCTGCCACCCTCTAAGTGATAGCCCTCCAAATACTTGAGAGCAATCGTGTCCCCCCTCAACCTCCAGACTAAACATTCCCAACTCCCTCAGCCTTTCCTCATAGGGCTTAGTCTCCAGGCCCTTGATCATCCTCGTCGCTCTCCTCTGCACTCTGTCTTAAGTTCTTGTCCTAAAATGGACAGAGTATACAGCTTCTATCTCCAGTGAAGTAATAAATACTGGGTTTTAAACACTGTAGTGGAAGCCAGCACACACAGGCTTGGGTATTTACATGGCCAACTTCCAAAAAGGCCACAAACCCCCTCTTAAATGTATTGTAATTTCTGGGTCTCAGATTCATGCTATTTTGGTACACCCCCAATATTTTGGGAGGATTTAAAAATATGGTGTGTATATACCCTGTAACTGCTGGGTCAGAGTACCCCTGTACTCACTTGATTCTCGCACTTCCTCTTTCTTAACTGCTTTCCCTGTTCTCAAATCATATCTTCAGAATGTGCACAACAATAGATTCACAAGTTGTCTATTTTAGTGGCGACAGGTGATGCAAAACAGGCCAGAATAGAGAATAAGTTCTGACTAGCAGTAAGTGAAGAGATACTGGGAACAGATGCACACATACTATTGGTCTAACCGCATAGTGTGAATTTTGGCACTGCTAATAATAAATGTCCTACCTTTCTGGAAGCCTTGGACTTCTTTTCATCCTTTGTAACTGATTTAGATGTGGCAGTATCTTTTGCTTTTTCATCCTGTACCCAAGAGAGAAAAATCTCTGTTCAGAGGATTTAAAATACATCAGACGCTGAAAGAGTGTGGGAAACAAATGGCGACTTTGATCCAGGAAAGTGTCATCTCTGCAAGGTTCACACTAAAAGGGAAAGACTCAGTGGACTTTGGAGTGCAGATCTAATATTCTGCAAAAAGCTCCACCCTTAGGCAGCAGATGGAAAATAAACCATCTCCTAAAGGATTTTCTACCAGCTCAATATATAAATACGCTAATTCACACATATTTTCTATTCATGAGAAACTTATTTACAATCTTGTGAACATTCACTTCTATGGACATGCACATAACATGTCCTATTCTACGCAGTGTGAGGATATACTAAACATCTCTGTTCCTTTGAACATCAGATAGACTGTTCCAGGAATGGCCCTGATTGAGACAGCTTCATTTTAAGAAGAGTGTTTATAGTGTTAGGAAGGCATATACAAGGTGTGTGCCAAGTACAGTTAAGATAAAGCAATTGAGAAAAACAGCTATAATTGAATCGACAGAGAAATTTCTTTGGACGACCAACAGGATTCCCTTTCAGGTAACTAATGAGAATGAACACAACTGGAAATTATACTGAAGAAATAAGTAGAAGTTATTTAGACACTGTAGTGGTTGCATAGATGTGGCAAAGGGGCAACTTAAAAATTGGTCCACTAGTTTTTCCATTGCTCTCAGCCCTCCCAGAAATCTCTGTGTTAGACTTGCTCAAATGCAGGTTTTTGTCTTCTTGAAGGGATGCCTCTGTATTTTGCTTCTTTCCAAAGAGCCAGCGGTGCAACTTGACAACAGTACCAAGTCACAACATTGTTGGCTAAGGCAAGGCCCCCCTTTTTTGTTTTTAACATCCTGCTTGATGAAGAGCTTTGGAGAACTTGAAAGTTTGCACACTGTTTTTTTCTCATTTTGGTTGGTTCTAGTAATTATGTTGGTTCCAGTCCAGGACTTGCTTCGGACCAATGTGGCTACGTGCAACTTCTGTGAACAGTATGCTGATGCATATTCTGTTTTCATGTGACAATTCTCCATTGTAGAGCAACTGTTCTTAACCTAACAAGTCTATATGGACAAAAACTGTATGATTCATCCTCAGTTAATTGCAAAGAGGCTGATTTGTTGGAATCCTTCTGAAATTTGTGAAGGCTGACAACACATGAGTACATGAACCCTTGCCATAACACGAGGCACTTACATCAGAGTAACACACCTTGCACCAGAGGAAAGCACCACCATTAGAAGTGGGATCCAACCCAAAGTATTTGAAAATCTTCATGGCTCAAATGCAACGCAGAAATTGGGCATCTTTTGTATCCTTCCTCTATTTGTACACAAATGCTTCCTCGTAATAAAGGTGACCCAATTTATGTGTTTTTTTTAAGTAGCTTTAATTTTTTTATGATGTTTTTAAGCAAAGCACTTGTGCACTGTGCATCTATGGAGTGGCACAAGCAAATTCTGCTTGCAGCAGTACAACAGCAAATACAACGCACACTTGACAGTTGCATGCTCTCCTCTAAGTCTAGCAACCCACGTAAAGCCTTTCTGGGCACCTTGACTTAGATGGCGAGGATTACAGTAACATCTCTCAAGCAGACAATTCAAAACGAAAATAATTATTCCACATCTTTGGAAAAGAGCCTCACCTTTGCTGGTGGTTGCTGAGATACAGGAGGTTTCCCACAACTATCAAAGTCTCCAGAAAGTGCATCAATAGCAGCTGAGTCATCAGCTGGCTTCTGCAATAAAAGGACAGATTTTAAAAACAAAACATTCTCCTAAGTTTAAAAAGAAAAGAAACGCCCGTTTCAAAAGCAGCTTCCCATTTTCCAGTTTAAAAATAACAGCTGTAAACCAGCTAGATGGTAAGAACTTAAATTCACAACAGAAGCGTTACTGAAGTAACAGGCCTAACCAGGCAGCAGCTTCTAGAAACGCGCAGAGCACATAATATGGGTAATGCAACCGTTTTGCTCATCAGGCAGCTCCTACTATAACTGCGGAGGGGCCGTACTTGGCAATAAAGTGCAAACAAAAGATTTCAGGCAGCAGGTGCTGGAAAAGACATTTCTCTGCAAGGGACCCTGGGGGGCTGTTGCCAGTTACGACAACACTGAGTCAGATGGGCCAATCGATGGTGTTACTGGAAGAAGGAAGTTTCACATATGTATCTCTGAAAGCCCCATGCTTGGTCCTCACGTGCCACTACTTATAGAAGGAACTGATGAGAAGAAGAAGATTTGGTTTTTATATGCCGATTATCTCTACCACTTAAGAAAGAATCAAACCGGCTTACAATCACCTTCCCTTCCTCTCCCCACAACAGACACCCTGTGAGGTAGGTGGAGCTGAAAGAGCTCTAAGAGAGCTGTGACTAGCCCAAGGCCACCCAGCTGGCTTCATGTGTAGGAGTGGGGAAACCAATCCAGTTCACCAGATCAGCCTCATGTGAAGGAGTGGGGAATCAAACCCGGTTCTCCAGATTATAGTCCACCGGTCCAATCCACTGCTCTTAACCACTACACCACGCTGATGAGGAGAACAAGATTAGACCTATTCATCTTCCAAGGCTGCAATGCCTCATGAACAACCAGAATTCAGTACAGCATTCACTGTAGAGCTTTTTCTTTTTTTTACCTTTTGTTCTTTGGGCTTCTCACCATCCTTGCCTTTTGGCTTTATAGGCTTGCCCTGCAAAATAAAAGGGGAGAAGGAGGAGAATATGCACTGTTAAAAATCCATCATCCTTTCTTTCAAGCCTTCCCGTATCCTGCTTACAATCTAAAACCTTAATGTGTCAGTGGACTGCCATTAAGTACCACCACTGAGTCCATTTATTGCTTACTGTGATCAGACCTCCTGAAAACTGTCACTGTTATGTTTCTCCATATTAAAGCCCTTTTAAAGTGGTTGGTTAAAAGTGAATTCACACAATTTCCAGAAATGAGCAATGAAACTAGAGATATCCCCTCCCCCGGGGGCTGAACACCTGCTATGGTTTCTGTGGTGTTTGTGAACAGAATGGAAGGCATCAAACGCTTTATAGGGGCCCAAACATCTCTCACTATATATACTATTAATAATCAATGAGTATGGATACAAAAAGCATATGCTCACCTTCTCATCTGAGTCCAGAAGATGCCTATAATCAGGAGGGATTGTATCATCTCTCTCTCCAAGTTTGTCTCTATGTTCGGATTTAGCTTTTTCCTATTACAGTAACAATAAAATGAGTAATTTTCTGGGTCAATAAAAACAGTGTTTATAGATGGTGCTCTTTCACAGCACCCCCCCCCATCCAGTAATGGAAGTACAAAATGATTTGGTTGGTGACACATGTATGAACCTTATCCTTGCTATATTTATAGCAAATATTTTTTAAAACACCAATGATTGGACCAAATGTTTAAAAGTCTGAATAGAAACAGTATTACAATGTGAGTTTCACATATAAACTAAACACAAATTAGCTGGTTGGGTTATTAAGAGTACTGAAAACAATGACCTCCCACCCACATTCAGATTCTTAAACACATTCAAAAGAAATTCACCTTTCTAAAATTTCAGTTCTGCCTATAGAAATTACTGTGCTCAGCGGTCCTCTTAAAGATGAGAACATCTCATCTCCACACCATACCACTTTGCTGCCATTTGACTATATTCCACATATACAGAAACATATACATTTTTATCAGCTGACTATCACAGTTATGTACTCAGGGGCCCTCTCTTATTTAGTTAAGAAGTAGGAGAAAGAATCCCACAGCCAGAAATGGCCAGAAATGGCTTTCAACGTAATGAGGATACAACCTCACGAACTTGCTACATCATTTGCACAAGAAGGGATATAGAAAATATTGCGAAATACTCCGGAACATTAAAAGAAACACCTGACATTTATACAGCAAGTCAAGATGTATTTAAACAATTAAACCTTTTTGAGGAAATAGGATTCTGCAATTAAAACATTTTGATGCTAGATACTTTGCAAATTATCTATTTGGGGGATTATAACCAATGCACACTTAAGATAATATATTTAACTCTCAAAGTTGTAGTGTTGTGTGAGGGGGGAGTATGGTGAAGTCACGATAGTAAAGGGTGTGGTCAGCTCTGTGAGACGGTCTGGAGAATCAGGCAGATCAGTAGCCTTAAAAGTCTCTTTCGAGTGTTTCCTCACACCCCACCCTGCTAAGCTCTTTTCAGCTTTCTATAGACACTTAAGAGGATTGTGCAGGGGAGCGTCATGCCTACTACACACGACCACACATGAATCTGCCTTATACAGAACCAGACCCTCAGTCCATCAAGGTCAGTACTGCCTGTTCAGACTGGCAGCAGCTCTCCAGGGTCTCAGGCACAGGCCTTTCACATCATCTACTGCCTGGTCCTTTTTAACTGGAAATGCCAGCAATTGAACGTATGACCTTCTGCAGGCCAAGAGGCTCTTACACTGGACCACAGCCACTGCCCTAACAAGGCAGTGGTGTACAAAAAAGCTCTTTTCTCACCTTTATTTTATCCACAACTGGTTTATTTTCATCAGGGTCTGGTTCTCTTTGCCCCAGTGAGTCTGCCAGAAGATCGGCAGCATCATCAAGTTCTTTCTTACTCTTAAAAACAGAGGGGAAAAAACACGGTATCATATAGTGAGGAAGGCACTGGCAAACCACCTCTGTTAGTCTCTTGCCATGAAAACCCCAAAAAGGGGTCGCCATAAGTCGGCTGCGACTTGAAGGCACTTTACACACACACAAAGTAAAGACTATAAGAACTGGTGTATTATTGCTACATGCATCAACAAAGTTTTGGAAGTTACTAACGTATGCATAACAAGGTGAAAGATCAGGACGAGGGGGCAGCAGAAAGCAGTTATTTCTGCAGTTGGACTCTGCTGCGAAGAAGGGACTACAACTTTCAGCATTGATAAACCACAACTCTGTAACTTATTTATTTACTTGATTTCTAGCTCGCCATCTAATCCCCAACCAAGGCCGTCTCAGGGCAGATTACAACAGATTAATTACAATAAAAAGATAAAATGTCGCTGTCATAATTAAAAATATTAAAACAACAATAAGAAATTAATACATCAATGGTGTATGATCAGCAAACCAGTTGCTGGAGTATTCAGAGCAGTTCTATACAATAAAATACAGGAGAAGGTAGGGAGGCCAGCGATAGCTGACAACTTGGGACTGCCCTCAACCACAGGGCTGTTGGAATAACTCCCTCTTGCAGGCCCTGCGGAACTCTGAGGTCCCACAGGGCCCTGATGTTAATAGGGAGGCAATTCCACCAGGCCCTTGTCGAGGACAGCCGCACACTCCTAGGGCCAGGGACCACCAGCAGACTGGAATTTGCAGAACACAGTGATCTATGAGGGGAAGAAAAAGAAGAAGACTTGGTTTTTATATGCCGACTTTCTCTACCACTTAAGGGAGACTCAAACTGGCTTACAATCACCTTCCCCTCCCTACAGACACCTGTGAGGTAGGTGAGACTGAGAGAGATCTAACAGAGCTGTAACTTTCCCAAGGTCACCCAGCTGGCTTCGTGTGTAGGAGTGGGGAAAACAAATCCAGTTCACCTGATTAGCCTCCGCAGCTCATGTGGAGGAGTGGGGAATCAAACCCGGTTCTCCAGATCAGACTCCACTGCTCCAAACCACTGCTCTTAACCACTACACCATGCTGGTATACCCGGAGAGGTGGTCCTGAAGGTATGAGCCGTGTAAGGCTTATACAGAGTATAAATGAGGCCTGGTTATTGCAAAACACTCTTCAGTATCAAAGTTAACTGACAGAAGCCTGCAACGCCAGCCTCTCTGCCCTAATTGCAAAACTGTGTTCTCAGTATCACAGTTGTGTGTCAAAATAGTAACATGCGTAATATTTTTTTTTCTTACAGAAGTTTCAAACTCTAGAGGTTATAATCAGCAGGCCTTAAGAACAGCAAGTGGATTAGAAAGAGTTTTAAGGGCAGGAGGGAAGAATGCGGCAAGTCATAGGTTTTAGTCACAGGAAGTGAAGTGATTAGAGCAAGTTCTGCTTACTGGGACAGCTGCTGCCGGTGGAGCTGAGGAATGCACTGCAGTAGCCGAGGAAGAAACAACTTCTTCGGAGGGAGGTTTGCTAGCAGCATCGGGTTTCTGAAATAAACATAATGAGTTCATAGGCCTATGTTAAAACCTAAAGCCGTAGATAGGAGAACAGTGAAGGACAGAGGAATGAAAAATCACAGAGACACCAGGCCAGTTATTCCAAGCTGAAGCCATATCAATTTGAGCTAGTCAAAGATCGCCACATGCTTGCACCCTCTGCAGTTTTCCTCTGGTCATTAATTCTAAACATTCAACTCATTTTCATAATAACCTGCAATAATAGCCTTCACAATAATCTCTTCCTTTCAAGACTTACCTGGCCCCAAATTTTAGACGGGCAGGGAGCCAGCACTGCCAGCCGCTAGAATCCGAACCTCAGAAACTCAGGTCATTTTCTAAACCTAACAACGGGCGCCTTACTGTGTCACTGTACATAAACTCGAATTTCTCCACAAACTTACTTGGGGTGCAGCCTGTGATGTTGGCACTGAAGAACAAGAAAAATCTTCTGATAAGGCATCAAGAAGCTCACTTTCACTTATAGGCTAGAAACCAAAAGAAATAAAGCATAATACCAGTCCTCTCATCCTTAAAAAAAATATTCAGCAACTAAAACCAATATTCAGTGTGGACATTTCAGTGTTAAAATATGGAAGAAATTAATGGAGACTGCTGTGAAACCAAACTCCCACTAGCCTCTGCTTATTTTCTAACAAAGGTGCCAAACTCTCCCATAAGACAGGTCGTACAAATGCTACCATCTTGGATTCTCTCTCTCACATTCTGCCTGTGTCAGCATATATAGGGAACCTACCAAAGATAAATGTTACCACATAAGGGGGCATTTTAGCAAGTTTCATCAAGTAGATAAAATGTGACAATCCAGTTAGGCCTATCCTTGGTAAGAACAAACTACTAAATAGTAAACACATTTCTCCCTTTCTTAATTGGGGAAAAAACCTAGGTATTAGTAGAAAAGTCTTTTTAAAAGTGTCTTTAGGATTATTTTTACTTACTTGAGGTTTTTCTTCAGGTTTTGGTAAAAGAGGCTTCCCATCTTTATCCTGTGTTAAATAATAATAATAGTGCTATAAATGCATTATGGCAAATTATTATTACATTTCATACAAAATCGTTTGGTGGCAAATTGAAACAGTCGACTTCCATTAATCATAGAATTAGCAAGCATAAGAGGACACAACCCTTCAATCCAGATGCAGTTCTGTAGCTGAAGTTCTGTAAATGGAACTACTAACTTGTTTGGTTAGACTGGGAACAGGAAGAACCAGGTTTGAATCCCTATTCTGCCATGGAAGCTTGCTGGGTGACCTTGGGCAAGTCATACAAACTTAGCCCAACCTACCTCACAGGGGTGTTGTGAGTATAAAATGGAGAAGAGAACAATGTAAGCTGTGCAGAGTCCTCATTGGGGAAAAACAACAGGGTGTAAATTAAGTAAGTAAGTAAATATATAAAAATCTTTTGCAATACTGAATTTATAAGTCAAATGATCATTTAATATGTTAATGGCCCCTGTTGAACAGGATAGAGATATTCACTGTAACCTATTCTCCAGTTCTTAACAGAAAGGCAAACAGTAGTTTGCTGACTACATTACCTGTACTGATTTCATAGACCTTTAGTGAATATATAGTAGTGTAGAAGAAAAACACAAGCCAGTTCTTTGATTAAACAAGTGCTAAATTAACACATGAAGTCTGCTGGGCGACCTTGGGCCAATAATATTATCTCAGCCCACGTGGAGGCAGGCAATGGCAAACCACCTCTGAACATCACTTGCCCTGAAAACCCTATAGGGTTGCCATAAGTCAGCTGTTACTTGACGGCACACACACACATATTAACACATAGTAACTCCACAATCAATTCTATTTGTTGTCCAAAGCCTACAAAGATCTGAATACAAGAAAGCAGCCTGATACTAGTACCTGATTAATTACCACAATTCACAGGGAGCCTCATCATCACTGATATAATACTTTTTAAAAATACACATAATCACCACCACACATTCCAGAAGCAATTTACCTTCGCTTCACTGAGTCTGTAATCAGGGGGGATGGTTTCTTCATCTTCCCCAAGTTTCTCATGCTCTTCTTGTTTCGCTTTTTCCTACAGAGCAAGGGGGAACACGAATAGTCTCACTACAGTAAATTTGAGACTCTGACCAGTTATAGGGCTTCAAAATAATATATTTGTATTATGGTAGCCAAGCATACAAAAGATGGAGGCCTTTTCCTTTCATCTGATAACATGATTTGGTTTCTTATCAAATAAAACATAGCACTGTTTATGCTACCTTTAGAAAATACTAACAACTTGCAGAGCAGAGATATATTTCTTTTCCCCTGGAAAGAATTCCTGTGCCAGACAGATGAAGAAAAGCCACCCAGCAACAGGGGAGCCAATTAGAGCAGGGCTTCAACAATGAATGAGAACTGTAGGCATAGTATAAATTAAGATTTGACTGTTGAAAGTGGTCTGTTGAAGACAAGAATTGTTAGTTAGAGGGTGAGCCTAACAGAAATAAGGACCTGTATAGGGATCCAATTTTTATTAAGTCTTCATATATTGTCTGAGTAATAGAGTGCATAAGATCTTATTTATGTCAGGCAGGGTGGCAAGGGTTTACCCCTCCTTGGCATGTACAGCTTGAATCAGAAAAGTTTGTATTTACAAAATGTTTATATTTACTTCCATTTGTGTTAAAACAAACTTCATTCCCGAGAATGAAGAGAAGCCAACCCCTGAGCTTATCTGGGGCCACGTTTGGGGTGTGGGGCCGGGGGGCAAGCTGCTGGGACAAGAGGGGTGGCACCAGGGTCAGGCCTCTTCGGGGGCCATGGTAGCCGGTGGCTGGACAGCAGGGGCCAGATGGTCAGGGAGCTCAGAGCTCCTCCTGATCCTGCCCCCTCATTACTTAGCCAGCCCAGCGCTGCGGGCCCACCCTCGGAGCAGCATCTTGTGGTGGTTTGGGAATTGGACTGGATCCACTTCAGGGAGAGGCTGTGCCCGTTCACCCATCTCCCCCATTTTTGGGAACTCCCATAAGGGGTCTTGGGGGTGGGGGCCATGTAGTCGCACGCCCAGCTAAGGGCTGCAGGCTGGCTCTCACCACCAGGTGGCAAGGGAATTAGGCATTGGCTCACTCCTGTGAGGATTTGCCACTCCACAATTTTCCCCCTGGCAGGCGGGAGGGGGAACAGCATAACATCGATTGGCAGGCGGATCGCCCCCACGCTACGCCAGTGCTCCTTCTGCTATAGTCAATACAAGCTGTGGCCTAATTTCCCCCAACATGGAGTGGTGTGGTTTTTCTTCACCCCCAGGCTCACTCCTCTCCTTGCCCCTGGGTATGCAAAAGCTCTCTTGTCTCCATTCAGTTACCCTCCCCATTATTAGCCACAGACTTGGGTACATTGTTTTGCATCCAAGCTAGAAATTCTACCCCAGAACACTGTTCCCACTCTGATCCCACTATAGTCAGAAGGCAAGAAGATCACAAATTCTTGAGGAAATTCTGAGTAGACCAGTTTAGGATTGCACAATTTGTTACCTAGAACAGTGATTAAGTGAAGACCCAGAGTGACAGACAGAAATGAACAATGCACACAAGGCATAGTCACTATATTACCTTCACTTTGTCTACAGCTGGCTTTTTTTCTTCTGGATCAGACTCTTTCCCCCCCAGACTTCCAGATAAGGCTTCCAACACGTCATCAGGTACTTGCGCACTCTACAAATAACATCATTTTAGACTAGTCTTACTAGAACACATTGGAAGGCAAATTCATAACCAGCTAATGTAAGAGCAGCTGATAAATTTTATATATCAAAATGTATATATTCAAAATATTAATATAAATGCCAGCTTAAGAACTAGAATACCCCTAAACCATTAATGAAGTGGAATAGTCTAGATGGGCTGGGATCTGTGAAAACAGATGAAATACATATGCAGCTTTTCACAGCCAAGCCCAATAAACACAAAATATCTATTTTCATACAGCTCCCATTATGTTTCAGTTGAGCTTGGTCAGGAAAAAAAACTCACATCCAGAGGACCGTACCATTATGAAATACACCCAACACATTATGTGCCCTGGCACAGAAAAACTACTAATTAATTATTTTAAATGCTTAGGGAGAAGAAATTAGAGATTGTTACAGAACTCCATATATTTTTATGTTGACAAGATGTATACAATGCATGCCCCTACAAAATTATTAATTATTCCAATTCTTACAACATGACCCTTTGGCCATTCAGTGTTAACTCTCATGGTTGATTACTCACTGGAGAAGTTGCCGATGGAGCTGAAGACTGAACAGAAGAAACACAAGTTGTGGATATCGCCTCTTCTTTGGGAGGTTTTTTGGGCTCAGATGATGAAGGCTTCAGAAATAAGGTATAAAGATTTATTTATTTATCAAATTTATACCCCACCACTCACTCAACAAGCAAGGCTCAGGGTGGCTTCCATCAGAGTAAAATGCAATTCAATAAATAGACTTAAAAGCAATAATAAATATGTAACACAGTTTATAACCAGCTGTACAAATCTCCTGTTGAACCCGGCCGCATCCAACAACCCAATGGTAAAATTATCAGGTGGAAACAATACAAGAATCACAAGACACACATGCTGACTAAAAGCCTGTTGGAAGAGCTTTGTCTTGCAAGCCCAGTGGAATCTAACAAGGTCCTGTAGGCCACACATGTCCTCTGATAAAGCATTCCACCAGGGCAGAGCCACCACAGAGAAGGCCCTTGCTCTGGAAGAGGAGAGGCGAGCCACTCAAGGGCCAGGCACCACCAAACGATTGCGGGATGAAGAGCACAGGCAACGTGGGGGATTGTAGCAGGAGAGGCAGACCTTCCGGTAGGATGGTCCCAGACAGTTTATGGCTTTAAGGGTTAAGACCAGCATCTTGAATTTGATTAGGAAACCAACTGGCCTCAGTGCAGTTGCCTCAGTATTGGCTGTATGTGTGTAGACCATGATCAAAAGCCTAGCAGCTGCATTCTAAATAACCTGAAGCTTTTGGAGCATCTTCAAGGGCAGCCCTGTGTAGAGCGAATTACAATAGTCCAATCTGGAGGTGGCCGTGGCATGAATCACTGTGGCCAAATCAGAATGTGATAGATAGGGGGCTAAGTGACAGGCCTGGCAAAGATAGAAGAGTGCAGACCTCGCAACTGTGAACACTTGTTTGTCCAGAGAAAGAGAGACATCAAGCCATACACCCAAGCTCTTCGCAGAGCCCACCAGTGACAGTTGGACCCTCTCAAGAGATGGGAGCTGTAGCCCTGTATTGACCCAGCCCTCCCCATCTGCATGACTTCCATTTTTTATGGATTCAGTTTCAACCAGCTCTCTCAACCAGATCATGAGCTTCAGTAACAAGCTGTATTGTTATTCAGCATATGACTTCACAAGCCTGACCTAATCATGGCTAGAATTCTAGATATCTAAAGTTATCTGTGATTATTACAATTTTAAGCCACCCTTCTTCCAAACAGCTCACAGGGGTATGCACAAGTCTCCCATCTTCAATTGTGCATTAGTTATACAATCTCTTGAACATTCCACCTTGATATTTTAAGCTTCTCTCGAGTGATGTCAGGATTAGTTCTATTTTCCATTACTGTATTTTTCACTACTGTACTTAATTTCAGGTATACATTCATTTTAGTTGTACACAAAAATAGGTGCCGCTGGTGCTCCCCCCAGCCCCCATATGTGCATCAACTTCCAACCCTTAAGAGAGTACTCACTTTGGAAACTCCTGATGTGGCAGAAGACTGCACTGGAGGAACAGCAGCAGAACTTTCCACTTTTTCCTTAGGCACTTCTGGGGCTTCAGCAGCTGCAGATTTCTGAAATGAAACAACTAATATGTTTTGATACCCGTGTATATTAATACATTGAGCACTGTCAACAGTCCAACCTCTGCGCCCACTGTGCTGCCACGCAAGCCTCTCCCCACTCTTTTATGATGCACATAGATTTCTTTCACAAAACTGTTCTGCCTTTGAAGGCACAGTAGGCTCAGAGCTGATTCAAATTCAATGCTCCAATGTGCAGAAGGACAAATCGGTCCCTAAAGCAGTTGTAAAGTTAGAGAAGATGATCTAAACGACATTACTGATTTGTTCCCAAAGCCCACCCTCAATGGAAGTCGTAGTTCATGCCAATAAGAGAGAGTTCAGAGTTTACATCAGAGGGCATGCAGCCCTTACGAGGGTTATTATGTATTCAGGGAGTGTTCTGTGGACAGAGACAGCAGTGGGTAAGTTGGCCTCATAGTGACCCATTGTATGGCTTAGATTTCCCACCATACTCACAAACTTCAAAGTTAGCTGGACAGAAGAAACCCCCAAACAGCCATCACTCATCCTACCTTAACATAGGTACTTTCCCCCATCCCTGTTTGTAAGCCCACACAAATGGAGCATAGATGGCCTCTGGGCACCCACTGACAATAACTACAAGTAACTTAAATAAAAGGGGTGGAGCTTTTCGGGAAAACGTTTCGGAGGGTAGCTGTGTTGGTCAGTGGTAGAACAGATAGAATTGAGTCCAGCAGCACCTTAGAGACCAACAATATTTTGGGGGCACAAGCTTTTGAGAGTCAGAGCCCCCTTCATCAGAAAAGAATGAAAACTCTACGCGCCAATTAAACTTATTTGATTTTTATGGCATCTGCATTTATTGTAATGAAATATCCTGGATTTCAATTGCCTTTCGCAACAAAACAAAACAAAAAATCAGCAGAGGCTCACCTTAGTCACATCAGTAGGTTCAGATGGTTCTGATTTTTTTGCGGGAGAAGCTGGACAGACAAAATCTTTGGAAAATTCGTCAGCTAGGTCAGATTCACTAACAGGCTATAAAGAAAAAAGTTTTGATAAATTACACATTTTGTTTTTTTAAAATAGCAATTTATCAATGGACAATGGATAAGGAATCCCCAAAAGACACGCGCGGCAAAGCACCTAGGTGCAATGCAGCTGGATCACTACCTGCAATACTCAGCATCATGTATCTATTTCTCAGGGCTCCACTGGAGCCTGAATACATAACACCAGACAGAAACTCTGTGCTGTCAGCTTGGGCTGTACCACCTGTTTAGGGGATCGGGAGAGGGCTGAATTGTGCAGGGGTTTGGAGAGGACTACACTGTCCAGGGGGTTGGACTAGATGACCCCTGAAGTCTCTTCCAACTCTGATTCCATAACTCCTGGTCCTCTTCTCTCTAGAGATTCAGAACAACCAAAGAAGCGATTAGCACTGGACAAACTGACAGCACCGGCCATCTGGTATTCAGGCAGCTACTGCACATGTGCAGAAATCAACCACCAAGACTTGGTTCTATTTAGAAATAATCTGTACCAACAAGCTTTGAAATGTTAACACAAAATGGTGGTGTAAAAAGGTTTGCAATGCTAGTATAGCAAAAAGAGATATCAGATAATATTAGATAATATTACACAATAATATTAGATATTACATAATTTTAGAGAATGCACCTCTGGACTTAGATTTGCAGTTTGCAGGAGAAGCCTAAGCCAAAATGGGATTAACTAACTCATTTTATTTTAAAAATTGCTTCTGCATCTTTAACCATATTTCAAGAGCAAAAATACAAAAGAATTTGTAAAATTCAACTTTACCACTAGATTTATAGCACATATTAAGGTATTCAAATCAAGTAAGTATTGACCTTAGGTTTTTCTTCTGGCTTTGGCAACAAGGGCTTCCCATCTTTATCCTAAATACAAAAGGGAATAAATTGCATGACTGACAACAGCAATTTTATGAAACTATTTCAAAGTTAAAAAAGAAAACTATGTAGATTTGATAAAATTAAAAAACTGGTAGCACAATCCTAAACGGTATTAGACCCTTCTTTATTGCACCCATTGACTTCAAAAGACTTAGAAGGGTGTAACACAGTTTAGAAATGCATTGTAAGTCTTCTGAACAGTTATTCCAAGGAATAAGTTTCCTTTTGAACTGTCACTGTATGTCCTAAACTGACTTTGAAGAGAAGAGGAGGAATTCGGCTGAACATTGCAGTTTTTGTGTCTATGTGTGTTACATCTGTTGCCTTTAAAAAAAAAAAAACATGTTGAAAGGCAACAGTCACAACTGTGCATCTTTCTGATATGAAAATGGTCTGAAGCTGGGCAGAAAAGCATCAATGTCAGAGAAGATTTCGGAAGCAAATTCTGCCAAACCCATTTCTGAAGCCCAAACTACATATTATACAGGAACGGGCGAGGGGGCTGCAAGCACCTCATTTCCCCCTCCCCCGCTATTTCCTCATTCCTTTTATTGAAAGCCTCCATACACTCTCCCCTTTCCCCCTGCTTCCTTCTCTCAAAACCTGGAAAACCCTGATGACAATCAAGCATGAACTGCATCCAACGAATTTCATTTTGCCTCATCTAATTTACACCAAGACAAAAAGCAGAATTCACAGCATTATGTACTGAAAACTTAAGGGGAAAGGTTACCATGTCTGGTTTCAATCTGTACTCTGGAGGAATGGTATCATCCCATTCACCCGCCTTCTTTTCTTTCTTTTCTTTGGCTTTTGGCTGAATAAAAAAAAAAAGAATCACAGCATATTAACATGGGATTTCCCATGCTGAATCATACCAAGGCCCATCCAATCCAGTAGTTTGTTTCCAACACTGGCCAATTAAATGTTTTAGGGAGGTCACTGGAAACAGAGGCTGTTAAAAGAGCGTTGGCTGGATTACACCTTTGGTAGCCTTGTAATCTATGCATCCAGGTGCCTGTACAATCAATGCTCCTTCAATTAACTATCAACTAACTACGCATACACCACATGAAGTGAATGAATGAAATGGTCTGCTAACAATTCCCACATGAATTTTTGTAAGGATCATCCCAAAGTTGCACTTTTATACACACATACTTCCAATACAATGTTACACTATGTTTCAGTACACACACACCATTAGCTGCGATTTCTACAGACTTTACCATGCACTATGGACTACAGGTATTTTTTTACTTGTTTTAGAAGTATTCACAGTGTATTATTACCTCTTCAACTTCCACGATGGAGCTGAGATCTACTTCAGGCTCTGGTTCTGGCATGCCAAGAGTATCTACAAGAGCATCTAGGGCACTGCCGCTAATTTCCTCCTGCATTTTAAAAGTATAATAAGATTATGTCTTTCAGAAATAGCAGGAGCCTCAGGATATCTGCATCTCTCTCAACATATTCTTAGGAATGAGGTTATGGTCTTGAGAACACCATTTAATTTCCTTAAACAAAACAGCAGCTAAACTACATACTATGATCCAGGAAAGGCGGCTCAAAAGAAAAGTTACAATGTAGAGAGGGTGAGTGTTCATTATTTTGGTATTTGGCAGCATGTCATGCCAATTTATGTAAAAATAGTATTAAGCCTCATGTCCCCCCCCCCGCACCGCCTGGTTAGACTTTCTATTGGACTTTACTGGTAAGGCTAGGGTATCTTAGTAAAGCTAAAGCCACCCTGGATCTGGAACCTTGGGCTCTTCCTTATTTGTGGTCTGACACCTAAAAGGTCAGAAAACGCAAGTGATCAGCACCAGACACAGTCCCTCAAGCCCCATTTAAATGAGCTCCTAGTATCAGAGGAGCATGCCTATTAGATTAGGTGCGGTGGAACACAGGCAGGATGGTGCTGCTGCATTCATCTTGTTAGTGGCTTCCTAGAGGCACCTGTTTGGCCACTGTGTGAACAGATTGCTGGACTTGATGGGCCTTGGTCTGATCCAGCAGGGCCTCTCTTATGTTCTTACGTGCATTAATTTAAATAGAAAAACTGCCCATGAACTGTCTCAGTACTTTCTGTGCTCCAATAAATAGCAGAGACAGATGCATTATTTCGATCCATATTTTACCAAACATTGTTTCACATTTGTGTAGCGGGTGAATCTGCCATGCTAATTTAATGTTTAAGCTTATCCAATCATATCAGGAAGAGACATGAAGAACTATCTCATAGTGAAAACAAACACAAGTACAAAGGAAACCCAGAGGCCATGCTAACATCCAAACCACACACAGTGACCTTGCTTTTCAGATACAGAAAGGGTGGGGAAACACCTTGCAAATAATAAGGAAATGAAATCATATCCCAAGTTCAAAAAGCTCTTGGAGTAATAAATCATTCTGCATTTTTAGAAATTGCACTACTTTATGAGGCTTTGGATGGCTACACAGAGTGAAGTTTTGGGTTTTTAAAAAACATTTATGTGCACAGTATTTTTTTAGGTTATAACGCAACCTGAAACTTTTTTAAAGGCTGTAACCTGCACTGGATAATTGAAGTCATTATTGCAGCCAAACTGATGTTACTTTGATATGACAAGCTAATTCAGAAACTATAACTTTTAATCTATAATTATTAGGGCTGCCAACATCCAGGGAAGAGGCCGGACATTCCCAGAATTACAACTGATCTCCAGGGAGACTACAGAAATTAGTTCCCCTGGAGAAAATGGCAGCTTTGGAGGGTGGGCTCTATGGCATTAGAACCCTACTGAGGTCCCTCCCCTTCCCAAACCCTGTTCTCCCCAGGTTCTACCCCAAATCTCCAGAAATTTCCCAAGCAGGAGTTGGCAACCTTACAATTATATCCAATCAATAAGAATCTGCGCACTATGTGCACACATACACTTTCACCACCATGTTGGCAATCTCAAAAAGAGGGAAGCGAAGGAGATAAATGAGATGTGAGCACACATTTTCTTGCAACATATGTAGCTTCAACCAACCTGTTTCAAACTACCCTATACAAGTTTTCTGGCTAATCCGTACAGCTCCTTCTCGGTACAGTTTACAATTCTGTAATAATGACCCTCTTTGAAGCCCAGAGGGTCCTTCACGTGCTTGGCCACTCTTCATATATACAATTCAGCAATACTCTTTCACAGTAACGGGCCATGAAAAATTCCATATGCCTCTGCCATTTTTACAAAACTACTTAAAACAGAGTGGAGCTTCAATACCTCTTCCAGCTTTGGTTTCTTCTCTTTAGGAGGTGCTGAACTGCTGACCACATTTGTAGACTGGGCTTGCACAAGATCACTGTCTCCCGTCTTCTTTCACAACATGAAAAAAATGTTTACACACGTGAGATGACTGGAATGAAGTGTAAAATAGTTCCTTTTAAAAGAAAACTGTTCCAGATCAGCAGGCCCTCTCGTAAAGGTAGCAGAACCATTACCTCTTTTGGTGTGGTTTCCTTGTCTCCGGCACTTGGGACAGCACTGCAAGTAAAATCAGATGACAGAGCATCTGCAAGGTCATCATCTGTCATAGTTGGCTAAATAAAAACACAAACTGGGTTACACTTACAAAAGTTGCCTATCAGCAGGTTAGCATTTGTGGGCGATGCACATTTATGAATGCTTAGGACTGCCAGCTTCTGCTCTAGAGACAACACAATAGGACTTAACACCTCTGTGGAAGAAGGATGGTGCCGGGGAGGAGGGGGGAATCCATCTCTCACAAATGGCCAACTAACGGAATATGATTGTAACGAAGAATTCTAGACCACGTTCCAGAGACCAACAAACTTAACACATCATATAGGACAGTGCATCTCTTTTGTACAGTGTCCCTATCAATATTTAGAGCACACCCACTGCCTTTAATTTCCATTAAAGACAAGACTTTATAACATGCTCTATAGCAGTGGTTCTCAACCTTCCTAATGCCGCGACCCTTTAATACAGTTCCTCATGTTGTGGTGACCCCCAACCATAAAATTATTTTTGTTGCTACTTCATACCTGTAATTTTACAGGTACACTGTTTATTAACTTAATAAACTTAATAATACACACACTGACTTGGATCATTCATCCCCCCCTTTCCTCAACACCTTTTAACAACCATTCATGCACGGGAGGTTTTGCCTTGGATTTGCCACTCTCTAGATGCACATTTTCCCCATCTGCATTCTCAAAACTCTGCAGGGGGGCTTACTGTTGAGTTTTGTGAATCGGATGGGGAAAATGTGCATCTGAGTGGCAAATCCAAGGCAAAACCTCCCATTCATAAATGGCCAATAACCCCCCATGCAGAGTTTGGAGAATTTGGCTGGGGAAAATGTGCATCTGAGTGGCAAATCCAAGGCAAAACGTCCCATTCATAAATGGCCAATAACCCCCCATGCAGAGTTTTGAGAATCTGGATGGGGAAAATGTGCATCTGAGTGGCAAATCCAAGGCAAAACCTCCCATTCATAAATAACCCCGTTCCGGGTCGCCCTCCCACCTGGGCTTCCGGGCCCAGGACCAACCCTGACCCCAGCGCCCCAGGCAGGAGAAGAGGGAAGAGCCCTCGAGCCTCCACTCACCGGGAGAGCAGTCGGGAGAGGCGGCGAACAGCAGCCGGCTAGAGCCTCCTCCCAGCATCGGGGGGGGCAGGCCAGAAGCCCCCACAACCACCGACAGGCCCGCTCGTCAGCTGGCGAGCGGGAGAACCAGCCCGGGAGGACCACGCCCGGCCGACAGGGCGCTGCAGCGGCCGCGACGTTCCCCGGCCCCCAGGCTGGCCAGCCAGCCGGGTCCCCGGGGAGAGGACAAACAGCCCGCCCATCAGCTGGCCAGTGGAGGGGGTAGCGCGCTGGGAGAGGGAGGCGCCAGAGAGGCAGGCGGTTCAGCGCGGCTCCAGCTCTGGCGCTCCCCAAAGCAGGCCTGCCAGCATCAGCAGCACGCGGTCGCTCCTTCATCACGTGAGAGCCTCCTGCGCAGACCCTCTCCCGCCCTCCTGCGCAGACTCTCTCCCGCCCCCTTTCGGTACTGCCGTACTGGTATTCATCTCATCCCCCCGTCTCGACCGGCATTCGTCTCGAGTCGACCGACACCCCCACGCGTGCCTGCACTTGAGGGGCCAAAGAGCGGTTTGCCGACCCCTGGTCTTAGGCGACCCCTGTAAAAGGGTCGTTCGACCCCCAAAGGGGTCGCAACCCACAGGTTGAGAACTGCTGCTCTATAGGCTTAAAAACATTTTAGCCTATACAGCTGTAGTCAAGTCAGCTGGATTCCGTTTATCAGTAAGACAAAGACATATTCAGTGCAACATCAGCACAGCATACATGTATCGCAATGTACACTTATAAAGCAACGAGCATGTAAAAACAATCTTTAATATATATATAATAATACCTGAGATTCTCCCTCTGCCGCTGGTGGGGGAACTTTGCCATCTCCCTGAAAAGGCAAAAAAAAAAAATAGTTTTGTCAGGAGTTATCTACCAATATGTATAGAACACATCTGAAGCAGAGTTTGGGGCCAGTTACTTACCTCCAATAGTTTCCTATACTCTGGAGGAATGGTGCTCTCTCGTTTGCCAAGCTCTTCTATGTACAAGGATGACATTGGATCCTGCAACAAACAAAATATGACCCTTTGATTCTTGGTCCCCACCTGCACAGATAACTTAAGCACGTATTCATGTAAGATTTTAAACGACTATGAAAAAGGGCTTACTAAACTTACTTGTTGCCATAAAACAATACAATAAATCCAAGGGTGTCAGCATAATCTTTGAAATAAAAGAACAGTGTACAGGGTACAGCTTTCCCTACTCTGTCTTTCCAAGCTTGTTGGGGATTCTATTATCTTTATTATCCCCTCAAACTGGGCTTCAAGCCTAGATTGTCATTTGATCTCTATAGCCACACAGCCAAACTTTGAAGAGTATGTAATCTTTGGGAACGGTATGAACAGTCACTGAAGTCTCATTTACAAATGACTCTACCCTCCTGGGATACAGTTATAAAATGCAAATGCAAAGAGACCATATAACTAATTGTCAGTAAATAAAGGTCACTAAAGGGAGCACACAAATGCAAAAAGGCGTCACAGCAGAAAAAAACACATGCTTTGAGACTCTCAAAGCAGGGCTGTAAGTGGATGAGGCACATGGATCAGGAAGGACAACATGCTGATGTTCAAATATTATTAGGATTTGTACATTCAAAAAAATGGTAACTAGAATGGTAATGCAGCTCAAGATCATAAATAGTACGAAGTAAAAAATACCA
This sequence comes from Euleptes europaea, assembly GCF_029931775.1. NCBI lineage: Eukaryota > Metazoa > Chordata > Lepidosauria > Squamata > Sphaerodactylidae > Euleptes > Euleptes europaea. The sequence continues at coordinate 78,625,356 of NC_079315.1, forward strand.
CTCTTGGGAAATAACTTTCCCTTTAAGAAGTTAAGCATGGGTAGGACACAGATAAGAGAGGCCCACGTGTTGCCACATTTGAAGTAGCCAACAAGAAGTCGGCTGGAGGAGACACTGCCGCCTCTCCACAGACATGGCCCCTTACCCACCCCCAAACTGGTAGAGAGGGCTGGAAGATGGTCATCTTCGAGGGCCAAGTAAGAATTTTTTACTTCATCAGTCTGACCAGTATTCAGGGTTTGTTTGTTTTTTTACCTACTTCACTCTGCAGGTCAGAGGAAGGACTTGTTGTGGCCCAAGTTGGGTTTGTAGTTTAAGCTGAACTCCTCGGTCACAAATGGTGATTGTAGCATGGGCAAAGTTAAAAGGGTGGAGTCACCATGTTGTTAGAGGAGGTCTGGTTCCTCTGAATTCTGTTTAGCTATTGCACATAATGTACTAGCGTTATTAGTTCTGCTGCCCCCTGCAGATCCTTTGTATTTAACAAAGTTGTAGCCTTCTAAGTACCCCAAAACAAGGTCAGCTCTCTTTGTTCTATGTTTGTCACCACTCATATTCGAAAACAGTAGCTATCCTAATTTATCCACAAATGTTGATATAGTAATTAAGGCTCCTTATCTATTATATATAAGATCCCATACCAAAACCGGTGGTCCAGTATACGCAGGACTTGGTGGCTCATTTTCTTCAGGACCTCCCAATGAATCTATTAAATCATCTAAGGCAGACTAGAAAACAGATGTTTATGTTTTATAAAGGTATGACACTCGAAATGACATTATACGGAAAGAAATTCACTATTTTATGAACATCTATGCATTCTTCACTAATTCCTATCTGTGATATGGTTGGAAGCTACGCGGTACAGAAATCTTGCTTTTCAGCAGGTGCGTAAATGGAAAACTTCTTACGGGAGACTGTTTTGTCTCCTCAGACTCCATGAAGTCAGAGAAGTGGAATATAAATATAAGAACCACCAAAGGCTCCAAACTACAGGTCTTTTATAGTTCTCAACATTTACGTGTGTTTTCTCTCTTCACCACAACTATGTTGCAAAAAACAATCACATCTTACATTGTCCTCTCAAGGTCACCCAGCTTAGAATTTAGATCCTTCCTCCAGGCCAAGTACCTAATTCCCCAAGCCAGATGTTTCTGCCTCCTTTAAGAACAGAAATTCATAGGAAAGCCAGAATTTCCTTAGTCTTTTCCTCCCTTTGCTCTGGAGAATAACAGTGAATTCCTATGCACAGTTACTCCAGTCTAAGCCCACTGAAATGAACGAGCTTAGACTGGTATAACTCTCTAGGATTGCACTGTAAATCACACCAGCAGTGCCATCCTAAACAGAGTTATACCCTACTACGGCCATTTACTCCAATAAATGATGTAAGTCTATTTAGCGCTGCTAGTGAATTGACTCTGTGTATCCTAAGAAGGGAACAAAATTATTTATGCTGGATATACGAAGATTGAGGGAGAAAATATTCCTTTTTATAAAGGATAATATTGTTCTTTACGTAATCCAAGCAGATAGCAAATAAACTGTTCTTTACCTTTTCAGATGATTTATTGTCTGTTCCTGCTGCAGCTGGAGTAGTGGCTGCTGGTTTATTTTCTTTACTCTGAGAATAAAAAGGTGTTTCAAAGAGTTGGTATAAAGAACTTGCGCTCACTTGTGTACCTGGTTAGTGTCCAACATTAAACCCACCTCTGCAGATGCAGAAGTCAAACCAGTAGCAGCAACTGCTCCAGCTGTGGCAGCAGCTGCAACAGCTGCCTTGGTGGACAATGATTTGTCACCAGATTTTGCCTGAGATGGAAAAAAAAAACAAAGAAAGGGTAACACATGAAATTTAATATCCGATAATTGAGGCAACCAAAGCTAAAAGCAGAAAACACTTACTTAAAAATAGCATGGCTACTTCCAAACATGAGGTCAACTACACTCAAAAAGTTGCTGCATGAGCATAATCTTAATGAGACATATTTAAGACTACAAGAATACTGTAGATCATTTTATTTCCATCTCCAGACATGTATTATTGTTGAAGTTCACAGACAGTAGACAACTGTATATAGGTCTACAGGCCTCTCCTCATTGCCGTCAAGAACGTATGTTTATATAGCATTCTTATGATACATAGCCTCAGCATCACTCTGTTAAAGAAACTGGTTTGGCCGAGGAGATTCAATAGGTTCACAGATGAGGTGAGGTTTAAATTCAAATTGGGAGGGGTAGCAAATACGGTAGAAGACAGAGCCAGGATACAGGGTGATCTTGACAGGCTGGAGAATTGGGCTAAAACTAATAAAATGCACTTTAACAAAGATAAATGTAAAGTTCTGCATTTAGGTAGGAAAAATCAAAGGCATAATTATAGGATGGGGGAGACTTGTCTGAGCAGTAGTGTGTGTGAAAAGGATCTTGGGTTCTTAGTAGACCAAACACTGAACATGAGTCAGCAGTGTGATGCGGTAGCTAAAAAGGCAAATGCGAACTTGGGCTGTATCAATAGAAGTATAGTGTCCAGATCACGTGAAGTGATGGTATCACTTTACTCTGCTCTGGTTAGACCTCACCTAGAATGCTGTGTTCAGTTTGGGGAACCACAATTTAAGAAAGATGTAGACAAGCTAGAACGTGCCCAGAGGAGGGCAACAAAGATGGTGAGGGGTCTGGAGACCAAGTCCTATGAGGAAAGGTTGAAGGAGCTGGGTATGTTTAGCCTGCAGAGGGGAAGACTGAGAGGGGATATGATAACCATCTTCAAGTACTTGAAGGGCTGTCATATAGAGGAGGGTGCCGAGTTGTTTTCTGTTGCCCCAGAAGGTCGGACCAGAACCAACAGGTTGAAATTAAATCAAAAGAGTTTCCGTCTAGACATTATGAAGAATTTTCTAACAGTTAGAGTAGTTCCTCAGTGGAACAGGAGGTGATAAGCTCTCCTTCCCTGGAGGTTTTAAAGCAGAAGCTAGATGGCCATCTGTCAGCAATGCTGATTATATGACCTTAGGCAGATCATGAGAGAGGCCACCTTGACAATCTTCTGGGCATGGAGTAGGGGTCACTGGATGTGTGTGTGTGTGGGGGGGAGGTAGTTTGGAATTTCCTGCATTGAGCAGGGGATTGGACTAGATGACCCTGGTGGTCCCTTTCAACTCTATGATCCTATATACTATCCACTAAATCACACAGATCAATTCACGGCTGTGATGATCCAAAAGTAATTCAGTCAAACCACTCCCCCATCCTCTTGTGCATGTGAACATGCAACGTGAACAGATTTTGGTTTGGATAATGAACTCGAGCCAGTTAGCCTGGGAGCACATCAGAGTCGAAGCAATTGGTCAGGGTCTTGGAACAGCCAGCCATCGACACTGATTATTCCTTCCAGCTCATTCACAGCACCCCGCTTATAGCTATGGGTAATGGGCGAGCAATCTACCCAACAGGCATCTAAACCATGGGAATAGATCCACCAATCCCACATTTCAAGGTTTGAAATGATCACGAAGCGCCCAAGACCACCCTTTGTCTTGGTTCTTCCTCATTCTGCCACATGTTCTAATCTACAGGGTGACTCAGGTTCAGTCATGAACTGTACATTGAATGTCAGGAAGAGGTGACAGTGTCACTGCTGACAGCAGGTACTTAATAAATTTAAAAAAGTATAAGCTAGATGTGCTTATTCTTTTCATTTGATCTTGCCTATGGTAGAATTGGCATAATTATCTGTATTATACCCAGTCCGCCTCTCTCCATTTTCAAGAACAACTCTCCATAAACAATCTTAGAAAGGGGCACTGAATTTGAGCTTTAAAAGGCCTGCTTTACCTTTGGTTCTTCTACTGATGGTTCCTTTGGTGGCTTGTGAACTGATGATTCCTTTGGTGGCTTGCCAACCTGATTGGCAGCTGCTTTGCCAGAATTTGTTTGTTTAGGTTCTGCTACCGCAGAAGGTTTGCTTGGACTTTGTGTCTGCATAAACAAGAAAAATAATATTAGAAATGTATTTGCACATATTTACGTTAGAAATAATGGCAAAACCACAATGTATAAATAAATTACCTTTCCAGAGTCTTTCTGCTTCTCTTCTGACAGAAGTTTTGTCTGAGAATCTGGTGGCTGCATGTAACAACACAGAGAGTAACTAATGACGGCTACTTTACATTACTGTCGGTTTTATTTTGCTGTTACTTGTTTTTGACTCTAGGACAAACTGTACTGCATCAGTACAGCAATATTAACATTTATGTCACTATCACTGAAAAAAATAACACATTTATATAGCACTTTCAGTATTCAACAAGCTTCAACGTTATCCAGACATTTTTGTAACAGTCAGTATTATCCCCTCCATACTACAGATGGCAGAAATGTAGCCAAGAGGTAGTGGCTTATCTAAGGCTACCTAGAGAGTTACAGCCCATTCCTGAGCTTTGTGGCCGAAAGTGCTTAGGAGGCGCGGAAGGGCTCGCACCGGCATCCGTACCACTTGCGCCAGCGCCCGTGCCACCTGTGCCGCAAGACTGGCATGGACGGCGGCCTTGGGGTACTAATCCCCCCCCCCCCGCACTGCCATGGCAACTCCTGCTGGCGCAACTCCTCATGCCGACATCCCATGGGGTGTTTTGGGGGCGGAGCTGCCGGTAGGAAGCTTCTTAACCCCTTTCAGCACGGGAACGCCCCCTTCAGTAATAGCGGTGCTGTGTCAGGTTTTTGTTGGTGCAGCATTGCTGTTTGTTATGGGGCTTTCTTCCCATGTTTTATTTTTTACCGGGGGAAAGCCCTTTTTTCTTCCCACGGCAGCCACCAAACCCCTTTGGCGGTGCAGTGCCACCACAGCCAAGCCATCTCCAGCCACGGTGGCTTTGAGGAATGGGCTATTAGTTGCAGAGCCAGCACAACTCTAAGCCACTACTCAGCAACCAGCACCAAGCAGGGTATGACAATAGTTTTCAGCCCCTGCAGTTGCTTAAAGGAGCATTTCTTCATACACAAACAAACACACATCCATTCACTGTGTAAATGCAAATCCATTTATTTAAATAGTTCATCCGCAATTTTTATTTCATATCACAGCATAACAGAAATTATGTATTCTTCTAAATTTATATTCTTCCCTTTTCTAAACACTCGCCTGTTTTTATGCACTGCACTCAGATCCAACTTTGAAGCAAGTATGCATTAAATTTAGCTTTACATAGAAAAGGTTTTCCTGAAAATTACTGGAAGCGATAGAAGCATTAAAAAAAGATTTAATTTATCTGAATGACTAAAAAAAACCCTAAGAGATCTTCTGGTATGTAGAAAACTCAGTTTGTGTTTAGTAAAATACCATCTCAGCTCAGTAAATAAGAACACTCTGAGTTAAAATATGCATCATGCATACACTTCACTCAGCTAAAATATGCACCATGCGTACACTTCACTCAGCTTTGAATAAAAACTGTAGAACCTGCTGAAGATAAAGATCTACTACTATGTCTTACTAGGGATTAAGTCCCATTTAAAATAATGGGATTTACTTGAACAAATGATGCTGCCTTATACTAAATGATTTGGTCCATCAAGGTCAGTACTGTCAACTCAGATGGGCAGCTGATCTCCAGGGTCTCAGGAAGGGTACTACTTTACCCTTTCAATTGGAGAGGACAGGGATTGAAGGTGAGGCTTTCTGCATACCATACAGACATTCTACCACTGAGCTACAATTCATACTTCTGAGTAAACAAGCCTAGAATCACGCTGTCAGGCTGCAGTCTTGTGCACACTGACCTGGAATTATTCCAAGGAAACCAGTATGACTCACTTGCAAATAAATATGCAGAAAACTGGACTGTCAGTTTCTACTGATGCCAACGAACATGTTTTGTTAAATCAGTTCTTCAGGCACAATATTACCAAGAGTGATGCAAGTTACCTTACCTTGCTTAACTGTGCTGCTTTTTCAGGTTCCGTTTTTGCTTTTGCCTGCAATGTAAAACAAATGTTAAATTATAAAACTATCTAGATTTCCTTTTTAAAGAAGAATTTATGTACTGTGGACTCCAGAACTGGGCAGTACATGCTTGTTCTTGGGATCCTTCCACCAACTTTTCTTCCAATGAAAATTGGAACAGAACAGCCCAATTTTTATTGGCTGCAGCAAGATGAGCTCCTATGAGGGGCTTTGGATAAGGACTATACTTTGTGGGGTAATTTCCATCAATTCCCCATTCCTACTGAAGACCCAATTTGCTCTCATGAAGTTCCTGAGGGTCTCCAGTCCAACAGGAGAAGCATTTTGGGGAGCTCAGTGGGAAGGGGGACTTGCAGGGAGCATCTCATTTCCCCCTCCCCCATTATTTCCTCTTTCCTTTCCAAGAAAGCCTGCATAGCCTCTCTCCCTTTCCTGCTTCCTTCTATCCTTCCCATCCACTAGACAACCTATCTCCCACTCCATCTTCAGGTTTCTCTCCTTCCCTCCTCCTGGCAGCTTCTCCCCAGGAAAACTCTAGTCATGTGGACAGTACTGACAGCCAGGCCCAGTTGTACCCTAGGGAACCTGCAAGGCCTTAAATGGAGGCAGTTCACCTGTATCCCCTCTACACACTATTTCTTCTTTCTTTCCTCCTGGAAGCCCCCATATCTTCATCCTTCCCTGCTTCCTTCTCTTCTTCCTACCCACCAATCTACCTTTTTTCTGCCCTCATCTATGCTTATTATTTATTTACACATGAAGCTATCTTATGCTGAATCAGACCCTTGGTCCATCAAAGTTGGTATTGTCTACTCAGACTGGCAGCGGCCCTCCAGGGTCTCAGGCAGAGGTCCTTCACATCACCTACTTGCCTAGTCCCTTTAACTAGAGATGCTGGGGATTGAACCTGGGGCCTTCTGCATGCCAAGCAGATGCTCTACCGCTGAGCCATGGCCCTACTTCATTTATCTCCTGCTTTTCTCCACAGTGGGGATCCAAAGCAGCTTTCATCATTCTTGTCTCCTCCATTTTATCCTCATGATGCCCTGTGAGGTAGCTTAAAGTGAGTGTGTATGACTGGCCCGAAGTAACCCATTGAGCTTCCACAGCAGAGTGTGGATTCAAACCTGGTTCTCCCAGATTCTAACCAACACATGGAGATTTAGGGGTGGAGCCTGGGGAGGGAAAGGACCTCAGCAGGATACAATGACACTGAGTCCACTCTTCAAAGCAGCCATTTTCTCCAAGGCAACTGATCTCTGTAGTCTGGACATCACTTTAATTATGGGAGATCTCCAGGTCCCACCTGGAGTTTGCCAAACCTAACGATGCTGGCTATTATGGGGTGACTGCTGTTGAACAGTAGCCAGCAGCTGGTCTTGGTGAGTTACGCAAGTCTTGTGGCAGCAAGTAGACTGGTGGCAGCTGCTGGCCTTGGCCCAAATGAGTCCTCCCTCAAAGGCTAAAACAGCCTTAGAAAGGACCCCTCCCCACCCCCTGCCTCTTCCTGACAGAAACTAAGGCTTCAATTCTATTGTGGTTTCCTAGCATTAACCACCAAGGGCATCTGTTTCTTAAAGCTACAGGCAGTCCTTTCTTGGGGGGTAGGGTTCAGGGTTCACCCTGCCTTTTTTTTTTTTTAGATTTCAGATTTTTCTGCAAACCAGGGGTTTTTAGATACATTGTCTGTAGCCAAGGAGTGCAAACACTACAACTCCTATGGCTTTTTGCAAATTTTCTTGTAATTGTGTCATGACCTCTTTACTATATCAAGGTACACAAAAAATATCAGACTGTGAAAAGCGGGGATAAATGGATGCAGAGAATGTAAAACTGGCCAACAAGCAGCAGAAGAGGAAAGATCAAATAAGTACAACGCGGGTATAATTTAAATAGTGTGTCTATACTACCACAGCTGAGCACAAGCATTTCTTGGATGCACTACCAATGTGTACACACAAACAGAAGACAGAAATTCACAAACTTTCATCATACAATAAAAAGCAGGAAATTCTAGCTTTCTTTGTTTGACAATCAAACTTTTAGCCTATAGAGGGAGCATTATAGTACTTTTCCTCATAGACATTATTATATAATATAAATATTATACTTCAACAACTGTGTTCTACTACCAAGTAACCGTTTGCTAGGATAGCTTTAGATTGGCTTTGGAATGGTAAGGAAGACCTCAATTGCAAGATGAAAGGGTCAGACTACATTTTGATGGTTGAAATCCACGATGTGCAATGCGCCTTGGTTAAAAGCCTGTTGCGTGATTATACGTAATATAAGCCGGACGTGAACTATGAGTTATTAGTTCAGGATCACTGGACAAACACATGCTACTGATGTGACAGCTGTTATTTTCAAGCACAGACACACAAAAACCCAGACTCCTGTATCACCTGCTTCTTGTTTCTTTTCCTTTTGTGGGATTCCACTCCACTGGTCTGTTGATGGCTTGAAGAAGCCTAGCAGTGGGAGTACAAACTCAGAACATTTACAGAAATTGCTTCAGGAATTTTGGTTTTAAAAGAGCATGTGCGTGTGTGCATAGACGATTAACACTTTGCCTTTAAAGAGATGTTTTTACAGCACTAAAAGCTGAAATTTAAAAATAACTCCAACTGTTACAGTTATGGCTGAAACGACCCATTCTGCCTTTTTTCTCAGAAGGCCCTTCAAGAGCTGTTTCACCTCTTACAGGAATTAGAGGGCACACATCAGCATGCAATACTGGATACTCCAGAAGGATGAGAACCTTTCTCTTTCTTAAAGAGAGACTGTTAAACCATATGCATTCATCCAGACTATACTTTGTGGGGTAATTTCCAGCAATTCCTCATTCCTACTAAAAAAAAACCCTGATTTGCTCTTATGCTGTTCCTGAGGGTCTCCAGTCCAACCGGAGCAGCACTTTGGGGAGTTTAGTGGGTTGCAGTGGGAAGGGGGGTGGCAGGAACATTCTGTTCCACTGACAAAGTGCTTTGCGTGAGTGGAAAAATTAGTCTGGATCCAACCTTATGGGATCAGGTGCCCTTGCTCATTTCTCCCAGACTCATCCTCTTTTCTAATTTCTGGTCACTCTCTACAGCCATCCAAGAAACCTACTATTGTCAACAGCATTTCTCAAACTCAGAAACAGATATTCTAGCAAGGTTTTTGCTTAGGTGAAAAATCACAACCCTGCCCATATATTAAAATGTTATACTAAATTTGCTCAGCTAGAACACTGGCCCGTCGAACTTAGCATCTTGTGCAACAGACCAGGAAAAAAAAAACAGAATTGCACTGCACCAAATTTCCATTCACAATTTTCTGTCTTACAAATACCTTGTTTCTTCGTCCAGCTAGCTCAGCTAGGGCAGGTTGTTTATTTGTCCCTACATGTCAGTTTACTAGGTTTCTTATAAGCCACAGCCCTCTAAGTAAAAAGGCAAACTACATGGACTATTACATTTCCACATGTCCTGCCATCACTGTACACCCATAGCAAAGATGTTATTCTACCTTTTACATAAATGTTGACACTGGAGCTTAATGATATATGAAAAGGTAACTGGTAATAACTGATAACGCTTAATCAAATGCTTAATCAAGTGCACAGCTTGTTGGGAGGGTTTCTTAACTATTAGATGCCCTGTGGCAAGTGACTGCAAAGGGTGTCATGGAGCAGGGGAATGGGGGAGATCCCAATAACCTTTTTTAGTGTTTTCGTCACCTAGGTACTGCTAAGACAGCAGTGGCATGGGTAAAAGCAGGTTTGAGATTCAGGTCAGCAGGAAAGGTACAACGAACTCAAAAAGAAGTTTACGTTGAGTGAGGATGGAAGAAGGGGAGGATCGGAGGTAAAGGCCTGGGGATGAGTAGGTGGGGCTGGCTCTTCGTGGACAGACACATACCTCTTAATATTACCAAAAAAAAAAAAAAAAAAAAACACCTTGAAATTATATAGGTTACCTACTCTGAGCCAGGGGATACTTGCTGTACTATCAAACCTAAACTAATTTTACTGCTTCAAGAAAATGCATCATTTGTAACTTAGTTATCAATATAAAGCTGCAACATTTGAAATATTTATGGTATTTAAAAGTTATAAATGCCATTATCTTCTACAAGCAAAACTGCAAATATACCCAGTGCTTAAGAGAAAACAGCAATGATGCACCCTATGCTACCTTTAGCCCATCTACCTTAATTTTTTTTGCTATCTGAAAAGCAGAAAAAATAGGAGTTAAACAAAAAACAGAAGCTTTGTGTTAAACAACATAAAATAGATTTGGTCCGAAAAATGGGTCACGTAAAGGGTCAACAACAACAACAACAACAACAATAATAATAATAATAATAATAATAATAATAATAATATCTGCACAGCTAGATATAATTCCAGCAAGATGCTGTCTTCTTCCTACTGTAGCTACAGGTTAGAGAGAGCTCCCTTCTCAGTGAAACTTTCAGAATTTTCCTCTGAGGCTTTGGTGCAGCTTCTACCCCACCTCTTTCTGATTTTTCCCTCCAGCAAGGTAGGGCAATAGGCTACTTGATACCCAATCTACAGGTATATGCGTCATAGCATAATGAGGAACAAGAAAGTCAGGTGAAAAGGGCCAAATGGAAGTCCTCCAAGCAATGAAAGTCCTCCATGCTACCCTCATGAAGATCAGGTAAACAAATGCATCACAGTTTTTTCCAAGCCTTCACTCATGATCTGGAAATATGCATAAAGGATAATTAATAACACCTTTGAACAACTGAGGCAGTAGCCCTTTACTCCTAATCAGCTCTATTTCCTCCTATATTAAGTAACTAAGCAGAAGTATGAATTAATCACATGTACTCATTTACATACTCCCCTTCTATCTTCTACCAGTGATATTTTTTTGTTTTGTGTGGTATTCATTCACTGATGCTTATTGACCGTACTTCTTGTGTGTTTTAACTGTTTTTAGATGTATTTTTAATTCTGTTTTAATGTTTTCACTGTTCGCCGCCTTGGGGCAATAAGGCAACTTAAAATGCTTTAAGTTAAAAAGAGCAATTATTAGCTTTCTGTTTTGCTTACAAGACAATCAGAACACTTCTGGGAACCAGTCACTAAGATCTTGACAATCTGCACTTTTTACAATTTAACTAAAACATCTGCATTTTTACCTTTACAAATTTAGCAGTGGTGTTCTCTCTAATTAGATGCAGAGAACACCAAACTGATCGAGTTGTCTTTTGAATCTATAAATAGGAAACCACTTGAAAGCCAACATGAAGACAGAGAGGGCATGGAAACAGCTCTCTCTAAGATTCCGGCTTATAATTAGCATGAATGACACGCGTATTTATGAGTCACGATGATCCTGTCTTACCAGAAGATAATTCATGACTGCCCAGTGACCAGATTAATAATTAATCTGGACCATGTGAATCTGAAGTTATCAGTCATACGGATTAACTCAAGACTGTCAATATAAATTATTAATAGAATTAACCATAAAATTTCTTTTAACAAGGATGGGCTTCGTTATTTTTAAAATCTATAATTAAGCGTCATTTTTAAAATCTATTAAAGTAGTTGGATAGTTGAAAACAATGAAAGCACTATTTTCACAAAGGACAAATTTGGCTAGGAAAATAGTTCAAGAACGTAACAAAAACCTAGCTGGATCAGACCAGAAGTCCAACTAATCTAGCATCACCTTTCTCAACTGGATGCCCCCAGGAAACCCACAAGCAGAGAATGAAGGCAGAAGCCTCCCCCAGCTGTTGCCCTCCAGAAACGTTTACTTATAATGTTTAGTGCTTAATATCTGCTGACACACATCCTCCATAATTTTTTGACTATCATTTTTTTGACGTCACCTATACCAGTGGCCATCACAACATCCTGTGGAAGTGACTACCTTAAGTTAATTGTGCAGGTGGTAAAGTACTTTCTTTTGCCCATCAGGAGCCTACTTCCCATTCATTGGCTACGAGTCCTAGTATTACAGGAGAGGAAGTTATTTTACCATGCATAATGTTATGTTCCCCTTTCCTCCCCCCCCCCCCCGAACTAAGAAGCCCCAAGTACTTTAGTATTTTCCAGCTAATCTCTTTTCTGGCACATGTTTCAGAGCAAATGTGACATATACCAAACTACACCTGACAAGGAGGCAACTCATTAAAAATGGCAGACATGATCCAGCCATTTGTGGAATGATCTTGGAACCAACTTGTATTCATAAATATGGAATCTACATTCATAAATATGGAATCTACATTATGAGTCATTCCTTGTAATATATTATTTGCTGCCAATTCTGATTGTGCACTGGAAGATACAAAAAGTGATGTTTTACTCTGCTTAAACACTTTAATAATGGGCCTGACAACAGGCACAGGAGACTGCTCTGTTTATGTGCAGTCAATATGATACACATTTGTGAAGAAAGAATGGCATCACATTTAAGAAATGTTAGAGAATTGATAAAGGTGCTATAAAGAGAACTCCCACAGGAGGACTTGTGTATATAAAACTGAAGTATTATTTATGTTTGCCACAGTACTTGGTGATATAAGCACTTATGTCAGGAGTTAAGGTCGGTGCTATACCAAGAACATTATAGACCTGTCAAAACAGTTTCTTAAGAATAAACCCAGTGAAATAAACTGGAGTTTGGTTGAAAGTTGGAGGCATGTCAATCTTATTATAGTAAGAACAATACACAGAGCTAAAGACTGCCAGATACTCAACATAACAAATTCTGATATTTAAGGTACTCTTTCCTAGCCATATGCCACATTAAAATGTATAAATACCATAGACTACTAAAAGATTTTTTCCTTCTTGTGGAGGGAGTTACTGACATGCCAGCTCGTTTATTAAGAGAAAGATAGAAAATCACATCCAGAGCAAAATACTGAAATGAAAAAAAAAAAAATCACAGCTACGGCTGATAATACAGGCTATTATAAAGCAAGCTATTTAGCTACCTAACCAGATCAATATCACAATGTTTCAAAAAGACTTACCTTTGTTTCAGAAGGCTTCATGGCAGGTGTCTTTGTTGCAGCAGTAGAAGACGTCTTAGTCTGCATTAAAGTGCAAAACCAAAATACTTTAACTACCTGCCTTAGTTATTAACACCAACATAGTTATTAACAATCAAAAATATACAGATTTCACCTCAAGGCAGCAAGGGAGATGCACAGTTGAACTCTGATGCTTAGTGATAGATGAAATGCCAAACCCATCTACAGCCACAAACGGCACACAACATACACCAGGCCTTGGAAGTTTTACTTTAACAATAACCAGTTCAAGTATGGATTAGAAGTATATCATATTTTAAAACCAGCAACAAAAGCAACTATATAGTAATTACAATAGCGAAATATTTAACACAACCCACAGAAATATAAACTTTCACAAGATGAAGAAGAAGAAGAGTTTTTATATGCAGACTTTCTCTACCACTTAAGGGAGAATCAAACCGGCTTACAATCACCTTCCCTTCCCCTCCCCACAACAGACACCCTGTGAGGTAGGTGGAGCGGAGAGAGCTGGGACTAGCCAAAGGTCACCCAGCTGGCTTCATGTGTAGGAGTGGGGAAACAAATCCAGTTCACCAAAATAGCCTCCGCCACTCATGTGGAGGAGTGGGAAATCAAACCTGGTTCTCCAGATCAGACTTCACCGCTCCAAACCACTGCTCTTAACCACTACACCACGCTGGCTCCCAGATGTGACATTAGTGTTGCTGCCTGAGCTCTGGAAGAAAGGTGCTTCAAACAATTAGATTAATGGCTTGAATCTGTCTGCCAGGGTCCTGTTGACTCACACATATTAAGTTGCGATAAACATTTAGTTAAAAGGGATGTTTGTGTTTTGATACAACATCTATTAACAGGGACTTCTATTACTTAACTTAGAAAACATGAAAGCATACCAACTGTTTACAAAATAAATGTAAGGAACATATCAAAATACAGTCTCCCCATCTTGTTTCCTGCTTCTGTGTGGCTTGTGGGTCGTAATAAAGACGGACTAGTCTCCTCATCTTTCTTTATTATTCACGTTAATGAGGTATCCAGTCTAAAGCTGTAGTCATGATAATTTTGAGCCACCGTTGTCAAACATTTTTAAAAGCCTTTCTAACCATGTACACCAATCTGACCATAGTCCAAGCCTCTGAAAACCAACCCCTTCTGAAGACCAGGGCTCTTTTTTCAAATGTTGTTTTAGCTTAGAGCTTTGGTAAGCCCAAAGTAAGATAGTTTTACTATTGTGGAAGAGTCACCATGGATGCATTTCTTACTTCAGATTTCTACTTCATCTAATATGAAAACAAGTTATTTGAGGATATAGGAACTCGCTACACATATGCATACAATCAAATGTGTGTCCTCAAGAGCATCACCAGGAACAAACTCCAAATAATAATAGTACATTGCAGTGCAACATCTAAGGCTGGCTCACAATAAAAATATAATCTGACCACATTTCCCATTTAAGGCTGGCTCACAATAAGAATATAATCTGACCACATTTCCCATCTACCTACAACAAATAAACATTTGGAGATGAGGTCATACTTTCATTAGCAGACAGTCCTGACTGCTATGAAACTACTGGTATAAAGTCATTGTCCTCGATAAAGTACCTGTTTCAACCTTCCTTATATTAGTCACATTCATTATTGTCATGTAGCAAATATGCATACTAATAGAGTGAAGGGCATCCCACTCATCTTATAAGTCCCATATTTTTCACCCCACTCTTTGACACTCCCAGAGAATGGCAGAATCAACTATCCTTTTCTTTCTGAGTAAAACAGCTCTCTACTAAGACTGACAGGTTATCAAACATTTAAGAGAAAGCAGCACACACTATTCAATAATACACTCTTCAGCTGTAACTTAAGAATTGGTGAGCCAGTGTGGGGCAGAGGTTAGAGTTTTAGACTAGGATCTGGGAGACCCACAATCGAATCCCCACTCTGTTATAGAAGCTTGCTACGTGACCATGGGCCATTCACACACTCTCATCCTAACTTCCCTCACAGGACTGGTATGGGGGGGGGGAAATGGAAGAGAGGAGACCATTGCAAGCTACTTTGGGTCCCCATTAGGGAGAAATGCATAAATGAAGTACATAAACAAAGAGCCCTACCAGGTGAGACCAAAAAGTCCACCGAGTTTAGCATCCTGTTTCCAGAAGTAGTCAGCCCAATGCATTTGGGAAATCCACAAGAAGGGGAAAAGGAAACACTTTTCTGCTCTTTTTGCTGCCCTTTAGTTGGTACATTGTTGATATGCTGTTCAGTTGCTACAATGTTTTCTGCCCTTCAGTTGGTACTGAGAGACATATTTGCTACCAATCAAGACTTTTCACTTCGCTATCATGGCTAGTAGCAGTGCCCTCTCCTCTTCCTTACAGCTAGTTTATATTCTATTTCCATCTCTTGTTTATTCAAGGACCACATGGAAGATGGCCCACATATCATTTAGCAGGATCTCCTTGATCCATGATCAACAATTCACTTGGCCTACACAAGCACATGTGAGTTTGAACATGAAACCATGGACAGTTATCAATATGGCCCCGTGGATACTTAAATCTGGAGATTGGGACCATGGACAGACACGGCAAATCTTTCCAGAAATCTGAGAAAAGCCCCGAGTTTGTAGAAAAATCTGAAATCTTAAAACACACACACACATACATTAGGGGAGGTTAGCCCCTCCAAATTGATAAAAGCAGTACCTGTGGCTTTACAAAACAAATGCCCTCACTACAGTACTGCCAGCCTCGATGTCTTGATTACAGGCATACATGATTTACCTGACATACATGATTTACCTGGTCCCAGTTGCATGCTACTGTTCAACAGCAGCCATACCATAAAATCCTTGGTGGTGGTGGTAAGAGTTTCAGACTAGAATCTGGGAAACTGAGGTTTGAATCCCCACTCTAGCATAGAAGCTCACTGGGTGACTCTGGCCCAATCACACACTCTCTGCCTAACCTACCTCACAGGGGTGTTATGAGGATAAAATGAAGAATGATGTTTTGGTTCCCCAATGAGGAGAACGATGGGGTACATATGAAGTAAATAAACATAGCTGGTGATGCTCAGTGGTAGAGCATCTGCTTGACATGCAGAAGGTCCCTGGTTCAATCCCTGGCATCTCCAGTTAAAGGGACTAGGCAAGTAGGTGATGTGAAAGACCTCTGCCTGAGACCCTGGAGAGCCATTGCCGGTCTGAGTAGACAATACTGAATTTGATGGACCAAAGGTCTGATTCAGTATAAGGGAGCTTCATGTGTTCATGAGAGCAATATGGTCCCAACGACTGGCCCTCAATAACAGATGGGCAGCCATATTTTGCTCCAGTGGAGGTTTCCAGACTGCCTTCAAGGTCAGCCCCATAAGAACAGTAATCTAGCCACAAGGGTTGCAAGGAAGACTGTGTTCACATACAAGTACTTTCTTTTTAACTGCCTGTAGAACAAGTTGCTGAGATGGAGTACTTGATATTGTCAGTTTCTGATATTATTCCTTTCTCATATTCAATAGCATGAAACTTCTAATTTCTAAACACACAGTTCACAACCATCTCACAAGCAAAGCTTTGTATTCTGATGTAACACATGAATACACGTTATGCTTGGAAACAAATAATAAAGTGTTGCTTGGTAACTGACAATAGCTGACTGAATCATAATGAAACACAACTTGGAAAGACTGTAACAACTTTGGAGGGAGGCACACCCAGTTCTAACACTAGGCCAATGGTAAGCTGCCTGGTGAGTTCTATGAAGCTCTCTGGTCTTACTGAAAAGGAAAGATTATAAATGCACAGCAGGAGTAAATCCTAGATACGGACAGTTCTGCTTTCTCACAAGTACATCAAGAGTGCTATTACAGACTTCCTTCCCCCTGTCTGTCACCTGTCCCTCTCCTTGCTTGATATCAGCTCTCCACCCCATCTTTGAGGACCTGCGCCAAATCTTAAGGCGACCCTCAGCATACTCTGGGGCTATGACTATAACCCAAACAGAGCATCGACCCTGACCAGTTGGGCCGTTCTTTTTTAACATCCGCACATACACAAAGGTTGCTGTTAAGTTTTTTGTTTGGGGGGGGGGTTGAATTCCAAAATTAAGATTCTTTTCACAAACCTGGGGGGTCCCCTGGGTTTGCAGAAATCTCATCCACGGTTGCAGCTGATACCATTGCATATATATCTAGTATCTGCATGGAAGATAGCACTTCATAACTGTATATAGTAATGGTCATAAGGAACCAAACATATGTCAAAATCAACTTTCAAATTACAGCTAGGAAACAGGCAAAAAACATATTTGAATCTAGACCTGGAAGGTCTCCAGCTCAAGAGTGCCTGGTTCAAGCTAAAGATTCTGGAAGCAGAAACCTAAAAGGAACCAAAAAGGTGGCATTTCTCTGTTTAACAAGTTCACAAAAGGTGAATATTCTTTTATTTACAGGAATGATTGGCCCATCCAGAGACTTCATGCTGCAGAACAATCCCGGGGCCAAATTTGCACTCTGCTATTTCCTTTTGTGCTTGACGAGTACTCTGATACTTGAGCACATATGGACCACAGTTATCTTCTAGGCTATGTTCTGGCATCAAACATTGAGATTCTCCAATCAAACCCTACAGTCCCTGACAAGTACGATTTGCTAAACAGCTGATGCACACCAAATATGAGAATCACTAAACTGAAAGACCCAAGTGATTCATAATTAGCGATGAGTAAAACCCACCCATCTGTTTTCAGAATAGACTTGGTTGACATTTTTTTAAAGAAAGGTAGAATACACTTGCCCTGACCTGGATGGCCCAGACTAGCCTGATCTCGTCAGATCTCAGAAGCTAAGCAGGGTCAGCCCCAGAGATGGATCTACTGTGAAACTAATGAAGCTTAAGCTTTAGGGCCCTCAATCCTGGAAGGGCCCCCGAAGCAACTTTTTTTTAATGAGTGAATTTCTCTACAAAATCGATGGAGTTTTTTAGTGATAGAATCATAAGCCAAAGGGTTGAAGTACTTAATATTGATTTTAGAATATGCTCTAATACCCATTTCACATGGCCTCAAAATGCCCTGTAATTGGTCAAATTTCAAAATTTTCTTGGGGGCTTGCAGTGCTCGAACCCCCAGCTGTAAGGGCTCACTGAGCTCACCAGAATCTATTCATAGTCTACATTTTGGCAGCTGGATCCTCAAATCCTTCATTGGTGCACGGCTTAATAATTCTGTAGCTCAGCCCTTAGGCTAGAGCCAATCAGAACCATAAAAAGACATCTGAATTCTCAATTCAGGCTGCATTCGTCTCGCTTGTGCATTTTAACACCAAAAGATCAGATTTTCACCTCTTTAACCTAATGTGCCCTCTCTGATGACCCCCTCCATATTATTATTATTTATTAGTTACGTTTGTAGCCCACCCTCATTCCTGGTCAAAGCCGGGCTCAGGGTAGGTGTCATGACCCTAGGCCTCAAGTGCAGCCTACAGGCCCTAGGGAGGCCTATATTAAAGTAGTTACCAGGCCTACATCTCCCAGCTACCCTCCGGGCCTTGTGACTGGTGGAAGAGGATTTAGAGGGAAGGCTAGGGCCAATCAGGGGTAAGGGAGTGGTGCCTGGTAGAAGGAATAAAATGCCTTGCCTGAAAAGGGAGGGGGTTTACTCCTAGGGAGCAGGGCTGGGGAGAGACTGCTGCAGATGGAGGGATCCCTCATCCAGGAAGGGGTGAGTTAGCCTGAGGCCTAGAGCCAGGAGACGGCTAGGGACAGTAAAGATAGATGTGTTAGGGTTTTTATTTGTTTGATTGCCTGCCTTTACCGGTTTTGTCGTCCTATTGTGGCTTGAGTTATCATTCTTATTAGACCTTTTTAATAAACTGTTTGTTACTCTGCCCTGGCTCCTCATGCCTCATTTGGTCACCTAGAAAGTATACCCTGTTGGGAGAAGAAGCAGCCAGGGGCAGGCAGGGTGCTCTGGGCCTTCTTGTGTTAGGCTCACACCAGAGTGGTGGCAGCTACTGAAGATCCCCATTCCTCTCTCTTACCTGACAGCAGGTAACATCATAATAAAATCATATGTCTCTAAAATTCATAAGTAATCAATAAAATTAATAAAACCATTCAATACAGTTAACAAGATGGTACTCATATAATTACAGGGCCATTGGAGGCCCGGCCAAGCAGCCAAATCCTCATATCAGAAGCCCCGAGGGAGAGGAGAGGGAGGCCAGTAACGCTGACAACCTGTGGTTGCCCTCAATTGTAGGCCTGGAGGAATAGCTCTGTTTTACAGGCCCTGCAGAACTTCTGAAGGTCCCATAGGGCCCTGATGTTACTTGGAAGAACATTCCATCAGGCTGGGGCCAGGGCCTTGTTGGATGTTGCCCTATTGTTGCTGGTTGCAAAGGGGGCCCCATAACAGTTCAAGCTTCAGGCCCCTGGTCAGCCACTGGTCAGCGCTGGTTAGTATTTGGATGGGAGACCACAAAGGAATACCAGGGTTGCTGTGCAGAGGAAGGCACTGGCAAACCACCTCTGTTAGTCTCTTGCCTTGAAAACCCCATAAGGGGTCGCCATAAGTCGGCTGCGACTTGACGGCACTTTACACACACACACACACACACACACACACAGAGAATACACTTATTACTGTATTTGGAATATGAACCCAATATGCCCGAGGGGGAAGGAGTGATGGGACCTGTAATGCCAAGATACCTCATTCCCTACTCCTACTGTGGCAGTAAGGCTCCTGGAATCAGGCCCCGTTCCACAACTAAACAAGCCAAATGATGACAAATTGGCAGGTGTAGCAAAGGTATATGCTCCTCACTCACAGTCTGCTATGGCCCAGCTGATCTCCGAAGCAGGCAGAGGGGCAGGGAGGAGGGGAGCACACCCATGTGCCAGCTGCTCTGCTCAGCTCCAGGGTGGGATGCAAAGGTGCTGCTTCTGCAGCCCATCTTGCACCTGGCAGGAGTGGCACAGGTGGGATGTGCCTAGGATGGCAAAAAGCCCTGAGCTGTCCCTACCTAGAATACTTTCATTTCAACATTCCAGACATTGGGGGATAACAAAAGCCTCTCGGAAGGCCAACCTGTTGCTACAACCACATCAGGTAAGCTCATTATGAGCTGGGGGAGGGGGGTAACTGCTCTGTAAATGCAGGCTATTCTGCACAGCCCTCCCCTCATATGAGCTCAACACCTTCCCAAGAGAACAAAGGTCTTTACAGTCCTTACGTTTCTCTTTAAATGCATAAGGAGATGAATACTGTGGGTATAAATACACTGTGGTCTTTTATGCAGGGACGTTCCCAGCCGACTGCTTTGGGGCTTTTGATTATACATGCCTTTTCTGCCCATCAGAGGTCACCTCGCTCTCCCTGCACGTTTTGCCCGTGTTTTCCAGATGCAGTGTTTTAGCCAGAATCAAGAAAACACAAGCAAAACACGTGGGGAGAGCGAGGTGACCTCTGACAGGAGGAAAAGGCATGCATAATCAAAAGGAAGCCCTGAAGCAGTCGGGAGGGGTGACCGCAGGGAAATGTCCCTGCATAAAAGGCCTAAGAGATATAACGTGGAATTTATGTATTATAGTATCATAGACTATAAGGATAAGTGCAGTAAAAACTGGTATATTCTCCTAAAAGTTTCAAGATGGTAAACTGCAAAGGTAACTATTCTAAGGAAGGATGCAGGATAATAAATCAGTACAAGCCAGGGATAAAAATGTTCAGTTATAATCTAGCACACTTTAGATCCAAGAATCATAGATTTGGCAAGCATATCAGAAACCTTTCTTACCCCTTACCTATGGAATGATCAAATCTAATTAGAGAAGTAGCTGCCAAAACAGGCATAACATGTACAACTTCCTTAGCACTTTCCCTAAGAGACTTTCAACTTCACATATGCTGCACACAAGTGCTTTATGTGCACTGACCTTCTGGCCAGCTTTATTACAATAGATAAAAGACACAAGTACAGCAAAAGTCATGAAAGAACAAATCTTCAGCCAAAGAAGTCTGTAAATAAAATCCACAAAAAAAGTTAAGGGTCACCAATGGAGGACACAGGACCTCTATGGTCACATGAAGTTTACCTTACAGCAAGTCACGCCATTGGTCTACCAAGGTCAGCCTTGCCTGCTTTAATTAGCATCAGCTTTCAATGGTCTCAGCTAGAGGTATTTCACATCACCTACTAATCAACACTTTTAACTGGAGTTGCTGGGGACTGAACCCAGGACCTTCTGCATGCAAAACAGATACTCTATTTACTGAGCCGTAATTCTACCTTCTAAATGATTATCCTGCAGCTTAACATAAGGAAATTGTGTTACCACTCTTAACTTCCTGTGACCAGTCAAGTTAAACTGTCTTTTTGGTGCCTCGCCACAGAAGAAGGCCTCACTGAATCATCCAACTGGATTAGGCTTTCGGTTGCACTGGTTTATGCAGAGAATTGATCCATCAGAGTTTTTAAGATAGCAATACCATGCATGTGCATTGTGGTATCAAACTTTGGAATACATGTTATTTATTTAAAATATGGAATTTATGGCATATAATGAGTTTAATTTAGGAATATTGAAAGTGTTTCTATGCTACCCCATTGGGGGAAAATGTGCCATTTTAAAAGCTATTCGCTAACAAAATCAAATCAGATTACAGCCCAACATTTTCTGAGTGGCCTGTTTTGCACTAGGGTTGAAAAACTACAAGGCACCAGACAAGGAGTCTGGAATGTTAAATGATACTCTCAGAGGAATGCCGCACTGGATTCCAGCATGACAGAATTGTTTACATCCTGCAGTGAAACTATTAGTCCTTTTAATCCCAGGTAAAATCTACATTTGGGCCCCATGGGAAAGTGCTTGTGCATCCTAAAAACTTTTCTTAAGAGTTCTCAAGCTTTAATTTCTCAGAGCAAGTCTGACAGTCATACATGACCATGCCTTTTTGGCTCATGCTCTGCTTGCCAGTCATGAGCAGGGAGCCAACTGTTCAGCAAGAATAACTGAGAGAATTCAGATGCATCTGATTGTATGTACACTTACATTTTTTTCCCCATGATTAAATGTTTTTGCTGCTGCCGCCACTGAAGATTTTTAAAAAGCACATACTTAAATGAAAAGAAGTTTGAGATTTTTGAACTGAGACTTACTACTTAGAAACTAAGTGCCTTCATATTCTGCCCATGAAACCAGACAATGTTGCAAGCAGTTCTTGCTATCACTTCTCATATAGATTGCACTAACTTTACAGAAAAAGTAGGCAATTCAGTCCAGACAAATTGGTCATTTAAAGAACGCATATGACTATACAAGCTCAAAAAAATCCAACTGTTCAGTGTTTTACAAAAATCATGATAGTAATTTTGATTTTTAAACATACACATGCACAAGCACACACCACTCTATTGCTTACTTAGCAACAGTGTTACGCTTTCAATTGTTATCGAAATACCTAAAATATGACATTACAGTAAATGCCACCTGTGGTGTGCAAAGGACAATACTTACCCAGACATGCCTCAACAAAGAAAAAAATCCTGTTACACAAATCACCACACCCTGCATACACAATTCCCAACATACACTAAAGAGACAGTCAGCAATGACACAACAAATTCGTAAGATGCAAACATGGGCTTCCAACAGCCAGCAGAAGTGAACATAAAGTTGATAAATCATCCTCAGACATGTCGTTATAAAAATTTCACTCTTCTCTAAAGATTTTGCTAAAGTCATGAGTCACTGCTTTCATAACACATTTTCTGAACCTCTCCCTCCCCCCGGACAATCAGCAGCCCTTTGAGGGAACGATACCTATGATACAGCTGAAAATGATGAGACACAAACATTATTATTACTTTGATGTCAACTCTGCAGTGTCCAGAATGCTTCAACCCACTTGGGAAGCACACCACTAACAAAATCAGCAGCTCATGTATGGACAGCACAGAGAACTCCAGAAAACTAGGAGGAGGAAGAGAAAGAAGGAACTCTATACTGCAATTAACCCAGACGGTAATGAAGCCATTCCAAAAAAAAGTAGTACTCACTCTGCACAGATGGTATATTCCTCCCTAAATTCTAGCTAAGCAGAACAGAAACTAGTTTTCATTTCCGTTTGTATCCGTTCTGCCCATGGCTTCAGATCTAACAAGACCTAATGAAAGCTGAACGCATCCAAGCAGACTCTGCCTGCAGTCTGAGCGTCTCCACCTCCCTATGAATATTTAGTAGAATGCTTCTGACAGTTCCTCAAGAAAGGGCAAGGCTAGCCTAACAAAAACGGAAACAGGAAGTGTTGCTCATGTCAATTAAACTTACTGTGCCTCATTTTTTTGTTATTAGTAAAGGCAATTGACATTTATACAGCCACACATATATATACATGCATGCTTACATACATAAATGCTGCTGTTATCACCAGGCTTTGAGGCTACTTTATTTTCCTGACCGTAAAGTTTCCAAAGAACCAGGAGGGTTAAAGTGAGCCTACAAAATACATGAGCCTTGTTTATTGGCTTTCCTCACAATCACTTCACTCCCCACCTATCACTCATGAAGACCCTCTTGGGCAGCTCCTACTTACTCAACAACAGAAGCTTGTGAGCGCAAAGATATTAAAGACCTCATAATACGATCACCTCCTCCCTTGCTTTGAAATCTTAAGAAACACTCAGCCCATCACCATCCAAAACCATCACCACCACTACACAGAATTGTCCTGCAAAACAAATATTCTAAATTCAAAATATACAAGAGCCTTTTTTCTTTATTATGATTGTTAACCCATTATATTCCGGAATGCACAGAGGAAGATTACACTTAAAAAGGGGGGCTGCATCCAAAGATCTGTCAGCGTAGCTCCCCTGACCAAACAGAACTTTTCCTCCCACTACAACCACTATAAGCACTCCAAAATGCTGCTGGGAGTGGTGGTGGCCAGGACACCCTCAGGAACAGCAGATGGGGATACAACAGGGGAAGAAGGAAATGGGTTAATGTCGCCCACACTCTTCTACTGACAAAAGTGCCTCCCATCAGAGGAAACTGACCTTAAAATCCAACTCATTCTGCCTTTGTGTATAAAAGACTTGCCGACTAAAAACTCATCTTACAGCATCCGATGAAGCATATTCAATCCCACAAAAGCTTATCCACCCCAAATAAATCACACTGGCCATTTATGCATGGGAGATTTTGCCTTGGATTTGCCGCTCTCTAGATGCACATTTTCCCCATCCGAATTCTCAAAACTCTGCATGGGGGCTTATTGCTGAGTTTTGAGAATCTGGATGAGAAAAATGTGCAAATCCAGGGCAAAACCTCCCATGCATAAATGGCCGTTAAAATGCCAGTGAAAGTTCTAGAAGTGCTATATATATTTTACAGACATTATATTAAAAATGCAAAAAAAATAATGATTAAAGACTGCATTCTTAGCTCAAAATCATGTAATGGGGAATTCCCATCAATACAAATAGGTGTGGAGGTGAGTGGAAGTGGCTGACAGGATTAAGTGCTGTGGCTCCCGAAAGCTCATACCCTGCTAGAAATTTTGTTAGTCTTTAAGGTGCTACTGCACTGTTGCTCTTTTTTACTAGGATGAAACATGAGAGTCCTAAAACTGAAACAAATGCACTGAGTGCATATTACTCTGTGGGGGAGCAGAGCAGTGCAGTCACAGGCAGGGGACAAGATAGGGCACCCCAGAAACAGCAATGGGGGCATTTGGGGGGGGATAAGAAAGTCATACTCCTTGGATAAAAATAATTCTATGGAAATACTCCAGTGGATCCAAGCCAAATGGTTTCTTTCTAGCTAAAAGAAATGGCAACTGCAATTTCTAATACTTTGGGGGGGGGTGTAAGTGAAGGGATTGAAATATGTCAGCCTTTCCACATGCCCCAAATTGTTTGCTGGTCTGTAAAGCTAGGAAACATAGGAGAGGAACACCGGTATAATATGACAAAATACAACGCTAGGATACCTTGTCAGAGACCATAACCTGGCCATGTGGACAAGCAACATCAGCGTAAATGTAACCTTAGGGTTTCAGCAACACATCGGTTGATCTTGCTTTCAACAAGACAGGCAATATGTAAAAACTCACGTTACCTTACTGATGGGAGGTGTTCCATCTGCGTGTGTTTTGGGGGATTCAGTGATGCCAGTGCTTGTAGGTTTCTTCTGTGAAACAAGAAAAAAATATGAATTAATAATCAAAAACTAAAATGTGAATGCCTTGGAGAAAGTACTGCAGATAATTAAGACAGGACATTTACATAATGTTTATTCTGTTGTCTTAATTAATGTATTCTCTTAAATCTGTGGATCATTACCCAAAAGCTTGAATACTTGTAACCTGGATAATAGCTTGCTTTGTGATTCAAAGATGTGTGCTTACTATAGTAGACTTGTATGGATTACACATTGGAGAATCACTTGAATTGAACCTAAAATGAATGACCTGGGGTGTGCACTCTCACATTCCCTCCTCCCTTTTCACACACAGCTTCCCTCTCTGTTTCCTGTTCAGGAGTAGCTGCAAGTTGGTGGAATGTTCAAATCAGCAAATTAATGATCTCCCTACAAACCAGAAACTCTAATGTGAAGTGGGATTCTGATCTGGTGAGCAAATTCTAGGCATAATCAATTCAGAATGGAAAAGGAAGATGCCCTGAGCCAGGCTTGGTCAGGAAAGGGCAGGCTAGAAGTCAAAAGAATAAATAGTAAGAATAAACACAAGAGTAAGCAGGGGTACATAACATCCAATCAGTTACAGGGGCCAAAATCAACTTTGACTGAAAGTCACAGATAGATAAATTGCAGGCCTTAGTTGGAAGAGGGCATTTTAACCCTTTCACCTCCACTTGGTTTCACTCATCAAAACCTGGGTCCCGACTTTGTTAGCATTTTAAAGGGAAAAGGTCCCAGATGGCATTGCCTCTCAGCTGTTTGCCTACAAATTTCCATACATCTCTTGTGGCACTACTTTGTTGACACCCTGGTGGTCCCTTCCAACTCTATGATTCTATGATACTGCCCCCTACTCAGAGTTGCAGCCACTTGGTGACATGTAGCCCAAACTGATAGAGGGGCTGCAGGCTGCACCACATGCTGGTGGGCAGCATGTGACCCTCAGCCATACATTGGCCACCCTGAGGAAAGAGGAAGGAGAGGGAAAGGCAGGAAGAAACTGCTTGCTTCCAATCCTCCAGACCATAGGATCAGCAGACTTAAGCCATACTGATGGATATAAAAATGTCATATAAGTTTTATGGGGAAAGGAAAGTCTACTACTGATATACTACACATTAACTGAACAGGATTTGCAACTTTCATTTTTAGGGAACAGTCCTCGCCTCTTGTAGATCTAGAGCTACAATGCAAAATGTACATACAGTATTCTTTCCAATTGTTTCTTGAAAAACATGTCTGTTCCTGCCTTTTAGCCAATGAGGAAAATCACCATAAGATTAATAAACTTGCTAACTCTCTCCCTCCAATAACCTCTGCTGTATATGGGGGAAAGCATGAGCATGAACAAGAGGCCCGATAAAGAAACTTTTCCTCCAATCCTCCCCCGATTTTTGAGGTGATTGCCAGGAACAAACACAAAGTACCTGGTAGACAATGCAACCATTAACATACTTGATTTGCATAATTAGCAAACATTTTTCAAAATATGCCAGTTTAGCCATCCAACAGGAACATGGCAGCCCTTACCATCCAACAACTTCTTTAGATAGAAAACCTGTGTCATTCAGGGTGCCTCTGTGAACAGACCTGACAAGCCATTCTCCCAGAATAGGTTCATCCTTGCTCAGGACAAACGTGCAAGTAGCTAACTGGAAGACTGAACCTTTCTGCATTATCAGTCAAAGGGTGACCTAGCTACATTAGAATGTATCATCTTCTCCCATTTCAATGGCAAAAGCACAATGTACCAGCCCATAACAGACTGAAAAATAGCCTTGCTGCATGAGAATGAAATGTTCCTGTTCAGTGGAGTAAATAAAGCAGAGAATATGTGCAGAGCAGCACCCGAGCAAGAGAACGTTCAACTTCCAATAAACTTTAAACAATAAACCTCTCAAAACTTCCAATAAACTTTAAACACAAAACATCTCAAAATGGTATTGAAATGGGGATAAGGAAAGTTCTGTAGGAGATGCAAAATATTACTTGCTCAACCACATTCTACACAGCAACTTCTGCTGCATATGCATGGGGAAATTTATCAATCAACCGACTAGAGTAACTCAGCATAGGATTGCACTGTTAGTCTGGCAATAGCTGCCAAAAATTTGTAACTATAATCCCAGTATTACCTATAGACTCCCATCCCTAATAGGCCTATATTATTGTGTACTCAGATTTGTTCTTTCACAACTCACGTTATGCCTTGAGAAGCTAAACAGTACCATGGTTGTGACACACATTTGACAGCAAATGTAAACACAACGTTCACGTCACAATTAGTAAATTGGACCTGGACCTCAATAAACGGGATTCATTCTCACACCCATCAACCTAGATTCACTGGGCAATGCCACCCAGTTTTGGTAACATTTGACAGGTAAGCAACATGTAATTGCCTCTCAAGTTCTGCTTTCATTCTGGGAAAAGGGAAATTATAATGCCTGTATCATAAAGGCGTGGAAAGGAAAATATGATAACGATTGTAATATGCTTTGTACCTTAACAGCAACAAGCCAGCCAAAGCTAAACTCTAATGTCCTATTGGTCTCACATAGACACCCCTGAGGAATAAAAATACTTCACATTGGCCAGATTATAAATGATTCCAAAGTGTCACCAGTTATCAAGAAATTAAAATCTTTTTAATTAATGCATTATTAACGTCTGCAATAAGATCACACTTCTTAGACAAACTATCTAGAAAACAGGCTAAGAGATGCCACCTCTGACTGCACGCTACAACTCTCAGAAGTGGTACAATATGCTCACAAGCATCCAATGCTTGATGTTCAGCTTAAGCGCTGTGATTGCTGAAGCATCCAAAAATAAACTTGATGATCAACCCTAGAAGAGGCATTGACAGTTGTTTCTGAAATTAGATGGCGTTTATCTCCTCAGACTGGCTCATTCATTTCAGTATCCCTTATGTCCCCTGCCTAATTGCCTTTAATCTTTTATGACTACTGTTTACATTTTGTTTGTAGGCTATAAATGATCATCTTACTTGGCTAATAATACTGACCCCCAAAACCACAAACAACAGAACTAAACTCCACAAGAATATTCAGGAAGCAATTTCCCCCTTTCCTTTCATACCCCATCACTGTTCTAGCACAGTAAATGCAGAAACACTTACCCAGCAATTTCTGCAGTAACCTCTACATAAAAGAAATTTCCGGCCTTCTCAAATCAATCTGATCTTTGATACAGTAATTTAGCTTGCATGCCCACATTGTGTTTTGTAGCTTTCAGCATTATTACAGTCTAGGACTGCACTTGGAACAAAGCTCTGAACCTGGCTATTCGTTTTCAAGGTTGCATTTTCTTTGCCAATATTGTCTTAGAAGCTATCATTATTACACCATTCAACAAGTTAAAATGCGCTTGCTGAGCTGCCAGCAGTCCAGTCCTAAAACTTGCTGCGGCACCTTATAACTATTAGAAAGAGACAAGTGGGAACCCGCAAGGACTAGCAGGAGGCATCTAATTTCCCATTCGCCCACTATTTCCTCTTGTCTTTCCTGAAAAGCCCCCATAGTATCTCCCATTTTCCTGCTTCCTTCTCTACTTCCCAACCAGCAGCCGACCCATCTTTAGCTTTTCCCCTTCCCCCACAAGCAGCCTCTGCCTAGGAAAACTATGGCCCAGTTGTGTGGTGTCGGCCACTGGGCCAGGCCCACTTGCACGGGAGCTCTGAAGCACTTGTAGGAGGGGGCTTCTTATTTCCCCGTGTTCCCCTCCCTGCACTATTTTTTTCTTTCCCTCCTCCTGGCAACCTCCATATCCTGTCTCCTTTCCCTGCTTCATTCTATTCTTCTCAGCCATTCATCGACCTTTTATCTGCCTCGCATCTTCAGCTGTATTTATTATTTGATTCATTTTTGCCCCACCTTTCTCCACAGTGGAAACTGAAGCAGCTCACATTATTCTCCTCTCCTCCTTTTTATCTTTACAGCAAAGGTAGGTTAGGGTGAAAATATGTGACTGGTCCAAAAAACAACCCAATGAGCTTCCACAGCCAGATGACGATTTGAACCTGGGCCCCCAGACATTACTCTGAAGTTCTAACCACGACACCACACTGGCTTTTGTAGGGTGCCAGCTGCTGAACAGTAGCAAGCTGCCAGGCCGAGTTGAGTCATGCAAATTGAGTGGCATCAAGTCATCAAGTGGTTGCTGCCAGGCTTAGGGTTGCCAACCTTCAGGTGGGACCTTAAGATCTCCCAGAATTACAGCTGAACTCCAGATGACCGAGATCTGTACCACTGGAGAAAATGGCTGTCAAGAAGTTGAGGCCTCTCAATTTCTTGGATTGCATGATTTTTTGGTTCAGGCCTGGGAGGCCTATGAATTTTGTGTTATTGGGATTTTAGACCAGAAAAATAAGTTTCCTTTGGAAAACTGCTTCTGTGGAGGGAGTAAGCCCCAGCTGGTGCTAGTTAACCTTTCCCCTTTCTGGAATGCAAGGCCGTGCATTGCCCTAGTAACCAATCGGTCAGCCATCATGACAATGTCCAGGTGCAGGTAGTTCTGCAGGCTTCCTCACCTGAACACATCTGAGTGAGTCAGCAATTCTGACCAAGCGATTAATTAACAGCTAAGTGCTTGCGTTTTCTCAATTGGCCTTTATGAGCTCATGCCACTGAGAAAACGAATATAAGGACAAACCAACCCTTGAGAAAACTATGCATGCTTTGGGGTACAGCAGGAGAGCTGTGCTGGCTGCATCACAACCCATTTGATTTTGGCCCTACGGGAAAACTCTGGTCAAGCTGACCTGCTTGGAGAAACCTTTGGACAACCTTTTGAAACTCTTGAATGCTGGAAGCATCTTTGGAAGTTGGTAACTATAAACCTGATGCAAGAAACCTTTGCCAATCCTTTTGAACCAAAAAGGCTTTTGAATGTATTAGCTAGTTATGCTAAATAGTTTATTGTTTTCTTGCTTAACACTTCATGACTTTTCTTTCCTGTAAACCAGCTTGAATCTTATAAATAAATTGTTAGCCTTTAAATGGCTTGTGTCTGTGATTTTGGGATTCCAAGCCTAAATTCTAAGTGCCTTGTGTGAGTGTAAAACCACCTACCAAAAACCTAAGACATTTTGGGAGTGTAATCTTTCCCTGGCAGGCCTCTACCTTGCAGGGTAAGCGTTGCACTCAATTTTGGAGTGAGTTGGGAGAGGATTGCCCTTATCTTCCCCCTGGAGCTCAATCTTTTGAAAGGGCTGGTGGCAGCTACTCCTTGGGCTTGGGGCGAAAGCCTGGAGTTCAAGGTTTTGTCTTTTGAAAAACCTTTGACCAAACCAAAGCAGCCTCCAACTGGTGGAGACAGGTTGGGGAGCTCTTTCACAATGGCTGCTTTGGAGGGTGGATTCTATGGAATTATATCCAGCTGAGGCCTCTTCTCTCCCCAAACCCTACCTTTCTCAGACTTCACCACAAAATCTCCAGGAATTTCCCAACACGTAGCTGGCAACCTTAGCCAGACCTGGTCTCCCTCAAAGGCCAAAATAGGCCTGGAAAAGGCTCTGCTCCCTCCCTCTGCCTTTTATTTCAAAGAACTGCACATAAGCTTGTATGCTTCTTTTTAAGTATTAGTTTTAATGATAGGCTAGAAAAGCTATACTTCACCATGGCCCCAAGAATAGAAATTACATAACTAAAATGGTCTGGCCTTGACTCCCACCATTACCACAGAACGTTCTCTTTCCAAGTCAACGAGTGAAGTTTTGACGTGACGATAGGAAGATGGACTCAACTGTCCAGCTGAAGGCAGAAAAACCATATTTGTTTAAAGATATTCCTCATCCATTTTTCTCCAAAAAGAATTTAAAGCAGGTCATAATATTTTGCTACAAACAAGTTTCATACAAATTGCAACCCATAAAGAGTCAGTGTACTGCAGTGGTTACAGTGCTGCATGAGGATCTGTGTGACCCAGCCTCAAATCTCCACTATGCCATGGAAGCCCACTGGGTGACCTTTTGCTACTCAGACTCTCTCAACTTAACCTACCCCACTGGGTTGTTGTTAGAATAAATGGAGGAGAGGAAAATGATGTAAGCTGCTCTGGGTCCCCACTGGGAAGAAAGATGAGGTATGAATGAATGAGGTATGAATGAATGAATAAATAAACAAACTAGAATGCCAGATGAACAAACAGCCAAAGAAACCAAAATATTCATTTTAATTCTGTCTACTATCTTAAAGCTGTCTACTACAAAATTCAATCGTGCAGAATTTTCTGAAAAACAAAATAGAGGCCTCCAAAAATTTTCAGGAAGGCATTCCATAATGTGGGAGAGGAACTACAGTGCTATCCCAATATTAGGCACTGGGTATATTGGCCTGCAGGACAGACAGCATTGAGTAGAGAAAGAGATGGACAAACTCGGCCCAAGAGAGATGGTCCTTTGAGTAAGTGGGTTCCAGGTTCTGAAGGGCTTTAAAGGTAAGTACCATCACCTTTAACTGAACTCAGAAACAGGGAAGAAACTAGTGCTATGGTTTTAAAATAGGAATTTTATTAGCATGAGAATTTGCAATGGATAACAAGTTATCTGTGACATTGTGACCAATGAAATTTCTAAGCTGCCTACCATGACAGCTCCATGTAACAGTGTATTATAAGACTCCATACTTCCCTCCTCTCTTTTTTTGATATTCAGTTTAATTATGCTAGAGGGAGTTGTCCTGACTGCCTGTTGGCACAGCGGGTGCTACAGGAACTATGCTCCGTCTAGGATTGGAATTGATTTGTAAATCTGTATATTTAATCTAAATGCTTTACAGAGCCGTCATAATCTTTGCAAGGTTAGAGCCTTTCTCACATCCTTGGGAAGATGATTCCATAGGACATGAGCAGCCACCAAGAAATCCTGAGTAGAAACAGCTCGCTCTGAACCGACTGCTCTGATTATTGCAGCTACCTTCAAGTGGAGACAGTCCAATAGTTATGACAATGTCATTTAAGGGTCTTGCATGGGAGACAATACTGAGTCCTGCAGAACCCAACAGTTAAGTCCCATGTTAAAAAAGGTAAAGGTCCCCTGTGCAAGCACCGGGTCATTCCTGACCCATGGGGTGACGTCACATCCCGACGTTTCCAAGGCAGACTTTGTTTGCGGGGTGGTTTGCCAGTGCCTTCCCCAGTCATCTTCCCTTTACCCCCAGCAAGCTGGGTACTCATTTCACCGACCTCAGAAGGATGGAAGGCTGAGACAACCTTGAGCCGGCTACCTGAAACCGACTTCTGTCGGGATTGAATTCAGGTCGTGAGCAGAGCTTTTGACTGCAGTACTGCAGCTTAACACACTGCGCCATGGGGCTCACTACTGACTCAGAATCTGTGGCCACAACCTTCTAAACACTATCCAACAGCAAGGGTTCGAAGCATTCAAATGCCAATCCCCTAATACCTATACCACTCTTCAAGTACTTCAGTAGAATCAAATAGTCCACAGTGTCCATGGCAACTCAGAGGTCAAGCCAGAATAATACATGAACACATGAAGCTGCCTTATACTGAATCAGACCTTTTGGCCCATCAAAATCAGTACTGTCTACTCAGACCGGCAGCAGCTCTCCAGGGTCTCAAGCAGAGGTTTTTCACATCACCTACTTGCCTGGTCCCTTTAAATGGAGATGCCGGGGATTGAACCTGGGACCTTCAGCATGCCAAGCAGATGCTCTACCACTGAGCTACGGCCCTTCCCCAGATAAGCATTTCCTCAGTTGCTGAGATCATCCACCAGAGCAATCAAAGCCATCTCTACTTCCTAACTCAGCTTGAAGCCAGAATCAAAAGGGTCAAGGCCAGAAGCCACCCATAACACCCTGGAGTTGCTCTACCAATATTGCCTAAAATTAACCAAACAGCAAGTATACATGGAGAATAGAAACACTTTGATATATTATTGCACAGCTCCTCCTTGAAGTAATACAAGAAAATAAAAGAGCTTGGGACGCTAAGGTAGAAAAGAGAGCAACATCTAGCATGAATGTATATTGCCAATGCACTGCATGAGCAAATCTACCAAAAGACTGCAAGATTTGAAAGCACGGGAAGGGAGAAAAGGAGCACACACCAGATTCTAGCAGAGACCAGAGTCCTATCTCACACCTGCCCATGAAACAGGTGATTTGAGCTGAGAACACTAATTTCACCTTAGAACAGGAAGAGGAAAGGCTGCAGGGGCACAGAAACGGCCATGCAGCCTCCTACCAGAACATTATTAATACAACACATTCCCAGTTACGTTTGATGCCTTCTGACAAAGCTACAAGTTCAACACTTCTAACACTTAAATGCTTCAATAGTATTTCAGTTTTTTTTTTAAAAAAAAATATGATATCAGAAGAGTTTTTCTGCATGCCCTAGGTTGCTTAATTGTTGGAAGACAAGACGACACAGCATTGACTTTAACCATGATTAATGCATGTTCGGTCTCTGCATCTTCGGGAACTTGAGTACAACATCTTCCTTTATGCCAGCAGGCTGAAAAAAGGTTAGGCAATGAAAGAAGTGATGCGAAAGAGTCACAGAGGGTGCATTACAGCAGCCCTTGTTCTTTAGGCAATACGATATGTAGTCATCGGTCTAATAAGAGACAGAAGAGCTCAACTTACAAGTGAACTGCCTTTTATTCAGGAAGTTTCAAAGGCTCAGCTGAGATTCTGGTGACATGATGGCTAGCGCACTTGAAATGTCAGATTCCTAGTCTTTTGAACTCACAGATAATTATTAAAACAAAGCTGTTGGTTTGGGTGTACTTCCCTATTTCCTTGTGCTTTCTCTCTCTCCCCACGCTGCTGAAATTTAGATTGTAAAAGTATTAAGGAACATTTTAAAAGTACCTTATCATAATTCCTAGGCTATCAGTACTCTTACATATGCCAAACAGTACTATTTAGCCTACATCACACAGCATCTGAACCTGTTACAAGACCACCTTTCATGTTTTAAATTACAGGTGAGGCGAGTGTGATTTTAATATCAGATGAACAATGCAGGGGAGAAAAGCTGAACTTTCCTTTGCATCACCTTTTCAAGCTTGGTTGTTCACATGCTTTTTTCTCCCAGACCACCGCCTATATAAGAAATGAGCTAGGGTGGGAGAAAAGTACTCGAGGGAATGGAAAGGTTCCATTCACCACACATATGCCCCATTAAAATGTGACTTCCACCTGGCTCTATGAGTGATGAAGACAGATGATTAAACTAATATGGTTGTTCGCATTACATCTTCTTTGACCTCTTTGTTTTCCCTGGAATCTTCTATTGATGCGGCTGAGGAACTTCATTGAAATTACCGTAAAGCCCAGAAATGCCTTTGCTACTACTGTACATACAGCACTAAATAGAAGAATGCACAGAACTGCACATTCATGCTTTCGAAAGAGATCCACTCAATTTTTTAAAAATGTACTGCTAAAATTAAGATCCACTCTTCCAGCTAGCAGATTCAAATGTGGATACGGATTCACAATAAAGCTTTTATAGAACCCCCTTCAAATACAAAATCATATCAAAATAGTGCCAGATCATCCATCTGCTTCCCTTAATGATATGAGTGAAAATAAAGAGATTTTCCCAAATCATAATTTGTGAATGAAAATCATAGTCTTCAGTAACTATCATCTACAAAACTGTTAAGACTTCTTTTTTTAAAGAAAAGAACTGTGACTGTACTTACCTCTGCTGCTTCTGTTCCTTTTTTATCTCCAGATGCTTTGCCTGTATTTTTATCACCATGCTGAAAGAAAAATGCCAAACTATTAAAACAAACATATGACCTACCCAAGATATCAGCCATGAGCTAGAAAACTGCACAACTACTTTTGTACACCCATTGCAGCTATGAACTTTGAGAAAACCCATGTGCACTCCAGGGCAAATAGTGCCCCCAGGGGACTGTTTCAGATTGAGAAAATCACTTTTTACATATGATACCTTGTAAGGTCACTGTGAGCATAAAATGGATAATGGGATAACCTTGCATTCAGTCATAAATGAGCTCCTTTAGGAAAGGAGTTACTAAAGTTATTATTAGAAAGTTATTATTAAAATCCCAATCAAAGTATAAAACATAGACCACTGAGCAGCTTAATAGGACTGTCAAGTAAAAGCAAACTAAAATGATGTTAAAAATATTCTGTCCATGGTGATACATCTAGTATGGTTCATTCACACATACAAGTTACCATTGGATACTAGTTATTCAGTGGCAAGCATGCATGTGTGGGCTTCTGCATCTAATGATTTTATACTTCTGTGCTCCAAATGTTAAAGCATAGTCAAAACAGCATCATAGTTACAGATATGGAGATCCCACTGGTATCACAAAGATTTCCAATACAAATAAAAAGCAGCACAGAGCAGTAAGAATGTTCTGCATCCAGTGACAGGGTTTTCTGGCTTTTTGTTTTTCAAACGGAGTTCTTTACTCCATGCAGTTAAAGTTTCTATAGGTGAATAAAGAATGTAAAAGCAGCAGCTTAAATCCAGAGTCCAACAGATCTCTGGATATTGATTTTAGTATTGTATTTGAAGTTACATCTTTGATATGTAATTAAAAATATTTTATGACAAATTTATCCAAAACAAATACACCAATGAATAGCTGTCAAGGATAACAGTATTTTCTGATTTCACCATCTTCCACATCGCAGTAGTTTTTTCAAACTTGCAGGAGCCAACTCACACGGTCCACAGTCCCTTTGTTGCCTGGCTAGTAAAGTGACAGTAACTAGAACACAGCCAAAGATGCCTGCTACAAAAGGAACAGCGCACAATGCAGAAAGCCTTCAAAAGAACACACATTTCAGGTTTCATTAGCAGTTGCAATAATGCTCAATAAAGCATAATAAAATGCCATAAAAGTATGTTCTTCAGAGGCCACGCCTGTCAGCTCAAACGCCTTGATCTTCAAGGCATGCCTTGTAAACTAGGAAATAGAAGCTTTAATTTTTTAAAAAAGTACTTACATTGAACAAATAAAGACAGATGCACACCAGTATCAGAGGGAGCTACTCTATGCTAACCCACAGTGACGTTACCATTTCAAGAAAAGTTGGCATTCTCTCTGTATGCAGAACACATTCAGCGCTCTTCTATCAGAAGGCTCTAATCCACTTGTTAGATTTGAATCAGATCCTTTAAGTTAGATCCAGTACTTGAATGCTTCCAAACAAGGGGTGAGGGAGTCCTACGCTACACTGAATATATTATCTCACTATAAAGCAGTCAGTTTCAGAACTCCTATTCAGAGGTAGATAAATTTAGCCTTCCCATTTGATAAAGCCTATGGTTTTCATATAGGGTTACCAGGTCTCTCTTCGCCACCGGCGGGAGATTTTTGGGGTGGAGCCTGAGGAAGGCGGGGTTTGGGAGAGGAGGGACTTCAATGCCATAGAGTTCAATTGCCAAAGCGGCCATTTTTCTCCAGGTGATCTGATCTCTATTGGCTGGAGATCAGTTGAATTAGCAGGAGATCTCCTGCTACTACCTGGCAGTTGGCAACCCTATTTTCATACATATTATCATACTATTCTCTTCCTGGAGGAGAAAACCTATAATGGCAGCAGGCTGTAAAAGAGACCAAGTTTGGGAATATTTTAATGAAGTTCCTCTACCTATGAGTAAGGCAGGCATGCATGCAAAATGCAAACACTGCAACAGTGAAATGCAAGGCCTGGTGGCCCGAATGAAATCGGAGATAGTTCACCTCATGATAATTTTTTAATTATCAATGGATGGATTTCTACTAGTATAACCAAATCAGTATTTTTTTATAGAACTGTAAAACTAATCTGAAAAGCTATTCTAAAAATTAAACATTCATCTGGTTGTAAATATTAAGATTATACCAGTAAGAATGAGTCTTTACGTAGAAAACCATGATTTAAATCAAGTCTTACTGAGTAGTGATTTAAATCGATTAAATCATGATTTAAACCGTTTAGGCAGGCATCTGAATTAATTGATTATTTCTAGGGTGGATTTGATTTAAAATGATTTGATTTAAATCAAATCCACCCAGGAAATAACCAATTAATTCAGATGCCTGCCTAAACGGTTCAAAGCTAACAAGAATGTTCAAGTTCAATCCCTTTTATGAGTCAAGACTCTCTGGGTGGTTTTCATCATCATCTTCCCCACAAGCACAATTTTGATAATACAATTCACAGCTGCTTCTTAATATAACTCGTATGTTTCCAACTGAATTTCCAATGCTAACATTAAGCACCTTTTATCTGCATTTGTTAAACAAATCCATTTTCTTAAACAAGGCAGTGACTGAAATAGAAATGAATGTTAATGGGTTAAAAAGGTATTCACATCATAACCAAGCAGGCAAAAAGGACATCCTGCAGAAATTAATGGTCACGTGTTCACAAATCAGCTAACTTTTTAAGAGTATATTGTCTCAGGGACAAACAGGTCAGTCCCTGAGAAAAAGAATAAATGGAGACACATCTAAATCACAATATTCAGAAATCAGTGGGGGAACATTTTGATCTGTTCTGTTGCTGATTTAAGTGCCACCAGTCTCCTGCAAAATAATTTCAAAGGGAAAGTCCACAGTGAAATGGCCAAATTGGAATTCATTAAGAGGTTTAGCACTACCTCTCACCCTGGATTGAACAGATTTGGGATTTATGAGCCAGAACAGGTGTCAAGTAACTTAACAAAAGAAGTATTAGCTATCTTAGCACAACTAGTGAATGGGCTCTTCCTGATTAAATTTGAATTTTTCATCATTTATATTTCATGGCTCTTGACAATGCTGGTTTCCCCTCTCATTCTCATACAGAAAAAAGCATCTGCATTGTAGGTATCCACTTTTTGCATAGGAAGATGTGGACTACAGTCCACAAAAGCTTATGCTGGAGTCAATTTTTGTTAGCCTTTAAGGTATCATGAGACTCCTTTATTTTAGCTACAACACACCAACCCGGCTATGCCTCTGGAATTAAAAGGTTAAGTTACCCAATGCATTTTTATTGTGGAAAAGGCTGATAGGTTTTAAAAATTACCCCAACACATTTCCAGTTGGGAAATGATAGCCCCAATCCAGCATCCCTTTTTCCTCTGTTAACTAGGCTGCTACACTGATGTGTGTGCATGTTAAGTTCTGTCAAGTTGCTTCCGACCTATGGTGACCCTATGAATTAAAAACCTCTAAAATGACTTCCCAAACATCCTCTCATTAACAGCCTTGCTCAGGTCTTTCACTTTTCCTGCTGCCTTCAACTTTTCCTAGCATTAGCATCTTCTCATAATGTGACCAAAGTAAAATAGCCTCAGGTTAGTCATTTTCGTTTCTAGGGAGAGTTCAGGCTTGATTTGATCTAAAACCCACTTAATCTGTCTTTTTGGCGCACCATAGTATCCATAAAACTCTTGTTCGACCCTGCATTTCAACACCTTAATACCTCAATCCATTTCCAGTTGTACATAGGTAGTCATAATAAACAGCTTGAGACCTCAGGTCCTTCTGTATCTTAAGACACAGATTTTACATTATTTATTTAAAACATTTATTAACCACCTTTCTTCCACACAGAGTTCAAGGCGGCTTACAGTTTATAACAGCTAGTAAATTAATCAACTGCAGTCCTAAATAAAGACACCTTCTACTGCCTCTTTAAAGATTGAAAGTGAGAGGCCCATTACACCTCTCTGTGGAGGTTGTTCCATAATTGTGGAGGTGCCACTGAAAAGGCCCTGTCTTATGTACCCTCCAAGTGAGCTTCTTTGATTGATTGGACAGTCAGGAGGGGCTCTCCCCACGATGTTAAATTCCCAGGCAAGAATGTATGGGAGAAGACGGTCCTTCAGATACCCTGGTCCCAAGCCATATAGCGCTTTAAAGGTGAAAACCCACATCTTGAACTGGGCTTAGGAACAGATCGGTAGCCAGTGTAATTGCTGTAGTATCAGGATCACATACTTTCAATAGCAGGCCCCAGCTAGCAGTCTGGCTGCAGTGTTCTGCACTAGATGCAGCTTCTGAACAATCTTCAAGGGTAGCCTCAAGTAGAGTGCATTGCAGTAGTCCAGTCTAGATGTAACTAAGGCTCATCACCGTGGCCAGATCTGACTGAACCATGAACGGAAGTAGCTGATGCATCAGCTGAAGCTGGGCAAAAACACTCCGAACCACTACAGCAGATAAGGCCCAGACAAGCTAAGCATTGGCATGAGCTGTGTACCTAAGCCCACTTTCACATGCGGACCTCCCTCACTGGATCAAGTCATATGATTTTTTTTTCAGGATCTATGTACCACTGGACAAATATTTCCTGAAGCTTGTGAAATCAGGCAAATATCACAGATGGTTTGCTTAAAAAGATGTAACAGCAGGTTTATGCTCAGTGATCTTGTGTGAAAGGAACTGCTCAATTTCAAAGAATTTTTGTGATCTTTTTAGGACTATTCCAATATGCTAGAAAAATTTACAAGTAACATTTCCGACACGTAACAAATTTTATAATTGTTTTATGTTAAGCACTTGTCCAAAAAGAGAATTCTAATGTTAATCTCTAAAAGAACTGAAATTAATACGAGAAAAGAGGTAACATGCAGGACTTTTCAAAAACTATGAAACAGCAAAAATACAACTACAAATGAGCATTAGCTTTGACACTAAATTCACCCATATGTGGATTCTGCGTTCAATCTTCATACTAAGGAGTCATTCAAAGCTTTTGTCATAAACATGTAACTATAAAAAGGCTTTTGAAACAACATAAATATCCTAACACATCTAAGTGCCTGTTCCATCTTCACAAAATATTAAGTTGACTTCACAAGTTTAAAGATGACCAAACAGTTGTTCCAGATGTTCTAAGACTGCCTTGGTTTACCATATGCATCCTAGGACAAAAATCAGTTCCCCAAAGAATCAACTTCTATCTGCATGAATCAAAAACCAGAAAATAACCTTTTCTCAACTTTTCGAGGTTCGGTTTCTTTTCTCCTGACCCAATTCTTCACAGTTCAGTACTCCATGGGC
This sequence comes from Euleptes europaea, assembly GCF_029931775.1. NCBI lineage: Eukaryota > Metazoa > Chordata > Lepidosauria > Squamata > Sphaerodactylidae > Euleptes > Euleptes europaea. The sequence goes on from NC_079315.1 coordinate 78,665,591, forward strand.
AGCTTGTAAGAATGTGCTCGACATCGCATACCAGAACAGGGTGAAGTTTCCTGTTCGATGGGGAAATCCATGTCTGGCACAACCTGTGCCGAGGTGTTACTCTACAGGGCTTGGTTCTACTTTTTCCCCACTGACCCATCTACAGAATTACGAACGACGGTCTAGCGAGCCCTACAGAAGCAGCAAGAGGAACCCAAAAGCTGCAGGAAGAGTGAAACCTTATGAGTATTTACCGTAGCATACCACCAGCTTGCAAAAGCCATACTGAGGACAACTGCTCCCACTCCAGCAGCCTTAATCCCTTCCAGTTTCTGCGCTACCAACCGCACGCACCAACCCAGCCCGCGCCTATAAATTTCTCCCTTGCAGCAGGGAGGGGCAGATTGGAGAAAGGAGGGGGGCCAGCCGAGAAAGGGAGATGGGCGGGCCGGCCGGCGCGGCAGCTGCCTGCTTCGGCTGCCCCGCCCCGCAGCGAGCAGCCGATAAAAGGCCGAGGAGGCCTTGTTAGTTTAGTGCCTCCGAGCAGCCACGCCTTTGTGATCGGCTGGTAACCCGCAGCCAGACTCGACTGCATTGCTTCGGGGGGCGGGGAGACTGTCGGTCCAAGGCGGGAGGGCTCTTTCGCCTTCAGGCTACAGACAGACAAGAAGGGTCCCTGGGATGCGAACCCCGGAGACGGTTTGGCTTCCGGACAGCAATTTTATTTCCCTGCGTTACCCCCCCCCCCACCCCCACACACAAGGTACTTAACTACCAAGTGGGAAAATAACGGTGAACACATGAAGCTGCTTTATACTGAATCAAATTCGTGTTAGTCTGTCTGCAGTAGTAGAAAAGAGCAAGAGTCCAGTAGCACCTTAAAGACGAACAAAAATATTTTCTGGCAGGGTATGAGCTTTCGTGAGCCACACCTCACTTCTGAACAGCTCATACCTCTGAACAGCTCATACCCTGCCAGAAAATATGTTTGTTTGTCTTTAAGGTGCTACTGGACTCTTGCTCTTTTCTTATACTGAATCAGACCATCGAGGTCCATCAAAGTCGGTATTGTCTACTCACACTGGCAGCGGCTCTCCAGGGTCTCAGGCAGAGGTCTTTCACATCACCTGCTTGCCTAGTCCCTTTAACTGGAGATGCTGGGGATTGAACCTGGGACCTTCCGCATGCCAAGTGGATGCTTTACCACTGAGCCCCGGCCCCTCCCTCATGCACAGGTAAGTTATCCCCTCCTGTCGCTCTAAAAGTTGCGCTGCAATGGATTCTGACCACTCCCCTTAAACTAGTTTAAAAAGAGATGTACACGGGCTGCTGCGTGACTCATTCCTTCATGGGCAGGAAGCAGTGCCGGATTTATCTACAGGCTTGGCACGCTGAAGCCTAGGGCCTCAAAATCTAGGAGGCCTCAGGCCAAGGTGTATAATGTATATTTTTCAATCACTACGGCATTTAATGATAACATCTTATGTCCTTTAGAGGAGGAATTGTGAATGGCGTCATCATCCTCGGCTTCGCTGAATTTTGTTTAAAACACCCTTCCATCTTCCTCTGGCCCTGAGGGTGGGGGATTGGGAGGGGCCTCACAAGTGGAATAGCCAAGGGCCTCTCTTAATCTAAATCCAGCACTGCCAGGAAGTGTTCTATTCCCCAAATCCTGGATGTCTGGGAGCCATGCTGGGCTACGGTAAACGTTTCGGCATGGAAGCAGAGACCATCTTCGACAGACCACCAACGAGTCTGTGATGACTGGGGTATTTGTGGAGGGAAGACTCCAAAGGGGACCCTGTAGTGGGGCTAGCTAGGGGCATCCTCTGCCGGGCAGTAGGCACCTTTTGTTCATTTTTATAACATGCAGCAGTTTGTACAGGGGTGGACTACAATTTATGTCAGATAAATTAAAGTGAACTTATCAGGATGGAGGGAGCAAAAGAGGCCCCTGCTTTTGGTAACAGCTGCTGTTAGTTACAGAGAATAGCCATGCTGGTCTGCCAGTCCACCAGCACCTTAGAGGCCAACAAGAATTTCAGGGTATAAACTTCCTAGAGTCAAAGCAGCTGTTGTTAGGAATCAACTGCTCTTATCTGCAGAGCAGTATATATATATATTGTGTGGGGGGGGGGGCGCCAAAGCTAAACTGTGACTATACAAACAGCTTCTGGGACCATCTATAAAATCCACCCCTTAAAGTGTCTTGAAATTTTTAGGCAATTTGCATTGCATTGTTCCTTGTACATACTACAGAGTTTTTTCTGACTTAGTGATCCAGATTGGTAGCTGTGTTAGAATCATAGAGTTGGAAGGGACCACCAGGGTCATCTAGTCCAACCCCCTGCACAATGCAGGAAATTAACAACTACCTCCCCCCACATCCCCAGTGACCCCAACCCTCCCCCGCAATGCAGGATCCCACAATTCTGTTTGTAGCAGTAGAAAAGAGCAAGAGTCCAGTAGCACCTTAAAGACTAACAGAATTCTTGGCAGGGTATGAGCTTTTGTGAGTCACAGCTCATTTCTTCAGATATCCAGCTTTGTGTGTTGTAGGTAACATTCTGTTTTACACTATTGCTCTTCAATCTTGTAATCCTGCTTTATTGTATATATTATACACTTTGTAGTGGACTGTTCTGATTTTATAATCCAGTTTTACTACACTGCTTGTTAAATTATTACGCTGTTTTCATTGCACTTAACTGTGTGATCTGCCTTGAGCCTCAGCAAGAAATGAGGACTATACATTAAATAAATATAAATTCCTCTGTGTGGGGAACAGCACTGAGGTATAATATGCTTTCTCTCCTTCACACCTCTTCTTTTCTACTTGGTCTTTGGTTTATCTCCTTAACCCATTCCCTCAAATGTAACCAAGTTTTAAGTATGTGTGACTGCATTCACACACAGCTTCCCCTTCCTACATTTGTCTCTCTGCTTCTCCATTATGTACTATAGATTGTGAGCATCTTGCAGGCGAGGAACTATCAAGTTTTGCTTCTTAAATTCTACAAGAGTCTTATCATTGATGGCTTTGTATACATTGTTAATAACACATGAAAAGTAGAGGATCAAACTCATATCCCTTCTTTCCACATAGATGTAATGATAGACTAGACATATAAAAAGTTGCATTCGCACAATGAAGATTTTTCTGTTATTGCAGCCATCCATGCAAAGGAATTTTGCACTGGCACTAGAGCATCCACACTAGTGGAAGTGCAGAGAATGGCGGGGGGGGGGGGAAGGAAGCAAGGAAAACTTCAGAAATGCACACCTTCCTGTCCATACAGGATGAAAATGCACTTTGATCTTTCAAAAATATATCAAGCCAGTTTTGTGGAAGAAGAAAAAACAAAGTGGACAGTAAGGGGGGATGTTATATGGATACACCAAAACACAAATACACACATGGGTTGGATACCAAACTGGAGCAAAATTTCCACGTGGAAGCAACCATAGAGTGAACTGACTGGCCCCTTGTGACAACTGCTATTCAAAATTATGAAACCCTCTGAACCTGGCCACCTGCAGATAAGGTAAGAGGGGGTGGATTCCCTGGGAAGGTAGAAAAATGACATTGGCTTTCATTCCCCACTCACCATGATAGGAAGAGGATTGCTTATATAATTTACATGAAACCACCTCCACACACACACACGTTTGGTACCGGATTTTTTCCTTGCTCTGTTGATTAACTTACAGTCTAATAAAGATTAAATGTGCTCCAGCAGGAACAGAATATGGAGGGCAGCTGAATATCAGTTAAAGGGGAAAAGGAAGGAGGAGAAAGCCTGTTGAATTCCATGAAAATTTAGAGAATCCCGGAGGAGAAGATTTTGAGGGTGGAATGGGGTTGATTGCTAAATCATTCTCCTTTCCGCAATTCCCTTGTGGGCTCCCAGTTTCTTTACATCCATTTTATCCTGGCTTTCCCTGATTCCATCTTCTTCCATTTGATTTTCCTTTTTATATACCTACCTAGTAGATTTTAAACCTTGCTCTTCTTCCAAGGAGCTCAAGATAGCATACATAATTTCCCATTCCCCATCTAATCTTCACAACTCCCCTGTGAGGTAGAATAGGCTGAGATTGTGTCACTCAACTCAAGAACACCCAGCAAGTTCCATAGCAGGGTTGGGGCTTGAACCTAGACTTCCTACGTTCTAATCTAACACATTTTGCCACAGACTAAGCTCGCAGGCTGGGAATGCTTTATTTTTAATTTATGTACAACACCTAGCAATTTTAGGTGCTTTGTAAATGACGAAGGTCATAATTCTACCATGCTCCTTCCCCACCCCAAAGTGGGGAAATGACTTTTAGCCATGCTGTCCTTTTCCCTTTGCTTTTATATACCATGCAAAGAACCTATTTGCATCCCAACCAGGATTTAAATGACGCCACAACCCAACCATCAGAATGCATTTTCAGGCTCCAGATTTAGAACTGAACGTGCAAATTCGTGATCAAAACAGTGGTCTCTGAACACACACCATTTATGCACGGGACGTTTTGCCTTGGATTTGCCACTCTCTAGATACACATTTTTCCCATCCGAATTCTCAAAACTCAAAAACAAGCACCCATGCAGAGTTTTGAGAATTCGGATCGGAAAAATGTGCATCCAGAGCGGCAAATCCAAGGCAAAACCTCCCCTGCATAAATTGCCACAGAGTACTTTCCCTTACCCAGACAGCCCTCCTTCATCTGGAAGTCGTCGGGATGGTCTGCTTGAGCCCTTGCAAGTAGCTTCGAAAACAAACATTTACCCTTCGGAGGCACCCTTGGCTTTCATTCCCCGCTCACCATGATAGGAGAAAGGATTGCTTATGTAATTTACATGACACCACCTACACACACAGCCACACACGCATTTCCTTCTGGGTCGGAATTCACCCGAGCTGTCAGCTGTGCTCAAGGAATCCTCCTTGCTCCCACCCACTGGGTGGAAAAGGCCTCCAGGCTCTCCCCAAGATACGGTGGCCATTTATGCACGGGAGGTTTCGCCTTGGATTTGCTGCTCTCTAGATGCACATCCCCACCCCCCCAATCCAAATTCTCGAAACTAAAAAATGAGCCCCCATGTAACGTTTTGAGAATTCAGATTGGGGGTGGGGAAATGTGCATCTAAGAGCGGCCAACCCAAGGCAAAACCTCCTGTTCATAAATGGCCCTTTCTGGGAAGGGAGCGCCTCCCTACACCCGAGGACCTGGAGTTGTGGGAGAACCCGGCCTAGAATTTTCAATAGTAGAAAAGGGCAAGAGTCCAGTAGCACCTTCAAGACTCACAAAAATATCCACCACTGCAGACAAACACGGCTACCCACTGCAATAACAAAATATTTGTGTGAGTCTTTCAGGTGCTACTGGACTCTTGCCCTTTTCTACCACTGCAGACAGACTAACACGGCTGCCCACTGTAGACTTTCCACTGTACTATAATGGGAGGCGGGGGGGGGGCTGTTCGGGTCCTCTCCAGCCCAGACGGGGCCTTGGGGGCGCCCCACCCATCGCCCCAGGCTCTTCCTTCCTACCCCGGTTTGCCCCCCCCCCCTCCGCTCTGCCCTCTCCCGGCTCCCACCCGCACCGGGCCGCGGGCAAACGCCGGCGTCCCGACGCGCACGCGCGCACGCCTCAGCCGGGGCCGTCCCGCCGAGAAAGCGGAGGGCAGCCCCGTCGCCAGCCGCCCCTTACCGTCCTGCTCGCTTTGGAGGCCTTTTTGCCTTTCGTGGGCTGCGACATGACGGCGGAGGGAGCTGCCCACCCTTCCTTCCTGCGCTCGGCGTCGCGCTCCGTCTCCCCTCCCCCACCCCTCTCCTCGCGGGCGGTTGACGCGCCAACTGCCAGGCGGCCGCCGAAGGTGGGGGGGGGGCCGGCGGCGGCGAGGCAGCCTTTTCACGACGGCCTCCAGCGCCAAAGCCCGTCTCGGCCGCGGCCCCGCAAGTCCCTCCTCTTCCTGCCGCAGTAACGGCCCAAACGCCTCGGGTTCGGTATTTATTTTGTGGCCGAGGGAGGGGAGCCGGGGCTTGACAAAAGATGCTGGCTGGCGGTTTTGTTGTTTGCCAGGGCGCGCGGAGGCCTGGGGGCTCCGTCCACACAGAGCCGCCCTGCTGGGCGAGGCCCGCTTCGTGGCGTTGGGACAGATCCGAGTCTCTTCTGCGATAAGGCGCAACGGGGAGGAGAAGCAAGGCTACTCCCCCCCCCCCACCGCCGCCGCCCCCAATTCTTGCTGCTTGGGCCAGGTTTTCACGAGGCCTCCTTTCAGAAGCAACCAAACACGGGGGTTGAGTGTGGAAACAGCCACCCCTTCTTACACCGAGCGGGTTTTGATAACGAACAAACGCATTCTTCGTCACGGTTAGGGTTGCCAACCTCCAGGTAGTAGAAGCACGAAATAGACACCACTGTGCAAGTATCAAAAGATAATTCACAGTGGGTAGCCGTGTTAGTCTGTTTGCAGTAGTCAAAAAGGGCAAGAGTCCAGTAGCACCTTAAAGACTAACAAAAATATTTTCTATCTGAAGAAGTGAGCTGTGGCTCACGAAAGCTCATACCCTACTGGACTCTTGCCCTTTTTGACTACAAGTATCAAAAGATTTGGAAATCAGTACAGCAAAATTCTTTATAAGCTGCTACATGGAAATAAAGCCAACACAAGACAAAATGTACGTCAAAGACCTACAAAAGAGCATACATACAAGTTCATATGTACAAGAATATTTTTTCAAAGTTGTCTCAATTGTGAGTACAAATTCTTCTTATTTGTATCCTTACCCTTAGGGGGACGTGGACTTGTTCTTTACCCCTGGTGGGACGTCCGATGCAACCTACACTGTGATAATGAAATATGTAGAAATATATGCAGGATATTGAATGAAGGACTGAAGAAGAACTGCTTAAAAGCTAAGAATTTGAAACAGCCGTATCCTCCATAAACTGATGGCCTCTATCTTACTACATGATATCTGCCTTCAATAAGAAGAATTTGTACTCACAATTGAGACAACTTTATAAAGAATTTTGCACTTTGTTTAAATTGTCTTCGCTCCTGTACTAACCTCCAGGTAGTAGCTGGAGATCTCCTGCTACCGGTATTACAACTCCAGCCAACAGAGATCAGTCCCCCTGGAGAAAATGGCCGCTTTGGCAATTGGACTCTATGGCATTGAAGTCCCTCCCCTCCCCAAACGCCACCCTCCTTAGGCTCCGCCCCAAAAACCTCCCGCCGGTGGCAAAGGGACCTGGCAACCCTATACTAGCTGGAGATCTCCTGCTATTAGAACTGATCTCCAGCTGATCAGGTCCCCTGGAGAAAATGGCCACTTTGGCAACTGGACTCAATGGCATTGAAGTCACTCCCTTCCCCATTGCTCCTATTTTTTATCTTTTGAGCTATCTTGTTAAACCATATCATATATTTTTGTTGTTATATTAGCCTCTTCAGGCTATTAGTTGGCATCCCCTGAGAGAGTTGAAATTGTGTTATCTTATAACGAGATAGTGTTCTAATGGGAGTTGTTACACTGATAATTTTGTATGCATTGGAAACAAGCACTAATAGTTACTTTAGTCATATAATTATTGTTATTATTGGAAGTGTGTATGTATTTATTACCTAAGCTTATAGTATAGAGTGGTTACTACATTGCTGCAAGTTTCCTTTTTGATTGCTAATTTCCAGGTACTAGCTGGAGATCTGCTATTACAACTGATCTCCAGCTGATCAGGTCACCAGGAGAAAATGGCCACTTTGACAATTGTACTCTATGGCATTGAAGTCCCCCCATTCCCCAGCATCTCCAGTTAAAGGGACTAGGCAAGTAGGTGATGTGAAAGACCTCTGCCTGAGACCCTGGAGAGCCGCTGCCTGTCTGAGTAGACAATACTGACTTTGATGGACCAAGGGTCTCATTCAGTATAAGGCAGCTTCATGTGTTCCTCAAACCCCACCCTCCTCAGGCTCGCCCCAAAAATCTCCAGGTATTTCCCAACCCAGAGTTGGCAACCCTAATCATGATCATCCCTTGAAATAGCTGTTGATTTTTAGTTAGGATGTAAGAAGGAAAAGGTGATTTTTTTACAGAGTAAATGTACATATTAGATCTATGCAGCAGAGTCTACTGGATCTAGAGTTGCTAACACTGGGAAATTCCTGGAGATTTTGGGGGTGGAGCTTGGGGAGGGTGGTGTTTGGGGAAGGGAGGGACTTCAGCAGGGTATAATACCATAGAGAGCAACTTCCCAAGCAGCCATTTTCTCCAGGGGAACTGATCCCTGTTGCCTGGAGACCAGTTGTAATTCCAGGAGATTTCTAGACACTTGAACACATGAAGCTGCCTTATACTGAATCAGACCCTTGGTCCATTGAAGTCAGTATTGTCTACTCAGACCAGCAGCAGCTCTCCAGGGTCTCCGGCAGAGGTCTTTCACATCACCTACTTGCCTAGCTTCTTTAACTGGAGATGCCGGGGATTGAACCTGGGGCCTTCTGCATGCCAAGCAGATACTCGACCACTGAGCCACAGCCCCTTCACTTCAGACACACTCACTGAGGTATTTTACTTTTTACATTGAATAAGACCATCATGACACCTAACGTACTGCTCTTGAAAGTCACTTCAGTTTCAGAAAACAGTATGCCAGTTGAGGGGCTTCTCTGTGAAAAACACAAATCTGTAATGCTTACACAAATAAATTCCAGGGGTTCTTTGATTTGTGGCCAGCTACTGAAACCCTCTTCCTGCCTAAATGCAGATTATATCCATTCATTTAACCACAAAGCCAGTGTATTGTGATGCCACAGCAGTGTTCAATTCAGACTTCATGCCCTGGGTCCACTAGATCCTCTTCTCCCCCTCAACTCCAGTCCATTGTTCTAAAAGTTTACATAATGCCCAGCTATTCTTTCCCCCACAAAAGTGAAAAAAATTCCAGCCCGTCCTGTTAGTTTCATAGTACAAAATCACACCCTTAAAGTTTAGCAGTTTATAGATGACTAACAGTACAGTCCTGTGCTAAATTACCCCAGCCTGAGTGCATTAATTTAAGTTGATTTAAACCAGCCAAACTACATAGGATCAACCTACTGTTATATCAGAAATGAACCAAACAGGTATCCTGAACATTTTTCCATGCAGCTGTCTTGAGGAGATTTAAGTGAGATGTACAGTTAATCTGTGACTTCCGGGACTGTTCCTTTTACTGCCTCACATCAAAATGCAGCCTTAAGGTTACCAGGTGGGCTGCCAAGCTGAAGTATAGTTCAACTTTTCGCAATTTTGCTTTTCAGTTACTGAGGGTCCCTGTGTTGTGCCCTAGGCTTATGTTGGAACTAGATACCTAGCAAGGGTTTGGGCCACTAGTATCGCTGTTGAGGGGGGCAAGACAAGGTGGGAGAGTCAACTGCATGTAGCAACTACAGTCCTCAGGCTGCCACCTACTGGTGGTTCCACCAGTTAACATAGCCCATCTGGCATCAATCATAGCCTTCTCTGTTGTAGATCCCACTTTGTGGAACAAGCTGTCCGAGGAATAGGGTTGCCAGGTCCCCCTTCACCACCAGCAGGAGGTTTTTGGGGCAGAGACTGAGGAGGGCAGGGTTTGGGGAGAGGAGGGACTTCAGTGCCATAGAGTCCAATTGGCAAAGCGGCCATTTTCTCCAGGTGAATTGATCTCTACTGGCTGGAGATAATAGCAGGAGATCTCCAGCTAGTACCTGGAGGTTGGCAACCCTACCAAGGAAGACATATGCAGACATCACAGGAGTCCCAAATAACGCCTACATGGCATGGTCTTCAGCAGAGGCTTGAGACTAAAAGTGTACAGGAGACACTTTCAGCCCCAAGCCAGCACTGAACATCTGGCTGGCAAAGATCATGCCTGCCGCATGATCAACAGAGGTTTGGGGTGAGAGTATACCATCTGTGCTTTTAACTGCAAGCCATTGCGGATCACCTGGCTGGGGGGGGGGTGAGGTGTCTTCAGTAGTGCGTGAAGGATGAAAATACTCAGGACATGGTTTTAGCCCCAAGCCTCTACCTAGGGTTGTTAACTATGGGTTGGGAAGCTCCTGGAGATTTGGGGATGGAGCCTGGGGAGGGCAGGATTTGGAGAGGGGAGTGACCTCAGCAGGGTATAAGGTTAAGAAACTGGCCTGAAACTAGAGTTGCCAGCCTCCAGGTACTAGCTGGAGATCTGCTATTACATCTGATCCCCAGCCGATAGAAATCAGTTCACCTGGAGAAAGTGGCTGCTTTGGCAATTGGACTCTATGGCATTGAAGTCCCTCCCCTTCACAAACCCCGCCCTCCTCAGGCTCCGCCCAAAAAATCTCCAAGGATTTCCCAACCTGGAGCTGGCAACCCTACCTGAAACATAGTGATGGTAGCCTGCTACCAATAAATTCATGAGTGAGTTTACATTTACACTTGGAATATCTCCAGGTCATGCTCCTAACCACAATATTAAACAAGCAACATGTACAGGGAGGGAGAATAGAGGAAGCCACAAAAGATAGGGAGTGTCTTCTTTGAAATGCTGGAGATCTTTATGTGATTTTATGTGTATATGTATGTGTATTTTAATTTCAAGCAGCATTTGAGCCTCCCAAACTGGTCTAACAAATTGTACTGCATTCCTAAGCCTGTAACACACAGGCTGCTACTCCCTGCTATAAGTGCTATCAATAGGTGGCAAAGAGGACATTTAGAAACAAGCATGTTTTATGGAGTTCACTGGCGTGAAATGCTACGTTTCCCAACCAGTCCAACAAAAAATGCCTAAAGTTAAGCATGTGGGTAACAAATATATTATATATTTACATTTAAGCATAGGCATGTGCGTTTTGGGACTAAAGTGTTCAGTTGCTCAAATGACAGAGTTATTAGCATTTCCTCATCCTATCTATTCCCCCCCCATTTTGAAGATTAGATCATTCACAGATACTTTGAACTGCAGTAGTTCATTGAAATCAACGAAAAACCATCCAGTTCAATGGTTTTCAAATGGCTATTTAGGGATAAATAATTTTGTTCAGATTCAGAGTATTTAGAATATGTACACAGGGACATTCACGTCTGATCTTAATTAGTAAAATTTCTGACTACACATCCCTTCCTGTTTTTTCCAAGGTGTTGCACTTTGGGGGAAACGAAGCGCCTTCCTAACTGCTAAGTATGCAGGAAATGCAATGCATGGCATCTCTACCACTAGACATGTGCATTCTGCCAGTCAGCCACTCTTTCATAGTCTCAGGCTGAATCGCTCATCTAATTGGTTAAAGTTCCATGACTGGAACCTGAAACATGTTGCTTGGTCCTAAAGATCAGCTTCAGGGGAGTTATATGGCCCAGGTCCATGCTGGTGAGAAAGGGTTAAGCCTTCTTTCCCATGCCATCTCCACAATCAGAAACCCCCCTCCTCACTGCTTTAAACTGTATCACATACCAATGTCACACCTGTCTAGTCCTTGTGTGTGTTAAGTGCCTTCAAGCTGCTTCCAACTCATGGTGACCCTATGAATGAAAGTCCTCCAAAACGTCCTATCTTTGACAGCCTTGTTCAGATCTTGCAAATTGAGGGCTGTGGCTTCCTTTATTGAGTCCATCCATCTCTTGTTGGGTCCTCCTCTTTTCCTGCTGCCCTCAACTTTTCCTAGCATGACTGTCTTTTCCAGTGACTCTTGTCATCTCATGATGTGACCAAAATACGATAGCCTCAGTTTAGTCATTTTAGCTTCTAGGGTCAGTTCAGGCTTGATTTGATCTATAACCCACTGATTTGTTTTTTTTGGCAGTCCAATCCGTAACGCTCTCCTCCAACACCACATTTCAAAGGAATCTATTTTCTTCCTTACCGGGGCTTTAATTAATTTTATACGCTGCCTTTTGTCACCATGAGGGCCTAAAGGCAACTAATAATCAGAGCAATGTCAACAATACTCAAAATTAAAGTATCAAACAATGAAACATTATTAAAACATTAAACCCTTCATAGGATACAATAAAAGAGGACAACCCACCCTCCAATACTCAATCAATACTAGGCAGGGTGTGGTGATGAGGGTTTAATCAGAGAAACAGCATTTTCGAGAAGAATTAAGCCCACAACACTGATTCCATGTCATACAACATACATATACACACTTTTTAGGGCAAAATAACTTCAAAAGTTCAAATAAAATAACTCTGTTGAATGTCACGTGTCCTTCTGTGTGCTATTATCACACCCATTCTTTCTTAAAGCACCATACAAATCCTGCCTACTAGATAAATGTCTCATAAATCAAAAATACTGAAGAATACCTCTGTATTAACAGAAAAGGGCAAGAGTCCAGTAGCACCTTAAAGACTAACAAAAATATTTTCTGGTAGGGTATGAGTCTTTAAGGTGCTACTGGACTCTTGCCCTTTTCTGCTACTGCAGACAGACTAACACGGCTACCCACTGTGAATTATCTGTATTAACAGATAAGCTATTTCTTTACTATGTCATGAGTCATCAGTAACTAAATTCCCACTTGAAAATGCAGTTTCAAAGTATTATCACCACTGGCTGGTCCTAAACCTGCAATTAACATTAAAACTGACATAGAAGCCTAAAACAAAATCTGAGTCTTGAGCATGTTCTTTTGAAAAAAGATTTTTCCCATGAGGAAGAATAGATGTCACCCACCCAGGGAAGATACTGACTCTTACAGCCCATTCCTGTGCTGAAAGGATGAAAATCCTTAGGAGGCCAGGAAGGGGCTGTGCTGGCATTCGGGCCTCCAGCGCCCGTGCCACTTACGCCACCCAGGCAAGGACACCATCCTCCCAGCGCTACTGCGGCGGTGCCACCCAGGGATACCAACACAGACTTGCAGCGGCATCCGGATGGTGCATTTTTGCGCGCCGTCCTCTCGAGGGCGTTCCTGCGCCAGGCCAGGGGAGAAGCTGCCTTTAGGCGGCCTCCTAAGCCCTTTTGGCCCGGGAACGCCCCCTTTGCCCTTACCTGGAGATACACCACCTTTTGAGGTGGTGTATCCCCGTGCATGGGTTGCATGGGTTTTCCAGGTAAGGGCAAGGTTTTGGCTTCAGTGGGGGGTGGGGAACCTCCTTTGGAAGCAGCACAGCTGTGCTGCCTCCAGTCACCCATACAGTCCTCCCCCTCAGGAATGGGCTGCCCGACTGGTAAATAAGTTTTAGGGTTGGGTCTGTTATCTGGCAACACTTATCACTATACAGTTATAAAGTTAAGTTTATTCTCATTATGTTTTCTTTCTTAAATTGCCTATATCTATTGATGTATTTTCCTTCTCTTTATGTTACTTATAGAAATGCTTTTTAGGGCCAAAGTCTCTAGACTGTGTAAATGCAAGCTCAGATAGAATCCTATGTACCTAAGTGTTTGAGTAACATTACTGAAATGAGGGTGAGGTTGAAAAGATCACATACATAAAAAGCTTGGGGTAACAGAACCTGAACCCAGAATATATTTTCTTCAGCAAGTTAAATATCATTAATAGCTCCCAAACAGAGGGCTGCCAATACTTCTGTGTTCAAGTTAGATAGCTACTCGCTACATGTTTGGGAGCTATTAATGATATTTAACTTAATTAAAAAGATTGAAAAAAGAAAAGACTTGTGAAGCTGAAATAACAAATATTTACACGAGAATTGTTGTTGAAGAAGTTGTATAATATTAGTAAGAAATTTTACTCTCTTTGTATGCTTTCAACATAATGAGAGGCTGATGAAGCTATGCTTTGGTGAAAGCGCTACACAATATCCGGAATAGCGTTTCCTCCTTCTTCTTCGGATTGATTTTGGCTCCGTGCCTACTAATTGAATTTGACAACCATCTTTGGACTAGAAGACTACTTACCTGTTATTGACTATTGGACTTTTGCTATTACGCTTGTAGCGATTTTTTCCTTGCTTGGACTAATTTCTTTGCTATTTAGTTTATAGTGGTTATTGTTGTAAATATTATATATTTTGCACACCTAGTGGTAGTTTTTCTTGTAAGCACGTTGTTAATGAATTGTTGACTATATATATCGAGTTGTGCTAGTCTTATTTCCTCAATCTCTTATTACTAGTATAGTGAGTTATTTGTTGAACCTTCAGGTGGTGGCTGGAGATCCCCTGCTATTACAACAGATCTCAAGGTGATAGAGATCCGTACATCTGGAGAAAATGACCGCTTTGGTCATTGGAATCTATGGCATTGCAGTCCTACCCCTCTCCAAACCCTGCCCTCCTTAGAGTCCACCCCCCCCCAAATCTCCAGGTAATTCTCAACCCAGAGCTGGCAACCCTATTTAAGGATTTCAAAGCAGCTTATAATCACCTTTCCTTTCCCACAACAGACATCTTGTGAGGTAGGTGGGGCTGAGAGAGTTCTGAGAGAACTGCGACTAGCCCAAGGTCATCCAGCAGCCTTCATGTGTAGGAGTGGGTGAAAAATAAGGTTGCCAACCTCCAGTTAATAAAAAAGTGCTGCAAATATATGATAATTACAAATCAAACAACAACACGTAGGCTCTTATATACTTCAATATCTATTAACCAAAACACTATACAACTATATTCCTCTATACTGTTATACAAAAACAAAAACAAAACCATGAATATCCTCTCCTTTTTAAACATTTTTGCATGCCCAAGTATATACATTCCAAATAGAGTCCAGGCAGAAAATAGAACAGTCCTTCCCCCAGGCTTGACGCCATTCAAAGCCACCAGAAGGCCCCCTCTGGGCGCAGAGCTCCAGAAAGCAGGCGTTGAACTCCAGTGAAGGCTGAGCGTCAAATTCCGACATCAAAGAGAAAAGTAAAGGTGGTCAGAAAACAAGAACACTGGCAAATACTAGACGCGACCCCAGGTAGGTACACGTTTCGATGCTTCATCAGTAAGCCAGTCATGGTGTGATCCACAGGGAGAGCTTATCCACTAGTAATATTGCTCAGGGCAACAGCCTCTTCCATGTAATATGTCTCCCGAGAAGACTTGACGAATTGTCACGAAATCGCTCTTACAATTCGTGGCAACCCTAGTAAACAAACCCAGTTCACCAGATTAGAGTCCACTGCTCTTAACCACTACACCACTCTGGCTCTTTTTTGTCCTACCTTGCTCCAAGAAGCTCAGAGCGGCATGGATGGGTCTTCTGTTCCTATTTTATAATCAAAACAACCCTGGGAGGTAGGATAAGCAGAAAAAGAATAACTGGTTATAATCCAGTGAGCTTCATTCATAGCAGAGTGGGGGTTTCCAGACACTTTTACTACTACATCATACTGGCTCTTAGTAAAGGAGATTGTAGTCAGAATTTTAAAGGGCTTGTATAAAAGGTGGTGAACTGGATGCAATGTCCTTTGTCCTGGTGGTCAGGACACTCTTCCACACTAGTACTTCACATTAAGAGCTAAGGAAGGAAGCACTGCTAAAATACAGCTAATATAATTGTCCACAGGTATAAAGATAGGGATGGGAATTAGAATTCAGAACAAACCAGAAACACAAAACACAGATGCAAAGGAGGAAGCTGTAGTTGTCATTCAGATGAATACCTGATGACTTATGAAAAATTCTTAGGTTTTCAAGGAATAAATTAGGATATCTTTTTAACTGGGATTTTAGTGAGGCTGTCAGAGCACTTGACTAATTAATTTGTATATATATGTATCTGATGAACAGCTTCACCTGTTGATTTTGGCAAAAGCCTCTAGCAATCTCTGGCCTTGGTTTCACTTTGCCTTCATCCTGTATTTCAAATAGAAATGACACTTTTTTTCTGGCAGGGCTCCAGTGATCATGAATCAGGCAGCTGCCACTGGGAAATGAACCAGCAAGCAACAAGCAGGACAACTGTATGTTTCACCCTTGGAATAGCTTATCGTAAACACCCTCCTTCCTAACAACATCTATCCCGAGTAATGATTTACAAAGAGTGTCTCAGTGCAGGGCTGAGCCTAAACCATTCACTTTCTTGTGTGTGTTTAGTTTTCATCAATTGCAAAAGATGAGCTCCGTTTTGTCATGTATTTTGGGTAGGGGTGCCAGGTCCCTCTTTGTCACCAGCGGGAGGTTTCTAGGGCGGAGCCTGAGGAGGGCGGAATTTGGGGAAGGGAGGGACTTCAATGCCATAGAGTCCAATGGCCAAAACGGCCATTTTCTCCAGGTGAACTGATCTCTATCAGCTGGAGATCAGTTGTAATAGCAGATCCCCAGCTAGTACCTGGAGGTTGGCAATCCTAATTTTGGGTTCCCCTTTTGAAATGTTTCTCTGTGCTCATTTAAAATTGCAGTGAATAATGCAGAAGTTAAATCATGTTCTATCAGATCTTGATGGCATAAAGTAAGACAAGGTGAGAGAGAAAGATCACCACCACCTTCCTCTCCCTTGGACCACCATACAGGTCCAGTTTTAAACTACTGAACAAACACACATACAAACCCACCCCGTTCATCCCCACCCAGCTGTATTCATGCATATTTATTTAGAAGTTCACTAACAACCATGGTCCTCCTGATGAGTTCCTCAAATTTACAAAATAATTCCCATAATTTCTCCCTGTGGGTCGAGGTTAGTTGGAAGGGTTGTTGGAAGGGTTGCCAGGTCCCTCTTTGTCACCAGCAGGAGGTTTTTGGGGCAGAGCCTGAGGAGGGCGGGGTTTGGGAGGGGAGGGACTTCAATGGCATAGAGTCCAATGGCCAAAGTGGCCATTTTCTCCAGGTGAACTGATCTTTATCAGCTGGAGATCAGTTGTAATAGCAGGAGATCTCCAGCTAGTACCTGGAGGTTGGCAACCCTACTTGTTGGTTTTAATGGTGCTACCAGACTCAAATCTTACTTAATATTTGGTTTGCATACCCTTATAATGACTCTGTTGCATCAAGATGGTTTTAGGAACAGCTGGTCTTGCATCTCCAATTACTTCATCAGGGTTGTTGGGGTCAAAGTATGCATTATAGTGAATATTTTTCATATAGTTAATATTGTAAGCTTCTTTTGCTTCTTTCGTCATCCCCATTCTGCATTTTATTTGGTTAAGTGTTATGGAAACCCTATAAATGTCAAATAGTTTGGAATAAACCTTGAGATATTGCGTAGTCATCCCAGTCATTTTCTAGTACCACATACATTGCTTGGTGCTCTTGCTCTTTATACATGTTTTCTTTTGGGGTACTGAGGTCACATCTGTAAAAAACAGATTTTATTTATTTATTTACTTCACTTATGTCCCACTTTTCTCCCCAACTGGGACCCAAAAGTGGCTTGCAACATTCTCTTCTTCTCCATAGATATACATAGAATACTAGAGAATCTTAACTGCATTTGTTTTTGTTTTTTTCTCATTAAGAATGATGTTTCTCTTTCTATTTCTCAAATACTGCTATTATCCAAAGGCCACATTTCCCTTCAGGTTTGTCCATAATCTCTGATTATGGCTGGTTTTTTAAAATCACCATGAAGTTACAATTTAAAATTATCTCCCAAAGTTTATGCAGGAAGAACTAAAATTTTATTGATAAATTAAACAACTGCTACATGATGAGCTCTAAACTTTATTTGCACACATTGTTATCTGGTTACTGCTAACTGATTGATGTGTTGGTATTTTGTCCATATTTATTTCATTTGCATTTCTTTATTATTTGAAATTGGCATTTAGATCACTGCTTGTGGTCTAGGATTTGGGTGCATTAGAAACTACTTTAGGATGAAGGATTAGACTACATGTAATTTGTCACAAGACTCTGTGCAAACAATGGTAAAATGGTTCTTGTAGGTTATCCAGGCTGTGTAACCGTTACACAGCCTGGATAACCTACAAGAACCAATGAACTCTGACCGTGAAAGCCTTCGACAATGGTAAAATGCTTCGTAATCTGAATCCAGTGTACTTTACACACAGTCAGGACTTTGTTTCTTGGCCCCATATTCAAAATAGAGAAACTAGACGGATAGCTGGAATGCAGCAGAGAAAACCTCTAGTTGTGCTTTTGGATCAGAGCACCTGGATCAGAGTGAGTGCCATTTTCCCTCCATCATTAATTTCAAAACACTTGTAACATTTGCTTTTATGTATTCCAGCTGGTCATTCATGATGGGGCTCTTAGTCTTGCAAAGTGATCCCACCAGTTTACTGAAGGCAGTGTGGTGTAACAGGTAGAGTAGGACTGGGAAAGTCCAAGATCAAATCCTCACTCATCTGTGAAACCCACTGGATAACCTTGGTATAGTCAGTCTCCCAGAGCCACAGGTTTGTTGAGAGGATAAAAAGGGGGCAGTGGACCATATTTGCTGCCTTGAACTCATTGGAGAAAGGGAACAATGCAAATCTACTGATAAATAGTCCAAATTATCTTCTAAAGGTAAAGGCAAAGGTCCCCTATGCAAGCACCGGGGTCATTCCTGACCCATGGGGTGACGTCACATCCCAATGTTTTCTAGGCAGACTTTGTTTACGGGGTGGTTTGCCAGTGCCTTCCCCAGTCATCTTCCCTTTACCCCCAGCATGCTGGGTACTCATTTTACCGACCTCGGAAGGATGAAAGTCTGAGTCAACCTTGAGCCGGCTACCTGAAACCAACTTCCGTTGGGATCAAACTCAGGTCGTGAGCAGAGCTTGGACTGCAGTACTGCAGCTTACCACTCTGCGCCTTCTAAAGGGGTGAAAAACTGAGGATTATAATGTATTTCAAAGCAATTTTTTTTTAAGTGAAACAAAAAGAAAACACACAAGGTGGTCAGACACTCCTTCCCATTTGCAATGTTTGGAATTCAGATAAACCAACACCCAGCTTACCAAATAAAGATTCAGACTGAACTCTTTCAAACAGTATGATCATTATATTTAATTCTGACCAGAATTGTTGAGTATGGATCAAAAGGTCCACACAGTGGAACCAGGGACAGCTGGTGGTGACTTTTTTTCTACAAACCTCATTCAAGCTCTAGGTTTGTGGAAAAGTCTGAACCCTGAAATACAGTGGTGGTAGGGGATGAAAAGCTCCCAAATTATAGAAGCAGCTTAAAGAAATCAATGCCCACTGAGATGGTGACTGAGATCCTGGTGGTCATGTTGGGTGTTGGTGGAAGGATAGAAAGAATTGGAGGGGGAGAAGCCATGGGGCTCCCAGGGGGAAGTAAAGGGGAGGGGGATATAAAGAAAAATTG
This sequence comes from Euleptes europaea, assembly GCF_029931775.1. Lineage (NCBI taxonomy): Eukaryota > Metazoa > Chordata > Lepidosauria > Squamata > Sphaerodactylidae > Euleptes > Euleptes europaea. The sequence goes on from NC_079315.1 coordinate 78,684,746, forward strand.
AGATTCCCCCATGCTGCAAGTCCTTGCAAGTTTCCCACCTGTTTCACATAGCATTCTGTGTCTTTTGCTAGTATCCTTGTACCTATGTTTGTAAACTGCCCAGATATTTCTCTAATGGGAATTACAGTAGTATTTTTAATAAAGCGTATGTCAACTAGATAGGGCTACCAAGCCCCCGGTCAGGGTGGGGAATCCCCCTTCCTGTGTTCCCCTTCTCTGCCACTGCTTGGAGCAGAGGTAGGGGAGAAATTAAAAATTAAAAAAAACTCACCGACATCACCCATGGGATGATATCACTTCTGGGGAATTCCCAAAAGCCATGGCAGTAGCTCTAGAAGCTCACAGACTGGTGGTGGTAGCTCATAGAGTCTGGTGATTCCTAGAGCTACAACTGTTGCTTCTGGGTATTCCCTGGAAGTGACATTATTGTGCTGGTGATACCACTCTCCCATCATATCCCAGCCCCACCTTCTGCTAGTTGCCGGCTTAGCCTGGCAGTCCTACAACCAGATGTGCAAAAAAGCACAAAAAATCCAATAACCAGATGTGCAAAAAAACCCTTCTTAAGAGCCCACTGGCTGGAGCTCACCTACATAGGCAGGGCACTGGCATAGCATGGGTGCTGCTATTTAGCATCCTATGGCCATTCCACAGAAAGGAAAATGACAAGGTCCTGACTGCATAGCGAGTAGGCCAGGATCCCTACCAACACTAGAACACTAACCAGTCAAGGAGGAGTTTTGGGTTAATTTCATCCTGTGAGTAGCACACGCAGGTGCAGCCTTCACCAGCTGATGTGGCCACAGTCCCGATGGCATGCTACCTCTACGAGGGTTGCCAACCTCCAGGTTCTAGCTGGAGATCTCCTGCTATTACTGCTAATTTCCAGCCCTGCAGAAAATGGCCGCTTTGGCAATTGGACTCTATTGCATTAAAGTCCCTCCCCTCTCCAAACTCCACCCTCCTCAGGCTCTGTCCCAAAAACCTCCAGCTGGTGGCAAACGGGGACCTGGCAACCCTTCCAACAAGATTTCCAGGGTATAAGCTTTTGAGAGTCAAAGCTTCCTTCATGGGATCCAAGTAGGATGAAGATTCGCAGAGCCCTTACATTCCAGTCTGTAGGTGGGGTTTTTTTTAGAGTAAATATTCAGAATGCAAAGGTACAATGCAATATGAATAACCTTGGTTAGAACAGGAGAGAAATGCTTAGGGGCATGGCCTTTAAGGTGCCACTGGACTCGCTCTTCTACTGCAGACCAACACAGCTATCAACCTGAAAATATTAAGTGGTGATTCAAACAGAGGAGTTTGGCAATAGGGCTGCCAATGACTTGGAGAAAAAACACCCAGCCTCTTTAACAGAGGCTTAATAGAATATTATTTGCCACCAGGTGATGTTATTTACTTCTGTGCCATGAGAAGCTTCAACTGCCCATTCCCACACATTAAGCTTTTGTTAAAGGGACAAAACATTCCCCCCCCCCTTGCAGGCTGTTGGTAACTCTTCCTGGCAATTATGCAGCATTGCCAACACTTCTGCTTGTGTCTTTATGGGAGCAGCTTTATCCTGAACCACAGTGACCACAGATAATATGGTCTTCAAAAATAGAGATTCAAGACCACCCGTGAGGGATAAATAGGGTTGCCAAGAGCCAGGTGGTGGCGGGCAAACCCCTGCCAATCCACCAGGCTGCCCGCTGACCAGCTGAGGGTCGGCGGGCAATCTGTGCAGGCAGGGACTGGTCACTTCCGGTTCACACCCGGAAGTGCTGCATTGCAAAGGGCTGGTAAAGGCCTGTTGCGATGCGGCACTTCCTGGTGGTAAAACACATCACAAGGGGCCATTTGAGTGGAAAACAGCCCCTTGTGGTACGTTTGAATTTGAGTGGAAACCGGCCCTTTGCAATGCAGCACTTCCGGGAACGCGTGACCCCCCCCCCTCTACTCCAAAAACTTCCCGACGAAGAAGAAGAGGGACCTGGTAAGCCTAGAAATGAAAGATGGAAACTATACTTTCAGTGCTATTACCTTCAATATGAAGTAATAACTATATAGCTACAGCAACCTGCCTAATGTTGTCAACAGGCCTAAACAAACAGTCCTTTCCCTTTAAAAGAGGACTAACAAGTGAAAATGGACAGCTTTTGTGGCATGAAGGTAAACAACATCTCCTGGTATACAACATCCAATTACGCCTCTATTAAATGGGCAAAACTTTTTTCTCTAGGCTGTTAGAAACCCTATATCTGCCTCACAATCCAAATTTAATGGATAGGGTTGCCTACTGCCTGGTAGTAGCAGGAGATCTCCTGCTAATACAACTGATCTCCAGCCGATAGAGATCAGATCACCTGGAGAAAAATGGCTGCTTTGGCCATTGAACTCTATGGCAATGAAGTCCCTCCCCTCCCTAAACCCCGCCCTCCTCAGGCTCCGCCCCCAAAATCTCCCACCGGTGGCGAAGAGGGACCTGCAACCCTATTAATGGAGCAGGTCAAAAGTGTCTTTCAGATTTCTTGCTGTCATGTTTCCCCCAATTTGATAAATGAGAAACTGTAAAAGTTGCACTTTTATGCAGTGGCCCTTATGAATTTAATGGCAGATCGTGGACAATTAACTGAAACAATATAGAAACAATTTTCTAAGGAGGAGGAAGAGGATAAAACGTACAACTATCCAACAAACTAGGTCATAGAGGAGAACAAGCAATGGACAAAGACATATTTTCCTTTAAATTATAAATAAGATGTATCCGAAATCTGCAGTTCAAATCTGCAGACACAAAATTATAAATTATAAATAATTATTATAAATAAGATGTATAATAAATAAGATGTACACAAAATCTGCAGTTCAGATCTGCAGACACGAAATCTGCAGTTCAAATAATGTTTATGTATAGGGTCAATGTGTTTTATTTCCATGCATTTCTTAATACCACTATATTTAATTCTCAGTGTGGCCAAATGGATACTTAAATCTAGAGATTAGAGTCATGGACAGACAAGGCAGATCTTTCTAGAAACCTGAAAAAAAAGCCCTTGGGGTGCAGAAAAATCTAAAAAAGAATATATGGTGGTGGGAGGTAACCCTCCCCATAACAGAAGCAGCACATGTAGCTTTAAGAAACAATTATTTTTATTCCTGTTTTCTTTCCCTGCCCTTCCCCTTATTCCCCTTCTATGATACTTTTGCAAAGTGAGAAGGGAGGTATTGTGTTTGACACTACCTCCTGTGTAAGCCATTCTGGGGTGGTCCTCATCACCCCCTCTCAAAACTGCAGAGGTTCTCCACAGGCTCAATAAGCTTGAGGATCCCTGCTACAGGAACACAAACATTAAACCACTTTCTAATATAAACACATGCACACATACATTACTTCTTTGATGGAAATGCAGTCCCAAAGTAGCAGACTTCCCTACACAAAGTCCATTATATCCCTGCTGTCTACAGCCAGTGATGACTCAGCAGGCATGTGGCAAAGCTTTTGACATGCCAGCTATATTTTTTCCAACTCAGTGGAAGGAAGGCCTGTTGGCTCTAGTTCTCTTTAAAAACTTTGGGATCATTTCAGCCACAAATCTAGCTTCTGTAGTATCATTTTCTTCAATATTCTGAAAGCCTCATGTTTTTTCTAGTCATTTGGTCCTGCTAGGCAGTAGTAGCAGTTATTTTTCATGAAAGAAAACATGAACGGGGAGAAAAAGGGATAGAGATTGTGTCTCATTATTGTCCTGACATAGATGTTATTGGCTGAAGTCCTAAGCACACATTCCTGGGAATAAGTCCTGCTGAATAAAATGACTTCTGAGTAGACCTGTTTAGGCTTGCTCCCATACTTACTTCAGTTATGAGCTTGGATCTCAGTCAGTGAAGTCAAGAAGTGATTCCCCCCACCCTTGATGCATCTGATTTTCGTATACATTTAAGAAGGCGTGCCCCCTCCTTTAAACACTCAGCCAGGCATGATTTCAGAAACATGAGTCACCCCATACCTCTCCTCTGAATCACCATCGACAAACAGGCTGGTGAGGTCCGCTTGGCTTGCCTCTACAAAAGCCATAGACTGATTTTTTAAAGGTTTTGTTTTAAAAGCAAAAAGAAGAAAATGTGGATACATATTTCATGTAATGTCCAGCTTGTTTTAGTACCCCAAACTACTCCTCTATGAAAAAGGCTAGAAGCTTGCTTTTTAAAAATGAAAGCTGAGAATTCAAAGGAACTACTATGTCATGGCAATCGAACATTATAAAGTAGCTGCCTGTGTTGTTCTTTTGCCTGGACAGAAGTTGCATCATTTTGTCCAGATGCATTGCTATTGGTGCTAAATGTGTTTGGGGAAATTCAAATGCAGTTTAACGCATTTTAAATATATTTGGAGAGGGGCTTGGCTCTGTGGTAGAGCATCTGTTTGGCATTTAGAAGGTCCCAGGTTCAATCCCAGCATCTCCAGTTAAAGGGACTAGGCAAGTAGGTGATTTGAAAGACCTCATGTACACATGAACATCACGTTACATGCCTGAGACCCTGGAGAGCCGCTGCCGGTTTGAGTAGACAATACTGACTTCGATGGACCAAGGGTCTGATTCAATATAAGGCAGCTCCATGTGTTCAATCTCTAGTTAAAAAGATCAGGAGTAGTATGAAAAGGACCTCCACCTGAGACTCTGGAAAGCAGTTGCCAGCCAAAGCATACGACTTTAAACTTCCTTATACTGGAATGCACAAGCAACACCACTTCTTTGTAATGCCTGTGTTATTAGTTTGAAATGTGGCTTTCTTTGAGGTTCTCTGCAAGCCAGATGCTTTATATAAAGACAGTAATATTAGAAACCAAATTCCCATTGAAAGTCAACAAGATTTCAATATACAAATACATTAGAACTTTCTGTAAATCCAAGCTTGACTTAATAATTCTGTGACAACTGCAGTTGATTTAACATGGAAGTTGATTTAAATGGAAGTGAAAAAACAACAACAACATCTTCTGAACAGAAGGCAAAAACTGCCCTGTGAGAGTGAGTAGGGAACTTGATAACATTGTTGTTCCAAACAGTTACAGCCTTTTAAAACCCAATGAGGTCAGAATTGTACTGTAAAGCCAAATAATGGTTTCTGCTGCCATCTGGTGGCTCTTGTCTTGCTTTTTAAGAGGATGCCGGTATTACATTTATTTCAGTTTGTACAAGCTAGGCCCATCCCATTCCATAATTCAGCGATTAAAAGATGCATATCCATCACACCTTTTTGTGCTTTGTGAATGTGTTCAGTGATGTGCCAAAACCCAATTCTGGGATCACTGTGGTCCATGCTGGGGGAACTCATAGCCAGAAGAGGGGGGAAACATAATAACATTAGCAACTGATGGAGGAAAGTGTGCACAAAACTTCTTTATGGATGCTCCATGGTTATAGCAAATGTCTCTGATTTGCAGCAGCTATAAGGAAATAAGGAACCCTTGCCACGTGGATATGACCTTTATATGGAAAAGTAAATGTAAAGAATAGCCCATATAAACATTTGGATTACCGTAGTACCCCTTTGAATGAAAATATCTCACTACAATTTCCACTTTACATAGTTCTTTATCACATTTATTTAATAAGTTGAACATCAAATCACTTTATTTCTGCAGCAATGCTTATTATTAGGCTCACTGGTATCCCCCCACCCCAAGCCCTGCAAGTGATAGAGTTCTTTGACAAGGTTTCAGGAATGGCTTTTGTGTGTAACTGCAGAAAGCTGAAATAGCTGCCAGAATCTGTTCCCCTGCTGTTCTTTACGGGGTCACAATTCCTTATCACTCTTCGAGGTCAGGATTCCCCCTACCAAATCAATTCTCAAAGTAGAAAAATTCCATCCTCCTACAATTATTTAGTGATAAATGATAGTCCCCTAAAAAAAAGAAAACCTACCACTAAAAGGATTATAACTACGTTTCTTTAGACGAAGCCACTTACAAAAAAAAAATTCAACTACTTATGAAAACAGAAGTGGAGAGAAATGGGGACAGGAATGTCTATTTCTTAATCATCTTCCTATGGATACAAATAGAAGTTTTCTTATTTTTAGAAGAATCTTATGAAATTTCCTTTCCGAGGTTGAAGATGCAAGTCTCCAAAGACAGCCTAATTCTCTATTTTTACTTCATTGGATTTCAGCTGATTTAATTAAATATAAAGCCAATCTATTTTGTCCAGGAAGAAAGATGAATGGCATATAATTAGTTCTGTCATTTCTGCTTATTTATGGCAGATTTTCATTTTTGTCCAGCATAAAATGGAAGTTATCTGTGTATGCAGCTTTGCTGAAAATTATGTAAAGAACCACACTGTAGGATTCTGATCAATTAAAATCTCTGTGATGTTGTAGAAGGAACACTGGACCAAAGAGACCTGGTCCCCACGCAGTCATGAAGCTCACTTTGTGACAGATGTCTGATGGCCTTTGGCTTTGTTAGTCTCTTGTCTCGTAAGGCTGACAGGTGAGTTACTTTTAATCATTATTTTAGAGTGGGTTTCACATTATGACTTTTCTTCTGAGAGCCAATGCTGATCCTGGTCAAGGTTGCCTGGTTACCGTGGAAGTCAGGAATGCAAGATGAGACTGCTGGAGCAAAAATTGCATCTTAGAGAAAGATCTGAACAGTCTGTGGGAGAGAAGGGAAAGGGTAGCCATAGAGTGTAAGACAGGGATCTTTTTGGTGCTAAATTCACTGTAACTTTCTCTTGTATGTATGTGCTTATATTTTGTAATAAATACTCTAAACATGCTTACTTGTGACCTACATTATATTTATGGCAGAACAAGTGTTCGTGGCTGAATGAAGTCTGGAAGTCTACCAAGGATGTTGCTTGCACAGCTTAGTGGCGAGACGGCCCCTTCTTACAGCAGTGGGGTTTTTTAGATGAAAGTAAAATAATCTGACTGGACTCTTTTGCAATGGGCCATCTTTCTGGTGGTCTGCGTCCCTCAGAAGAGCTATATGTAACAACTTGATGCCTTTGGAGCTAGCTATTATGTCTCAAATTAATGAGCCTCACAGTGTGGTTGTAAGAATTAAATGGGTATCTTCTTGTATGCCACTCTGGGTCGCTTGGGGGAAGAGTGGGAGACCAGTGTGATAAAATAAACGAATAACTCCTGCCACTGTCACGATTCATTTTTTGTAATCCTCCCACCACCACCACCCAGACTAATCTAACAGTCCTGTTTTGAAGTAACTTGGTAATGTTTGCCACAAATAAGATCAATAATGCTTTTACTTGAATCAGCTGACGAAAGAAAATTCAACAAGACTGCTGTAGGCTGAAAACATGAAAATTTACAAACTCTTACCTCAGACATATTATTATAATAAATGATTTCACTTTATAAGTTCCATAGCTTTTACTCTCCAGGATGAACATGATCATAATGGCTTATATCAAGAATAGTATGTTTGTAGGCAACAGGGATAGCTGCCCTGGGCCCCATCTTGGGAGGGCCCCAGCCACCCTACAGAAGGGTCCCTTTTGTGCGGGTGGCAGTGATTCTGGGTTCCCATCCTTGACTTTTGCCCTGGGCTCCAGAATCATTAAGACCACCGCTGTATCAAGCTAGTATGAGGTCCAATGCTATTTCCCCACCCTAATGTGATTATACAAATGTAATAAGTGAAAGCTGGAAGCTGTCAAAAGTGTTACATGTTCTAATAGTTAGACCAAAGCCCTTCTTTTTGATCAGATCCAGAAAAGATACCATTAAATAGGAGAATGACACAGACATCCCAGCAATAGACTAGTTTTCATTTTTCATAAATGATTCAGCTGGTTGCTATGGCGACCTCTCACTCATAGCAGGGTCTCATTCTGTCAACTCTGGCCTCAAACCTGCATTTGTGCTGTATTACTCCAGGTTGTGGGCTCACCCGATGGAATACTCCCATGTATAAACAGATTCCTACATGTCAACGACAAAGCTAGCTCGAATAATTTGCCCCCTGATATCTAGACCCAGTTTAAATACAATGCTGGTGGGCAAAAACAACATACCTGTGTGATGTTGCTTATGCTTAACATTTCATTTAAGTTGGGCTCCTATTCATGCAATCCCATTAGCTTTAGGCTTACCGGGGAGTTTGAGTGGTAAACGGTCCCTTGTGATGCGGCACTTCTGGGTGCACTCATTGCCCGCTGGCCTTCAGCTGGTTGGCGGGCAGCCAGGTGGATTGGCGGGGGTTTGCCAGCCACCACCTGGCAACCCTAATTAGCATGCAGCATTGGTATGCGAGCACACCTGTCTGGACTACAGATCTCTGGTGTGCTAACACTGCATGCGTAGTGCCTGAAGTCCCAGATTAATCAAGACCCTGGTCATCTGAGATGTCACACAGGTAAGTTCTCCTTGCTGCTAGCATCATATTTGGCTTGGTCCTTAGTTTTCTAAAGCTGCTATCCTGAGAATGGGAGGGGAGGGGCTTCAATGCCATAGAGTTCAATTGCCAAAGTGGCCATTTTTCTCCAGGTGATCTGATCTCTGTCGGCTGGAGATCAGTTAAATTAGCAGTTCTCCTGTTACTACCTGGCAGTTGCCAACCCTACCACCATATGATCGGGAGTTCATGCAGAGGCCCTACTTCACATTAATGGCTACATGGAGGAGAGGGGGATGTGCCACTTCATGATGCTATTGTAGATCCACCACCCCAGATTAAATGTATGAGCCAGGACTTGTAAGGACCCCAACTGACAGGGTCATGACCCACTACATTCCAGTGCATCGTGTTCTGATAAGTTGTCCTGACCATTGTCCTGTAGCCATCACCATAATTTCAGAACTTGAATTGTAAACTAAAGTGTGCATAAGTTGAAGAAGACTTGATGACCTGTCTCTTGTTGTATGGCAAGCACCATTGTATCTTTAACAGCATGGCTGCTTCCTGTGAAAAGAGGAAGGAAGCCTTGCTAACTTACTAAATAGCTACAGATTTGTAATCAGTCTGACCTGGATATAAAAAAAACATGTATCCATTGAGGCCATAATTGTTAAGTCCGCGTGGGGAGGACACAGGAGGTCGAGACGAAGTTCCAACACAACACATTTATTGCAGTACAGAACAGAACTGAGAACTGTGAAAACCGGCCCCGCTTATATTTCCCCTGGCACTTGCTGCCACTCCCCCCCTGATCCGTGATAGGGGGAACAACCCCCGGGTCGCCAATAGTGTGACCCGGCTTAGGGCCAATGGGGTGCGCTGGCTTGAGCCAATCGTGCGAGCAGGGTTTAGGAGCCTTCGCCTGGGACTCAAGCTCCTAGGTTTCCCCCCTGCTTACTACCCTACTATTCACATACATAACAATAATGTTTGCATGTTCTAACCAAGATTCCCCCTCCAGCGGATCACTTTCAGCACTCAAGACTTCTCAGCTGTCAGTCAGTCTCATCCCTGAGAAAAGTCTGGGACTTACTTGCACAATTTCCTTTAAACCCCATTTGATCCCATATAAAACTTCTAATCGAGACTGAACTGTTGTTGCTGAAATATTTAAAAAAATTCCCAGTCTGACACTGATCCATATTTCACAACTCCATGATGAAGAGGGGTAAACACAAAAAGGTCATTATTGTGACATCTTTCTTGACTAGTACAATAGGGCATTTAAGGGAGACAGCTAATGATTCTGTAGACAATTACATCACATTGCAAACTGTGGATTTTGACTTTTGCTCTGGTGATTTTACAACATCTTCATTTAGATCAGAATTAGGGGCTTTATTCAGAATTCAGCTAGAAGAGACAATGACCAGCTACAACATTACTTCTGGTTTGCAAGAAAGTAGCAATTTCAGCACTGCTCTGTAGTAGGCCTCAGCAAAGGATTGCCAGGTCCCTCTTCGCCACTGGTGGGAAGGTTTTGGGGTGGAGCTTGAAGAGGGCGGGGTTTGGGGAGGGGAGGGATAGGGTTGCCAAGTCCCTCTTCCCCACCGGTAGGAGGCTTTTGGGGCAGAGCCTGAGGGGGGCAGGGTTTGGAGAGAGAAGGGACTTCAATGCCATAGAGTCCAATTGCAAAAGCGGCCATTTTCTCCAGGTGAACTGATCTCTATTGGCTGGAGATCAGTTGTAATAACAGGAGATCTCCAGCTATTACCTGGAGGTAGGCCCTACCTCAGCATCTGCCTGTAGTTCCTCAAACCACTATCTGCTTCCTTTCTATTCAGCCATTTCTCCAATGAACAATGTAGTGGTTCTCCTAACCTCCATTTCATCTTCATAGAAGCCTTGTGGTACAGATTAGGCTGTGAGACAGAGTGCCTGGCCACGGTCCCCTAATGAGTTTAGTGGCAAAGCAGCGAGTGGAACCTGGGTTGTTCCAGTCCGATACTCTAACCAAAGCACCTCATTGGATCTCAAGCCCATTTAGCACTCTCATCTTCCACAAACAATTTACACCAATGTAATATTTACATAAATAGTTCTCAACTAGAGAGAATAATGCTAGGCTCTATTCTAATATCAGGGCCAAATCATGCAGCATGCATGGCAATGATGAAAAATGCCCTGCATGTGCAGCCTGTATCCATTATGGAGAAGACAAATGTAGGGTTGCCAGCTCTGTCTTGGGAAATGCCTGGAGATTTAGGGATGGTGCCTGAGGAAGGTGGAGTTTGGGGAGGGGAGGGAACTCAGCAGGGGTGTTGTGCTATAAAGCCCACCCCCACCCCTGTGATTCCAAGAGCAGACTAATGTCACATTCAGTTTCCCCCCCGAAACTGATGTCATGCCATCATTCACCAGCAAATGAGGGGGGGGGGGATGCCCAGCCCTGGCAGGAAACTGGCAAGCCTGATCTCTCCACTTCTCCATGTTATTCTCACAACAACCTTGTAAAGTAGATTAGGCTGAGACACAATGACTGGTCCAAGATCACCCAATGCATTTCATGTGAAGTGGGGATTTGAACTTGCATCTTCCCAGTCCTGGTCCACCATTTTTTAAAACACATTATTTTATTGTACATAATAAAGTTACATAGAGTGAAAATTAGAAAACTAGTCAAAGCAAATAGTACAGATAAAAACAACTGGGATTTCTACTACACCTAACAATATTTAGCAATATTTAGCAAGTTCATACCAGGGGCATAGTTAAACAATAATAACATGAACATTCTTATAATATATAATAGAAAACATCCCTATACTGTGAGAGGGTTGCAAAATTCAAAAATAGCTTAACTAATAGTCAGGTATGTCATATAGAAGGAATGTATAAACCTCATTTAGTTATTTCTATGATATTTGAAGTTATATCTATTCATCTCTATTTGTCACTGCATGCCATTAGTTTGTTTATAATCTCAATAATTACTTTAAATGTGTTAGTCCTAGTCCACCAATTGAACCAGTAACTACGCTGATTTTCACACTGGCAAAAATATCCGAAGAAGCAATAGATCTGATGCCTCACTGTGAACAATATCTGATATTTTAATTGTTAACCAGTTTGACATGAAAGTTCTGTGATTAACTTCACAGTGTATGCAAATCACAGAAGACAATTATTTCAAAATTAATGCACCACCCTTGCATTTGGATCTGATTATGAGCAAATAGCTTGTTTGTTGGACTAGAGACAGCTGTGTTTGCTTTTTCCTCATTATGTTTCTTGCCAAGTGTCTGAAAATAAGTCAGACGGATCCAAAGGGCTTCACAGACCAGCCGTTGCAATTTACAATATTAATATAACCACTCTTGCTGTGAATGGAAAGGCCAAATTAAATATGGATGTAAAATGGCAAAATGCCAGAGAATGTCAGCTTCAGTTTCATAAATTTGAATCCTGTGAATATGCGTGTACATGAAGCTTTTCCTATATGGGAATATATAAACACAAGGGTAGAAACTACCTTTCTCTTGATCTTATGGGATGTAGTGGAAAACGCACGGAAGATCTTTGTAAAACGAGGAGATAGTGGTGAGCCACATGCTTCTTCACTTTCATATAGATTGTCCTGTGACAGCACTGGGGTGGAAGGAGTTAATGGGGAGGAAAAGGGAGTAAGGCACCTGGCATAGGCATGTGGAGGCCCCCTTATCTCCCTGGCCTTGGAGAGCTCTCTTCCAAATTGCTAGGCAGTAGGACACACACACACTATTGCTTTTCTATAAGATGGGTGGCTACTTTCCCCCCCCCCCCCCACTTGCTTGGCTTCTTCTTGCTTTCTGTTCCAGACCAAACTGTGCAGACCAAGCTGTGTGTGTTGGAGTCTACCTACAGCTGCATTTTGTTTATTGGGAATTTCCAAGGAGAAAATGAATAAAAGTGATAGAGTCATATGTCAATATAGCTTTGCTGCAGTGAGAATTATAATAGCTAAATCCTGAAAGCAAGTAAATAGACCTCTAATTAAAGACTGGAGTGAAAAATTATGGATATATATGCAGATGGCCAAACTAAGTGATTCCCTTCATGGGAAGGATCTGGAAGAATTTAAAACTACTTGGTCAAAGGCCTTTGCATATTGGGGAAAAATGGCAAAAATGAATTTTACTAATATAGTGAACGAGTTATAGATACAATAGAACAATTGAATTGTTGATTATATGTTTAACTTTAAACTGCTTAGACACTTCTCCGGAAGTCTCTTACACTGGTGATGGGACACTTAATAAGGTGGGTGGTGGTTTGTTATGATACCTTGATAATTTGTATTTTATCATATAATGTAGTTATATTATGTATATTGAAGGTATCGATTTGTATTTTTTCTTTTTTGTTTTGTTTTATGTTTGTTTTATGCTATAAAAATAATAATAAAAAATACCTTTGCAGACTTCTGAATTCCAAAACTGTATCAATTGTGTAATGATAATTTTGAGTCTGGCTCATTGCCATTATTGTTATATGATGCCCATATCACTGTGATCCCTAAACCCGGCAAAGACAATACTCAATGTGCAAATTTTTGGCCTATTTATTTGATGAATGTGGATGCTAAGATATTAACTGCTATCCTTGCTAACAGACTCCCAAAAGGTGTCACAACTTTGGTACAAGTGGAGCAGGTAGAATTTATACAAGATAATCTTAGACTGGTGACTGATCTAATCACTTTAATTAGTAAGATCTGATCAAGTTGCCTTTCTCTCACTTGATGCTGAAAAGGCTTTTTACAAAATACACTGGAAATTTATATTTGCTACATTGATTAAATTCTGTTTTCCTCACAAATTTTGAGGTGGATTAAAATTCTTTATTCATCTCTCAGATCCAGGGGGCAGTCTAATGGCATATTTTTTCATGCCAGTCCCTCTTGAGAGGGGTACTAGACATGGTTGCCCTCTTTCTCCTCTCATTTGTGATTTATGTCTGAAACCTCTGGGTTTTCATGGGTTTATAACAACAACAACAACAATAAAATTGTATTTATATCCTGCCCTCCCCGGGGCTCAGGGCACCTAATATCATGTCAATACACATTTCCATACACATTGAAAATCCATTCATCATAATTGGATTAAAGCATTTTACATGCAGATAATATTATTTATTTCGGAACCTCAGTCTTTCATTCCTGCAATACTGAGTATGATTAATACGTTTGGAGACTTGTCTGGATATTCAATTAATTGGGCAAAATCTGAGTTCATGTCACTGGGAGACAATATATTATGGAGTGCATTTGCCAATGGACATTTTTAGTGGTGCCCAGATGTTATTACTTATTTTGGAATACGGATTCCTAGATATATTAAGCACATTATTATGCTAAATTTTAACAAGCTAATTGCTGATATATCTTTGGATTTGGACAGATGGGCAACTTTAAACTTGTCTCTATGGGGCAAAGTAAAAACACTCAAAATGAATAATGTGTGTAAAGTGCCATCTGGTCTCCATGGGGCAAAGTAAATACTCTCAAAATGAATGTTATACCTTGGATTATTTATATTTTATGTGCAATTCTTTTCTATATACCTTGCACATAATTTTTTTATAGCAACAGCCCATTCCTGGCCTGAACACTTACATTGTTCAGGTTGGCATGAATGCCGGCGGGGGGACCCGGACGCCGGTCTCCCGGCACTGCCCAGGGATGCCAGCTGGGCCTTCTGCTGGTGTCTCACTGGTGCAAAGCCCCATTGGCGCCCCGGGGGGGGCATTCATGGGGCATGCCGGGGGGGGGGGCAGAGCTGCCAGTAGGCAGCATCCTGTCCCCTTTTGCCCCAGTATGCCGACAGGGAGAACAACGTTGCTGCGACAGCTTTTTGCTGGCACAGCCTCGCTGTTCTCAATGGGGCAAAATGCCCCATTTAAAACAGTAAAAAGCCAACAAAAGGCTTTTGGCAGCAGGGGAACGGCTTTGGAGGCGCCGTGGTGGTGCCGTGGCCACATCGTCCGAAGGCTCAGGAATGGGCTGCCCAAGTAGTTCAGCAGTAGAATTGGCTATGTCCCACATGCCCAAGAAGAAGTAAAAACATGATCTTTCAAATGTATGTCTTTGCATGTGGATAAAGGGGAGGGGCTGTGGCTCAGTAGAATTGGCTGCCTAGAGAAGTGGTAAGCTCCTCCTTACTGCCAGTCTTCAAGCAGTAGCTGGACAAACACTTGTCAGGGATGCTTTAGGCTGATCCTGAATTGAGCAGCGGGATGGACTAGATGGCCTGTATGGCCCCTTCCAGCTCTATGATTTTATGAACCTATTACGGCGTCTAGTGTTTTTAGTCCTTGCAGATGTTACTAGTACCAGATATCTCATCTCCCCCTAATCATTTCACCTTATATACAGAACGAATCTGCCATGATCCTCCTTACTGTGTAGTAACACAACCGGCCCAGAAGAACTAATGTTCTGCTTATGCAATGCTTGCTGTTTGTGCTCTTCTCCAAGCTGCAGGGTTCTAATGTACTTTCAAGGGTTGCTGTTTCCCAGAGTGGACTCAATCACCTGCCCACACCTGATTGCAGCTGCTTCCTGTTGATTGTGGGAAACTGTTTACAGAGATGTCATAAATTGATCCAGAGCACCCCTCTGCTGGGCTGCTGATGGAGACAATTTTGAAATGCCCACAAGTACATCTAATAATAAATGGTGCTTACAGCTGCACAGGAAAGTACCAATCTATCATACTACCAAGGTCAAACTGTGCAGTACTGTGAATGGGTCCTTTCTGAAACAGGTCTGTCTTAAAATTGCAAGCCAAGGATCCTGGGGATCTTGAGACCTAATTTCTAATGTTCAGTCCTTGATAAATTTATTAACAGGAAGTTCTAGTGATTTCAGTGACTATTTGTTACAACTTCTTGGTACTGGCTCAGAAAGCAGAACGCCTAGATGAGGATTTTGGCAGTTAGAAGAAGGGATTTCTACTTTCTCCATGTCTGCACTCCAGAGCTGAAGAAGGAGGTATAGTAACAGAGTAAATATTTAAATTGATTAAAGTGCAAACTGCCCAAGAATAACAACTGTATGGCTGATCCCAGCTGCAGTGCAGATGTTTATGGTCTATGTACAGGGTTGCCAGCTCCAGGTTGGGAAATACCTGGAGATTTTTGGGGCGGAGCCTGAGGAGGCCATAGAGTCCAATTACCAAAGCAGCCATTTTCTCCAGGTGAACTGATCTCTATTGTCTGGAGATCAGTTGTAATAGCAGATCTCCAGCTAGTACCTGGAGGTTGGCAACCCTATCTATGTATGTGGCCCTGTGCTGCTGATCTCATGATCTGCATTTGCATTAGATTGAACAAAATAACAGGCTTAGCTGCAGATGTGGTCTCAGTTCCCAATCCTTTGCCCTTATGCTTACTTAAATTCTACTTCCTTAAATTCCAATTCCTCAAATTCTATTTCCTTAAATTTGTATGTGAATATCAAACTTCAGTTTAGCCACTGTTGTCCTAGTATGAGATAAAACAACCAGGAAAAAAATCTACTGAAAGGTTTAACATAATAAAACACTTCTATTTAACAAACTGATGCAAAGTTTTTGCATATTGTCTCCAGAGGTTGAATTTTTCTTGACAAAAGCTAGGATATTCTCCCATTACTAAACACTGTTTATCACTTTGATCGATCCTATATGCAAAACCTGAATTCCATCTAAGGCAGCACCTTTACAAATGGGCTTAAGAATACAGCTTGCAGTCTCCTCCCCAATCCTATTTCATTTATGCTCATTAAAAAAAAAATCCAGATCTGTTTTTCTTCTCTGTGATTGCAGCTGAAACTGGTGTTGAGTCTTGATTTTAAGAGTATCAGGATGCTTGTTTAAAATAGCTACCCAAATAAAAAAGCACTGACTTAATTTCCCCCAAATCCTAGCAAACAATATATCTACACATGCATAATGGTCTAAGTATATCACATATTTACTTTAATAGAACTTTCTATTAAATTCAGCTAGTGTTGAATTTTCCAAAACCTTTTCCTGTTTACCAGGTTTTGTGTTTTGCATTAGTACCACTATACAAAGCAGAATGGTTGTCTTCTTGGAAAATTCATAACAGTTGTCACAAAACAAAATGTACCTTCTTGAACTTACATTTAGTAGGAGTAGGGCTTATATTTTGTCAGTCAAATGTTTGAACCATCAGGAAAAGGCTGAAGCATGATGATTTATGTCCTTGCTTGTTGCAAGTGATCTCTACATTTCAGTACTGTAATACTTTTATTGTTCATTAAAACTCTTACAGAGGGCATTGCTACAAATTTTAATGGCCAGCAGGTGGCACAGTAAGCTACCACATCACAAGTCCCTTTTGGGACTGATTAGAAATATCCTGAAATTCTGCTCTCAGGCCTTCTTCTTTGGAATGTGCCAATTAGCTGTCAAACAAGAGAGAAGAATACTTGTTATCTGAAGACCTGTCTTACCCAAACCTTCCTATTTGAAAACCTGCCTGATAAAGAAATACAGAAGGAGATGATTAGAAAGGAACAAGTAATGTTGCCCACAGCATAAAAATCACATACTTTAAACAATGGAGACTTTTTTTGTGCTCATGCAATATCAAAATGAGAATGCTCAAGTATTTGTGTTCTGTATCTAAGACCAATACCATAGAGGATAATAATAGAATCTACACTTCCTTACAAATCCAATCTATGTTTATGAATGTCATAATATTCGGCATAGATGAACATTCCTAAAGGGGGGTATTTCCATGGCAGCTGGGAGCGGCGCAGCCGATACACCTCCTAAGAGGCTTCCTGACCCCTGCAGAGGAAAAGAAATGTTGTAGAAGGGGTAAAAAAAATAATAACGCCGAAAAGTCCCCATAGGGGAAAGCAGGGCTACGCCCCCTAAAAAGGTGGCATGGCCATGCTGCTGTGGGAGGGGGCGTTCCCGGGGTGAAAGGGGCTAGGAAGCTGCCTAAAGGCAGCTCCACCCCCGGGAACGCCTCCTGGGACACCAGTGCAGGGAATTATGCCGGGTGGACACTGGTGGGAGACTGCAATGGCGAGGGAGGCCGGTGCAGCTCCACAGCGCCCAGGCACCAGCCGAAATGTCCCCCATGCCAGCGTAAGTGCCCATTATCATGGGATAAATGGGCATTTACGCCAGCACAGGATCACGTTTGCTCCTAAGCTAATTCCCTCCCTTAGGAATGGGCCCTTATTCAGTGTCTGTAAGTCAGCATGCCCTGATCTTAATAGCCCATGCTAGTCTGATTTCATCAGATCTCAGAAGCTAAGCAGGGTGGGCCCTGATCAGTATTTGGATGGGAGACCACCAAGGAATGCCTAGGTTACGATGCAAAAGGGAGCAATGGCAAATCACTTCTGAATGTCTCTTGCCTTAAAAACTCCATGGGATCACCACTAGTCAACTGTGACCTGATGACAAAAAAAAGGCCAGCAGAAAGTCTTGGCCACATGAACTGTCCCTCATGTCTCCAGAGATTCACACAGACAAGAACAGCATTTTATTCGAGCTGTACAATGACTTGGAAGTAGAGTTGCCAGCTCAGGGTTGGGAAATACCTGGAGATTTGGGTGTGAAGCTGGAGGAGGGTGGGGTTTGGAGAGAGGAGGGACTTTAATGCCATAGAGTCCAACTGCCAAAGCGGCCATTTTCTCCAGGTGAACTGATCTCTATTGGCTGGAGATCAGTTGTTATAGTGGGAGATTGCTAGCCATCACCTGGAGGTTGGCAACCCTACTTGGAAGCCGTTTCTATGACTGCAGCATTCAAAAATATGCTGCCATAGCCAGAAGCATCTTAGAAACTTCTGCTGGGAAGCTGCATGAAATATATCACATGACATGTTACTTTGCCTAGTGAATGCATCCCCAGACCCTGTGGAGGTGCACTGAGTGCTGAAGAATTTAAAAGGTCTGGACTGGTCCTATAGGTAAGGTCCTATAAGTAAGGGAAAGCATAAGATGGTGGCCAAGAGCTATGAACCAATTTTGCCATTAATATGAACTTTGCCATTAATATGAACTCACTAGATGGCACCTCAACAACCAGACTAACAGCCCATTCCTGAAAATTTGGGCTGAAAGTCTTTAGGAGGCGGCGTGACCCCGCCACCAGCGTAAGTGCATGTAAAACTGTGATTACACGCACTTATGTTGGCGGCGACACCAGTACCGCTGGCAGACAAGCTCCGTGGGACTGCGCCTCACCCCTCCACCAGCGCAGACTTTCGTGGCGCAGGCCACGGCATACAGAGGCCGTGCTGGCGCAGGGGGGCATTCCGGGGGTAGGTCGAGGGGAGGAGCTGCCAGTCAGGCAGCTTCCTATCCTGGTTCGGCCAGTTACACAGGCGCCGGGAACAGCGATACTGCTTTTGAGCAGGTGCAGCCTCGCTGTTTTCAATGGGGCTTTTTTGTTTTACAGTGTGCACGAATCGGTGTGCGCCTCTTCCCCGCCCACTCCGCATGCTGTCATTTCAAGAACGGGCTGTAAGTCTTCCTCCCACAATATGAAAATAACAACACTGGCCGCATATAGAGAATGCGTACAATATAGCACATTTATGGGCCACACAAATGCTTGCTATTATTATCTTCACTAAAAGAACAAAAACAATCTCAAGAGGTTAATATTTTTTTGCGATATGAGTATCTGCCCATGTAGATGGAAACCGAACATGGAAAATCATTTTATCAAATGAATGAGTCATCCCCAAAGCACAAATTGTCTTGAATCACTCCATGTCTTGTTGATCCTCTTGATGTAGTATACTTATCAGGTACAAGGAGCTTCCATTAACCAAGAAAACTCTGTATTGTCAATAGTTTAGAAACAGCATTTTCAAAGCTAAATGTTAATGACTTGAATGGTCATTACCAATCTTACGTTATCTTTACAAGTGGAAAAATAAACTCCTCAGTAACGTGCCCTAGCAAGAGTCATATATTTACTGAAAAGTACCCAGAACGCCCAGAGAAAGAGCATTTAATCAGGACATATTCCTGTTCCTATTTCCTGTCTCTCTTGGAATGGAAGTTTCCATAACTTTTTAAAATCTACCATTACTACAAAGCTCTTGTGGAAAAGGAGAGATCATTAGTCGCTCTGCCTCTGACTCATGGATCGTTAAGAACATATTGAGACATAGCTTGGGTTTCCCAGAAGGCAAACTTACGTCAGCAAGTGAGAAAATAATCACGGCCATAAATCTTTGATCACGTCCTCAGCTGCTGATAGTCTTTGTTAAAAAAAGATTGTAAAGGCAATATTTCACAGCTTAACTAAATACAGAAATGAGATGTCATAGGCTGCAAATTTTGACGGATTTTGGTGTGCTATAGGCAGTCAACTAGAAGGTCAAGCCAGGGCACAGTTACCACGTTGGAGCATCGCACTAACTGCCCCCCTTCCCTTTCCCCCCATCCTTTGACAGCCGCAGGAGCATGATCAGCTTTTCTCCCCAACCCCATGTGGAGCTGCTTTGCAGCATGTGGCCACTGCTGGTCCAGAAGAGCCCCTCGCTGACCCCACACCAGCCTCCGGTGGTGTTTCGCCACCTTTGCTACCCCACATCGGCTCTGCAACACCCACCAGGCATGGGGGTAGTCAGAGTGCAAGACAAACACATTTGTTTCTTCCAGATATGTTTTTTTTGGGGGGGGGGTACTGGCGTTTCAAGGATTACTTTAAAAGAAGGGACAGTAGCCCAGCCAGACAGCAGCCAATCACATGCATGCAAAACAAAGCATGCAAAAAAAGGGGGGAAAGGAGGGGAAGAGGGGGGGAGCATCCAGCAATGTCACAAATGATGCCCACGCAGGAAAGTGTGGACAGGTTCTCCGGTAGAATGAATACCATGATGAAAAGGGTGACATGCAAACAGAATAGTTGAAGGCGCTGCCAAACCTCACAGATCGATCACGAGGATAATGTGCTGTAAGTGCCTGGTGCAGAAATGGCCGCAGAAATGTTTATAAAGGAAAACATGTATTAATCAGTGGTGGTGGAAAGCAATGTCAAGTCACAGCTCAGTTATGGTGTCCCTGTAGGGTTTTCAAGGCAAGAGACATTCAGAGGTGGTTTGCCATTGCCTGCCTCTGTACCACATTTTAAAACATAAATATCATTCATCCTAGTATTGTCTAACCTTAGGTTATTGTCTAACTTTAGGCAGTGTCTTGGTTCCTTTAGATGAAATATGGAATTCCAGTCACAGTATCTTAGAAGGAGCCATTGAATTTTAGTTGATAGGTCTTTCCATTTAAATACTTTTGTCATCTGACATCAAAGAATACATCCATATGATTAATTATTTTTATGGAATAGTGGTTTGTCATTTCATCAAAATGTGAAAGGTAATGAATACATGAGGGCAGCAGGAAAAGAGGAAGACCCAACAAGAGATGGATTGACTCAATAAAGGAAGCCACAGCCTTCAATTTGCAAGATATGAGCAAGGCTGTCAAAGATAGGACATTTTGGAGGACTTTCATTCATAGGGTCGCCATGAGTCGGAAGCGACTTGACGGCACTTAACACACACACACACAGAGAAGCCATGGTAAATAATCCTTCAAGCACAGCCCTTCTGTGTAGGGGTTTCTACCCAACCCTGCATAGCGGTTACCAACAACTGTTTAATACTGACGTGGTTCCACTAGCCAGCCACCAGAGAGCTACTCTAAAAAAATTAAATATAAAGTGCCATGTTCAATTTTTTTTTTGTCATTTAGGTGGAAATTTAACATTGCCTTGTAATCATTAAATACCGATCAACTTCACACGACTGTTTCAAAATGCGTAACGATAAGCCACCGACTACCCCTTTGTGTATCTAATGTAATTCTGTAAAAAACATTGTCTGTCTTTCACCTAGAGCAGTTAGATGCATACTGTCTGCATCTTCAGATAAACGTAATTTCCTTTCATGTTCAAGTATTGCCTGGAGCTGAGTTCTTTCTAACAAAAGACCTTTACTGAAAAGATGGGTACAAAATAGCTTTCCCATTTGGCCGGAATTAGAAATGCTGGTTAAATTTTGATCTATAGCGGCACTGAGTAATGTTAACCTTTTGAAGAACCTTAGTATGTATCTTCTTTCATATTTGTAGACTTCAAAAGGGTTGTCATTTTGAGCCAGATCATAATGACAAGGCAATTGCAGGGATTGTTTTGCTTAGTGTGGGAGATGGAAAACCAGGCTGTAGTTTGTTCAACCAAGGTCCTAACCTTCGATCCGCAGAAATGTCCCTAACAAATATTCAAAACATTACAGGTCTGTAGTTATTATGATTACCACCATCCCAAATAGAGACTTCAAAAGGAATGATAATAGTTTGCTTTCGTGATTCTAGGCATTTGGAGGTATCCCAGCTTTTCATACAAAATCCCAAATACCTATTTGCCGATAATATAAACCAAAACAGAGTAAGTTGACAGGGGTGTAAATTTTTAAATAATGTTTAGAAATGCATTAAAAGTGCATTATTTTAGGTACCAAATCATCTAGCGAGCCACCCTAAATAGGTCTACTCAGAATCCAATGGGGTTTTCGCCCAAGAAAGTGTTTTTATAATTACACTATTAGAATTCACAACATAAAAAGAATGAATGTAGTTCTGACACTTGCTAGTATACACAAAGAAAGTGGATGTAACTGCTTGATTCGAGTCCACTAGCACCTTAGAGACCAACAAGATTTTTGGGGCATAAGCTTTCAAGAGTCAATGCTCCCTTCATCAGGTACCCGGACTCCGGCATGTTTCCCCCTGTGCCAGGGTAGGTGCAACCTTATTCCGTGATAAGGTGTCACCTAGCTGGTGCAGGGTGACGCTGGCTCCTAAGGAGCTTTGCCTCCCCTTCAGGAATGGGCTCATATTGGAATATGCCAGTATGGCTAAGATGACTTTCGAGTTAAATTTAAAGTTTAGTGAATCTACAGAGCAATTTGATGATAAGTGGGCGTCATTCTATACTTATATGAATTGCAACTAATTGAACGAAGTATGCTGGCTTAACCTTTTATAATAGGCTAAGTTTTATTTTATATGTTTTAACTAACTGTTAAGTAAATTCCGGATTTTCACATTAGAACATTAATATGACACAAGTAGAATAACTGAACGATATTTTGCAATTATTTTTAATGCAGAAAATGTTTTATAATATATCGCAAATGACTAATAATTTTTTGTTGTTTACAACTGAGTTTATTTTATAATGTTGAATTGTGTTTATAAATATAACGTTCTACCCCTCCCTTTTTTTCCCTGTACCCCTCCAACTATATAAATAAAAATCTTATTTAAAAAAAAAGAAAAAGGAATGGGCTCATAGTCTCTGAGCTCTGGTGCAAATCCTACATCAAAGTGAGGTCCACTCAGCTCTGATGATGTGAACCAAACAATATCTTAGAAATTAGAGGTGGAGAGCAAGGCATTTTGTCGGGCCTCAGTAATTCAATGCATTCCTGGCAATAACTTTTCTCCAGATGGTACAGCGAGTTAAAAGTTTATTACAGAAAGTGAGTGGTTTCAGCAGGTAAAAGACTTAAGGCTAGTATACAGGCATGGGGGAATAGTGATACATATATAGGGCAGATACAATAGGGAAGATTAGGTTTGAGAAACAAAGAAACAATACAGAATTTAACTACCGGCAAGTACTTAAGCAAACGCATACAGAAAATAAACGTGCGCGTTAACTGGCTGATCTTCCCGGGCTCCGTCATTGTTTTGCGGGACCCAGTATCAGATCGGCGATTTCCCGGGCGGGTCTCCATTGAGGTGTAGATCTTGGGAGGGAGATCGGGTGTAAACGGGGGAAAGGACGGAGTGCAAAAACTCCATTTTGTCCGTGGGGGAAACCATCTTGTTTCATTCCGGGATTGACAGAGAGCCTATCTGATACATTTGAAACGCCAACCTATGAAGTTTTTGCTTCCTTGGTTTCCATCCCCCCACCCCCCACGCTCAACAAAGGTTATTCAAATGATAGGGAAAGGTAGGATTTCTTCTTGGAACCCCTCCACCTGGAAAAAAAGATATTTAGCATTTAAAAATGGAAGACTCTTAGGAGGGAAAACCTGCCAGGGCAGAATTCACAAACACAGCCCCTATGTTATGTTAGGCAGGATTAAACAGAAGTGCCATATATCTGAATACCCAGAAGACTGACTAATTTACAGTGATTGTTAGCTCCCAACATGGAAAAATGAGATCCATTTTTAAAACGTCAGCAATATCTATCACAAGCAAACTTGATTCATATCACTTAGAAGTGCCCAGTTGTCCCTCCCAGCCTTTCCAGGAAATGCTTCTTCTCTCGTTGATACCCATATGTCGTATAACCCACCTTTTTTCGTTGATACCCATATGTCGTATAGCCCACCTTTTCTCATTGATACCCATATGTCGTATAATCTACCTTTTCTCATGCTTGCAGCAAGGGCACCCCCCGCCCCAAGCATAACATTGTTGTACAGCATAGTCATTTTGATGTGGTATTGTGATTTCATTTTTAATTTACCCAGCAGGTGGTGCTAGTTCTTTTTCCACTATAGTGAATCTGTAAGAGTTAGCTCTTGCTAGTCATGTGACTATTTATTATAGTGACATTTAAACTTTCTGCTTAAATCTTAATTTCATTGCAAATTGTGAGTGGCATCTGTACATTTAAAACTGCTGTATGTATTGAGTGTCTTCAATAGGTTGAAGGTGGGGTGGGGGGCTAGAGGGAAGTGATCATGTCCTCCTAGAATTTATTTTGCAGTGCAGGACCAAGGAAGTTCATAGCTGGACATGTGTGTTAGATTTCAGTAGGGCGGACTTTAATGAACTCAGAGGCATGATGATGAGTGTCATTCCATGGGCAAGACTGCTGGAAGGGAAAGGATCAAGTGAAGGGTGGGCTCTCCTGAAACAAGAGCTCTTGCAAGCTCAAACCATCACTATTCCAACAAGACGGAAACATGGTAGGGAATCAAAGAAGCCAATGAGGATGAACAGAGAACTCCATGATGAGCTCCAAAAGAAAACTGAAATGTTCAAGAAATGGAGGCAAGGACATACCTCTAAAGAAGAGTATCTGAGGGTTGCTAGGCAATGTAGGTCAGCCATCAGAGAGGCCAAAGCTCAGAGTAAGCTGAGGCTGGTCAGGGAGGCTCGCTACAAGAAGAAAAGCGTCTTCAGATAGGTGAGGAGCAAATATAAGGTAAACCAGTGATGGTGAACCTTTTAGAGACCGAGTGCCCAAACTGCAACCCAAAACCCACTTATTTATCGCCAAGTGCCAACATGGCAATTTAACCTGAATACTGAGGTTTTAGTTTAGAAAAAACAACACATACATTAACATCTTTTGCCTTAAAAGAAAAACACAATAACAGAGCTTTCAATGATACAAACAACTTTTTATTGAAAGGTAAAAGTTTGCATTTGGCATGCTTTTGAACAATTAATGTTTGTTCAAAGCCCCTAAGCTGGGCGGCGGGGAGTCCAGGGAAGGCACACGTGACGGCTGCTCACCTTACCCGCGCGTGCCCACAGAGAGGGCTCGGCGTGCCAAGTCCAGCACACGTGCCATAGGTTTGCCAACACAGCCATAGACCCACTATTGGCTGAAAATGAAAAAAAAACTCTGACAGAGAAAAAGCAGAAAGGCTCAATGGCTATTTTGCAATGGTTTTTGCTGAAGAACGGAACTGGCTCATCTAGTGGGGTTGCCAACTGCCAGGTAGTAGCAGGAGATCTCCTGCTAATTCAACTGATCTCCAGCTGATAGATATCAGATCACCTGGAGAAAAATGGCCACTTTGGCAATTGAACTCTATGGCATTGAAGTCCCTCCCCTCCCCAAACCCCACCCTCCTCAGGCCCTGCCCCAAAAATCTCCCAGCGGTGGCGAAGGGGGACCTGGCAACCCTATCATTTAGAGATGGTAGTAGGCAAGCCATGGTATCAAGCCATGGTATCAGGGCTGCTGGTTGACATGGACCGAGAGGTTGTTGAGAGGCACCTGGCTGGACTGGATGTGTACAAATCCTCCAGGTCAGATGGTATGCACCCAAGAGTGCTCACAGAACTTTCTAGAGAACTTGTGCAGCCTTTTTTCATCATTTTCAAGACCTCCTGAAGAACAAGAGATGTGCCACAGGACTGGAGGAGCATTAATATTATCTCACTCTTCAAAAAAGGGAAGAAGGATGACCCAAGAAACTACTGGACAGTCAGTCCAGGGAAGAAATTGGAGCATTTTAAAGGGGTCAGTCTGCAAGCATCTGAAGAACAACTTGATGATCCTTGGAAGCCAGCGCAGATTTGTTCCAAACAGGTCCTTCCAGACCAACCTTGTTTCCTTCTTTGATCAAGTGACAAGCTTACTGCATTGTGAGAATGCTGTTGATTTGGTTTTCCTTGATTTCAGTAAAGCTTTTGACAGGGTCCCACATGATGTTCTGATAAGTAAGCTAAAGAACCGCAGACTAGACTCTAGGATAGTTAGATGGATAGGGAACTGGTTGGAGAACTGCACCCAAAGAGTAGTTGTCCTGTTGTAGAAATACACTGCAGGTGTCTCCAAGCCAAACATGATTTAAGAACGGAATCAGAGAAGTCTGAAGACTAAGCATAATAGCTTTAATAAGGAAG
Source organism: Euleptes europaea (assembly GCF_029931775.1). Classification (NCBI taxonomy): domain Eukaryota; kingdom Metazoa; phylum Chordata; class Lepidosauria; order Squamata; family Sphaerodactylidae; genus Euleptes; species Euleptes europaea. The sequence continues at coordinate 78,710,797 of NC_079315.1, forward strand.
AGATGCATATTCAGGAAAGACATTACAGATAACATTCAAAGCGCACATATAAAGCACACCTATAGGTGAGGAGAGGAAGGACAGATCCCAAGTGGATCTGAAACCAATTCCCTCGTCTCCTACCCCATGGCAGTTGGCTTAGCCTTTTATAGGAATGGATAAACAACATTCCATTTACTACGTAACTCTTGACTCTCTCCCAAAGTTATGATTAAGAGTGTTTAGAATAAGAAGTCAAACTGACACTCTGGAAGGCCTTTAGCTCTGACCAGTGCTGCTAAGCACATTTCCCATAAATGGGTGTTCATAATCTTTCCAACAACAATCCTTATATGGGATTGTTACAGACTAGAATCTTAGAGACGTTCATGATTATACTTTGGTTCATGAGAAGCATTCTGGGAACAAACATAGATACTGGAATATGGGAATAGATTAGAACTTAATGTTAAACTTCTTCATCAATTTGTAGGCAATGGGCAACATCAACTAGAAGGGTGCCAGTGTTAGCTGCAGTTATTATCTGCTGGCTGGATGAATTTATTGTTATGGTATTTAAATTGAAACGTTTTAACTTGAGGGACAAATTTTGGTCATGTTGTATGTGAATCCTTGCAGGTGCGTGTATTTATGTTCCCTCGTTGCTATTTTACTATGCCAATAAAGGTGTCTGAATCTGCTAACAGTAGTTGTCAGTGGCATTTCATCTGATTGGAGGGAGTTGTTCAGTGGGGTGCCACAGGGCTTGGGTCTGGGCCTGGTACTTTTCAATATTTTTATAACTGATCTGGATGAGGGGGTGGAGGGACTACTCATTACATTTGCAAATGACACCAAATTGGGAGGAGTGGTGAACACTCCGGAAGATAAACATAGACTCCAACGAGATCTAAACACACTGAAAATAATAATAAATCTTCTTCACTGAAAAAGTGGGCAGATGTGAACAAGATGCAACCCAACAAGGACAGGTGCCAAGTTCTACATCTGGGTAACAAAAATGAGAAGCATGCGTACTGGATGGGGGCTACACTCCTAGATAACGCTATGTGTGAAGAAAATCTAGGCGTATGGGTGGACGGTAAGCTGAATATGAGCAGTCAGGCTAATGCAATCTTGGGATGTATCATCAGGAGCGTAACATCCAGATTGCTAGATGTCACAGTCCCGCTGTACACTGGATTGGTCAGGCCACACCTGGAGTACTGTGTGCACCTCTGGAGGCCTCACTATAAAAGGAATGTGGACAGAATGGAGCAGATGCAGAGGAGAGCAACGAGGCTGATCAGGGGCCTGCCGCTGTTCAGAATGGTAGTGGGCAACAGTGGTTGCTAGTAACTCTAGCTTTGTCCCATGATTCTGAGCCTGCATCAACAATGGATACTAGCCATCAGCTTAGCATGCTCATGGATATTTATTTATTTATTTATTTCTCTAGTGCGTGTATGTGCTCTCTTTCTGCTAAAACCCTCCAAGACAAATAATAACATAAAAACATGAACTAGGTAAAGGTAAAAGTAGTCCCCTGTGCAAGCTCCGGGTCATTACTGACCCATGGGATGACGTCACATCCCGAAGTTTACTAGGCAGGCTATGTTTCCGGGGTGGTTTGCCAGTGCCTTCCCCAGTCATCTACACCCCAGAAGGATAGAAGGCTGAGTCAACCTTGAGCCAGCTATCTGAAACCAACTTCCATTGGGATCAAACTCAGGTTGTGAGCAGAGCTTCAACTGCAGTACTGCAGTTTACCACTCTGCGCCATGGGGCTCTCTAAAAACATGAACTATAGTAACAAGATCAGTAAAAGCACACAACAATAACATCTCACAGATCAATCAAATAACCACATTTCTTCAAAGGCTTTCCAGAATAAATATGTTTACAGGTTACGTTGGAACGCTCACCAGTAGTGTGTGAGTCATATTTCCTCGGGGGAGGGAGCTCTACAGTTTAGGAACAGCTGCTGAGGAGGCCTTTCCATGAGATCCCTCCAGTAAAATTTCAGTTACATGGATTACCATAGCATGGACTTTTCCAGAACTACCTCAGAACTCCTGACCAGTTCGTACCAGTGAAGGCAGTCACTCAGATACACGCCCTTCAGGCTTTTAAAGCTCAAAACCAGCTAATCGAATTGGCCTGAGAACAAACCAGAAGCCAGTGCAGTTGTTACAGTATTAGTTTTATAAGCATATTATGGAAGGCCTCAGCATTGTGGTCCCCACATTTGTCCCAGCTGAAGTTTTGGCCTCGCTTTCAAGGCAGTGCTAGGTGCAGCACGTAACGTTACAGCAGTGTAACCTGGATGTCATCTGGACACCACAAAGGCCAGCCCTGCTTTCTCCAGGAATGGATGCAACTGACAAATTTACCTAAGTTGGCAGAAAGGACTCCACTTGCATAATTTGTTTATCTAGGGACAATGAGGAGTCTGGAAGTATCCCCAGACATAAGGTTGCCAACCTCCAGGTGGTGGCTGGAGATCCCCTGCTATTACAACTGATCTCCAGGCAACATAGACCAGTTCACATGGAGAAAATGGCCACTTTGGCCATTGGACTCGATGGCATTGAAGTCCCTCCCCTCTCCAAACCCTGCCCTCTTCAGGCTCCGCCCCAAATCTCCATGTATTTCCTAGCCCGGAGCTGGCAACCCTACCCAGACAGCATGCTTGATCTTTCGTTGTCACCCACTTTGAGTTCTTTTCAGGAGAATGGCAGGGTAAAATAACTCGGATAAAATAAACAAACAGCGCACACAGTGGTGCTGAGCTACCTGCTATTTCTCCTCGTGGATGGTGCAAACCTGCTGCCAGCAGCGCAGATGCAAAATCAGCAGCACGTAAACTTGAAAGGCATCATGTTTCCAGGAGGCCTGCCCGCCAACTGACCTTGGGGCACACACAACTTTGCCAGCAATCCAGTAAAGTTCTGAACATCTGCCACTGGTGGCTACCAGCCAGTAGCCAAGTGTGATAATGAATTTTGACTGCTTCTGACCACACTGATGGAGCTGAAGCTCATACTCCAAAATAGTGCTCATTTCAAACTGAATATCTCCGCAATTCAAGAGGTTTGACGAGAGAAATACAAGCATTATGAACAGGGTAACTTAAACTTTTGAGCATGTTATTTGCAAGGTTCATAGGTTTTTAAAAATATCTATCTATCTCTAGAAGCTAAAATGACTACACTGAGGCTATCGCATTTTGGTCACATTATGAGAAGACAAAGAGTTACTGGAAAAGACAGTCATGCTAGGAAAAGTTGAAGGCAGCAGGAAAAGAGGAAGACCCAATAAAGGAAGCCACAGCCCTTTGCAAGATCTGAGCACGGCTGTCAAAGATAAGACATTTTGGAGGACTTTGATTCATAGGGTCACCATGCGTCGGAGGCAACTTGACAGCACTTAACACACACATCAATCAATCAATCAATCAGTCTATCTATCTATCTATCTATCTATCTATCTATCTATCTATCTATCTATCTATCTATCTATCTATCTCTATATGATTTTTTTAATTGTATGTTTTCCAGAAAATCAGTCTTTGTGGAGGGGTGGGGTTAAAAATACCTTTAATTAAATAAACGAATCAAAGGCTTAATTGTATTATTATACACCTCTCACTTCCCAGAACACTAAAAAGTCCTTTCATGTAACCCAAATGCATAGTAACACCTTCAAAAGAAGGGCTGATCTAAAAACAAGGTAGTCTGTTGCTCATCCTGGAATGAAGAAATGGTAAACAGATTAATAAACATTAACAGCTTATACGGTGGTATACAGTTAGCTGTTTTACATATTTGCAGAAGTATTCCTCTATCCCCAAAAGGAGCGAGTACCTCCATTATCAGTAAGACTTGTTTCCCCTATGGTCTCAATTATTGTCATGCTGACTATTACAGACAGCATTGTCCATTAACTAAATAAAAATAATTGCTAGTTGTTATCCTTTATGTGGAAACATTGACCAAATATATAGTACGTGTTGGTTTTATGGAAATAAAAGTCTTCAGAGGCCTGCTTTCTTTCTTTCTGTTTACAACCACAAATTAACAAGGGAGAACCTTATTGACAAGTATCTCAATATATCATTTAATTATAATAGACTTATTATTCATACTATCGACAGCACTTCATCAGGTGAAGTAAAGAAGGTATATAAACCACATCAAACTGCCACATATTATACACAAAGTAGGCAGCAGGCAGCACTTCAATAGGTGTAGAAGAGAACAATTGCTTGACTACACAGAGTTGTAAATATCCATATTCTTTTCAAACTTCTTCAATACATCATGTGGTATACTGGTACGGATGTCCAGAATCTGTCCATTTCATATCAAAACTTCATCACCCTGTTTCATACCATTAGCTCAAATCTGAGAACCATAATTTAAAAGTCCTTCTAAGATAGGCTACTAGTTCATAACATATCCTTATGGAGGGTTAAACTGCAGTACAAGCTGCAGTACAAAATTATCAAGCCCTTGCTATAACTCCACAGAAGGCTAGTAACTTATGTATGGGCACAATATAAGGTGAAGTAGATTAAAAGGTCTAGCAAAATTGGGAGGGGAAAAAAGGATAACAACAGGCAATATCTTGATTTTATTTCTGGTAATATAGATGCTTATGAATGAAAGTTGCCATCCCCCACCCACCCCGGCCTTAGTGGACTGCAGAAATAGTTGTTTGCCAATTAGTCTTACATTTCTTTCCTACACCAGCTTTTCTGCAGTGCTTGAGTGTGCTGTGGGTATCAGAGATCACACTGATATTTTTAGCAAAATGAAAAATAAGATCTTGAGAAAGGTCAGTCTTTTCATCGTGCTAATTATATTGCTGCAGATGGAGATTATATCACGATGGTGACCAGGAAAATGGCTGGAATAGCTGATACAAATCTTCAGCAGGTCATTCTTGTTAAAGCATACTTAGTTACCCACCCCCCCGCACTGAGTCATTTGACAACCTAGAATTCTTTACCCTAAGCCTCAAATATGGGCTAGTCCCAATCCTTTAAAAAAAAAAAAAAGGAGTTTCTGTTCATTACTGTTTTTTTATTTAGTAAACATGACATTCTCTGTTTGATCTGCAGTAATAAAAATCAATTTGGAGGCAGAATTATAATCAAATCCATGCATAACAGCCATTATTGCTGCTTTAGGATTTCAGCTAGAAGTACCTTGATAATTTTTTAAGACTTTTTTCTAGCTATTTAGGCTATTGTCATACTCCGTTTAGTTTTGCTTGGTTTTCCTGTTCCACTGGTCCTGGGATCCTGGTCTGACACCCTAAACACTACACCAAACTGTCTAACTGTGCCAGCCAATTTATGTTTGTATTACTATATAGTTTATGGGATATGGGTGCATGGGTGGGTGGATTCGGGGCCAAAGTGGGCTTGAATAGATGATGCTTTGGTTTTTCCTATGAAGGATTTCACTGTCATCTAATTCGAGCTGAAACCTTGTTTTTGAAACCTCAAGTTATGAAATAAGCCAAATATATACACTCCACAATACACAAAATGAAGTAAGGACCACTCCTCTGATTTTTAGAACCCATTTAGATGAACTATAATTTGAAGAAGAATACCTGGAAGGACACTGCCACCATCACAATTCGAGCATAATTCCTGTTTTTAAATACATAGTTCTTGACATTAAATGCAACACTTGTATTCCAAAAGTATTTGTCAGATGTCTTTTTCTAGCAGTCTGGGCGAACAACTCTTCAAGGCAGACAACAGGAGCCTATTTGGGTAAATACAATGCATTTGATGTTATTCAAACAACACTTTTGGAATAAAAATGGTTTCTTTTGAACACTTCCACTTAGCAGTTAGAGTTATATGTAAATTTGAGAGTTTCCATGTACTTTTCATGCAAATAGTCCTGTCTTCAGAGGAGACATCTGGTCAGATCAGGGTATTGTAAAAGGAGAAAAAAAATATTTCTCTGAGGATCATGGCTATTGAATCTCATACATAAATGGAGGGTGTAGGCACTGATACCTGGAGGAGTGCCACGGAATAAGCTTAGAGAGTGGGTGAGATGACATCATTCACTGAGCCACACAATTGCTTCATAGTGGTCAGCCCACACGTCCCATCAGCTGTTTTTCAGGCATGACAGCAGCAAATAAAGAATCATTACAATAAGTCGACAAACAAGGGAGCTTAGGGGGTCTGAGTCAAAAACGGATGATAATCCAATAAAGGGCACATATATACAGCTCAGCCTTTCATTCTAGGATCTGGGGATAAGTCCTAGCTTGGGGATATTTCCACTTAGTAAAGAACAAACATCCTTAAAAAAAAAAAAAGCATACCCAGCTCAGTCTCTCCAGGGTCTAGACCTGGGGTGTCAAACATAAGTCCATGGGCCAGATCCGGACCCTTGAGAACTCTTATCCAGCCTGCAGGCCAGCTAAGGCAGCCACCCCCAACTCTCAGTCTGGGCTGGCGAGGCATGACCTGGCCCGACCAAGTGGTATTTATGTCATATCCACCCCTCATAACAATTAAGCTCGATACCCCTAGTCTAGACCAAAGCTCAGGACTGTAAAAGTCATTACAGCCCCTTAGCTTCTCCCTTCTTCCAATGTAGTACCATTCCAATACTGAAGCTTCCTACTCTTCTACTCTAGGCAGTGATAGGGATGTGCTCCAAAATAAATTTCAGTTTCAGCTCACTTTATTCATTTCAGAAACAAAATTGGGTTATTGAATGTTGTCCATAGCTGTCATTGTAATTGTTGGTTGCCGTGGGACACACATTCCCACTGGTAGCATCATCCCTATCTCCCATCCAACAGGCATGAAATTATCAGAGCTTGAATCCTTCATCCAAGGGAGTTTCCCTCCCAAATTACAGGCAGAAGGGAGAAAGCCTTGCTATTTTATTGGCTGTTACATTTCTCCTTTGCAGAGTGAGCATATGGGGAAAGTGGTAAGAGTTCTTTTCCTTCGTCCATTCAACAAGGTAGAAGTGGAAACTGAAATCCAAGTTCAGCCACAGATGATATGATTCTGCCAGAAAATTGTCCAGAACTGGCTTCATCAGTTCAGATACAAAAACTGGAGAAAAATTCAGGCAGATTAGCTAGGTGAACTTTTAACTGGAATTTAGCTTGAATTTTGAGTATCTGCTAAATGTACATCCATAATATCTGAGGCATATGTAAGGTTTTCCAAGTGAGAACAAGTTCTCAAGACTCACGTGTCTGATTAATGGTTCATAATGGCTGCTGAATGGACTGATACTTTGTGCTGCCTACTACTTGGTCCTGCCCCATTGTGGCTGGGGATAGATTTTATATGGACACCAGGAGCCAAGGTTTTCATAGCAATACTTTTTTCATAGAGTCAAAGCCACTGAGATAGGGGTGCCAACCTCCAGGTGGCGGCTGGAGATCTCCCACTATTACAAGTCTGCCAACAATATTTGATTCTGTTTTCTTTCCTACTTTTGCGTCACTTATAATTATCAGCACATCTTGTTTAGGGGTGGGATTAATTTCTTCCAGGACCCTTCTGTAAAAGCTTTCAATTTCTTCCTCATCACATCTGTAGTTGGGGCATAAACTTGAATGACAGATGTTGATAGGCTTTCCCTGAAGTCTGATTGATATTATTCAGTCAGACTTTGCATTATAGCCCCTGACTGCCTGTGCTACATCTTGCCTCACTATTAAAGCAACTTTGTTTCTTCTGTGTTTGTCATTCCCCCGAGTAAAAACACTTTGTAATTTTCTGACTGAAAATGTCCTAGTCCAGTCGACTTTCATTCACTCACTCCCAGGGTTGAAATGTTTAAACATTCCATTTCTCATTTTACAATTCCAAGCTTACCTTGATCCATGCTTCGTATGTTCCATGTTCCTATTATATGCATCGAACAGCTTTGGACTCTCCTTTTGCATCCATTCACGTCAACAACTGAACATCCTTTCAGCTTCAGCCCAGTCACGCCATTAAGTATAGCGCTAATCATACTTGTCCTCCACTCTTCCCCACTAACTGATTGAGTGCCATCTGACCTGGGGGCACCATCTTCCAGCACTATACCTTTTTTCATTTTGGATTGTCTCATCGGGGTTTTTGCGGTAACGGCTGGTCAGAATTGGTTTACCAATTTGGGTTACATTTGGGTTAGGCAAGCAGAAAGCGAAATGCTTTGGTGAGATCGCCTGAGAGCATGTGCTCTTTCATCACTGTACTGAAGTTGTCCATTATGTTTCACAATAGCAGCAAAAAGAGAGACACGATAAAAATGTGAACTCCGAAACAGAGAGATACAAAATTACACGGAGGAAAAAGAAGTCCCTAATAATTAAATTATGCTCTTGTGATCAGTGAGCTAACTGGTGTGAATTCACAGTCCAGCGGCAAAGTCTTCAGCCAAAGTAAAAAATAAGAACCAAGAGGAGAAAAACAAGAAAATGGAAGGAGGAGAGGGGAAGGAGATAGGAGATGTTCTTGTTGTTTTGTGCATGTGCCAAGTTGAGAAAGTTCAGGAAGTAAAAGGTCCAGGGGGCTCTAGGCAAAATGCTGAAACTTTTGACAAGGAGTGGGTAGGTAGCAGTGCAGAGGACAGTCTGTCATTTGCTTCTTGTGTGTGCAGCGGTTGAGTTCACAAGGAACTCTTCATTGAAAATGCCAAACAGAACCCAGCGCTCTGCAAGCAGTCTGCCCAAGGTCACAGGAGAATGGAGAATAGTCATTTCTTTTGAAAATAGTCTTGCTACCATAAAAGCAAATACTAACAATGGAGAAAAGGCTAGCAAACATTAAGTAGAAAGCTTGGGCTTCCATTCCGCTAGAGCACTGGTTCCCAAAAAAGTCCTAGTGGTCCCTGGTCACAAAAAGGTTGGGAACCACTGCGCTAGAGCAATCATACAGCAGCCCTTTCTTTAAAACTGAAGGTGAAAGTAAAGCTATTACTCTTGTGCACAGCTTTTCGGTCACAATTTATTTCAATTTTGATATATGAAAATACAAGGACACTTTCTCTCTCTTTTGACACAGCAAACTACATGACGCGGTGATGCAGGCAGTAGGTTCGGAGAGAAAGAGCCTGATTCAAAACCTCACTGAGTGATGAAGCTCCGTCAGGAGTCACTGTTGTTCGGTCTTCTCCGCCTCTCCCAGTTGCTGTGTAGATAAAGGTGTGAAAATTGTAGGCCTTCCTGTGCAGTTAAAAATGCCAGAGAAATGAACAAGGAAATAGCCTTGTGAAGGCAAAGTCATTACTGCTTTTCTATCTCCTTGTGTTCCTTTTAGATTTTCTTTCAAGTTACACTTTCACTGAGGCAAAATGTTTCCTCTCTCTCTCTCTCTCTGTGTGTGTGTGTGTGTGTGTTAAGTGCCATCAAGTCGCTTTCGACTCATGGTGTCTCTATGAATGAAAGTCCTCCAAAATGTCCTATCTTTGACAGCCTTGCTCAGATCTTGCAAATTGAGGGCTGTGGCTTCCTTTATTGAGTCAGTCCACCTCTTGTTGGGTCTTCCTCTTTTCCTGCTGCCCTCAACTTTTCCTAGCATGACTGTCTTTTCCAGTGACTCTTGTCATCTCATGATGTGACCAAAATACGATAGCCTCAGTTTAGTCATTTTAGCTTCTAGGGTCAGTTCAGGCTTGATTTGATCTATAACCAACTGATTTGTTTTTTTGGCAGTCCATGGTATCTGTAACACTAGGGCTGTTGAAAAAAAATCGGTAAAATTCAGATTCAGCAAAATTCGGCCCGTTTTGATTCGGGCCGTGCCGAAGTCCGAACTCCCCTGCTTCAGATGCCCGAAATTCGGGCGAGATCCGGAGTTCGGGGGAAATTTCGCCCCCCCGCACGCCTTCAGGGGAGCCCCCTGAAGGCGCGAGGGGGGGGTGGAATAGATTGGTGCCTCCCGGCCAGGAGGCAGAGATCTATTTAAAGCCCCCCCCGCGCGCCTTCAGGGGTGTGGGGGGGAACCCTGAATCTGCCGAATTTATTTGCTGAACCCTCGAAGTCGGCGAATTCGGCTCCCCCGTTTCCCGCCTTTTTTGAGTTCAGTTCGTCCCGAACCAAAAAACAGCCGAATCGGGGGAAATTCGGCTGTTTTTCGGTTCAGGACGAACCGAATCGACAGCCCTATGTAACACTCTCCTCCAACACCACATTTCAAAGGAATCTATTTTCTTCCTATCAACTTTCTTTACTGTCCAGCTTTCACACCCATGCATAGTAATAGGGAATACGATGGCATGAATTAATCTACTCTTGGTGGCCAGTGTCACATCCTTACACTTCAAAATCTTTTCTAGCTCCTTCATGGCTGCCCTTCCTAGTCTCAATCTCCTTCTGCTTTCTTGGCTGCAGTCTCCCTTTTGGTTGATGGTGGAGCCAAGGAATAGAAAGTCTTCAACAATTTCAATTTCCTCATTGTCAACCTTAAAGTTGTGTGTTCTCCTGTAGTCATTACTTTTGTTTTCTTGATGTTCAGCTGTAGTCCTGCTTTGGCACTTTCTCTTTTAACTTTCAGCAGTAGTCATTTCAAATCTTCACTATTTTCTGCCAATAATGTAGTGTCATCGGCATATTATTAATGTTCCTCCCTCCAATTTTCACTCCACCTTCATCTAAACCTAATCCTGTTTTCCTAATTATATGTTCTGCATATAGATTGAAGAGACAGGGAGATAAAATACATCCTTGTCTGACACCTTTGCCAATTGGAAACCATTCCGTTTC